>NC_143553.1:157644166-157983333 GCF_054136105.1 Typopeltis vanoorti | reverse complement strand
ATTAATTACGTCTGTGAAGTATTCCAAGAGTGATGTTATTCCCTTATTTTTCTGAAAACCGTATTGTGTTTTGGGGATAATATGAAAGTTCTCTGTATATGTTGCGAATTTCCTTAGTACAGCGTTTCTCAACCTTTCTGAGCCAAAGGACCACTAAAATGCCTAAAACAATTCTACGGACCATTAAGTTATGTAATTTTTTTTTTAAAAAAACCTATGTGGAGATTATCAACATCTGGGAAAAACTGTGCCATTTATAATAAATCTAAAAGCATGTTTTGAATACATATGAAAATAAAATTAATTAAATTGGAAATAAACGGTTAAAAGTGTATCATCATTTAAGTTTTAATTTTTATTAAACAAATAAAGAATGTGATATAACTATGTTACTACTTACGTTTAATGAGATTGTTGCGCTTTTCTGCCCTTGCAGAGTTGCTGGATATCTGGCTCAGTATTGGTCAACTTCAGTCGAAGATCAGCACACACACAAAGACGAGTTCTGTATTTTGTTTTCATTTGAAGGAGCAATGAAAATTCTTTCTCACAAAGATAGGTTGTAGTAAAGTGCATGAAGATTTTCAACGCTTCTTCAGATAATTCGGGAAATTCACTTCTCACTGAAGGCAAGATTCAGAATCGAGCCAAACGAAGGTCACGGAATTGCATTTCAAGTCCACTGTCACTTGAAAGCTCAATTAACTGTTCTTTTTTCGATAACGAAAGGTCGTTCTCGTGACTGCAAGCCTGAAATCGATCGCGAATCCACAGAAATGTCTTATAAAAGTTATACGGAAAATATGAATCTCAGAAACTCAGAATAAACAAAAATATCCTTTTCCACTGAAAAAGATTCCAATGTTGGAAAAGGTGCAAATTGTCTGTCTTTTACATAACTAATAATTCGGGAAATTCACGCCTGTAAAGTCTTCCAAGAGTGATCCATAACACCAGTTGTTTTCTCGAATGCCTTTATTTTGTCGTAGGCATCAAGAATACTTTAAAGAATTTTCCTGAAGGGAGAGATTTAGTTCATTTAATTTCGAAAAAAATGTCTGAAAGATAGGATAGTGTTGATAACCATGCTTCGTCAACAAGGAGCGAAACAAAATCAGAATTTGTTCATTTACAAACAATAAAACTTCGTGCCTTAATTGAAATGACCTTATTAGTACTTTGCCTCTGGAAAGCCAGGGCATTTCAGAATGAAACAAAAGTTGTATATATATTCACTGCCCATTTCATCGCAGAGTACTGAAAATAACTTGTAATTTAACGGTCGAGCCTTAATAAAATTAACTAGCTTTACAGAGCTGTATAGCACAATTTTAAATTCTGGTGATATTCCTTTGGAGGCTAACGCTTCCCTGTATATCAAACAATGCATCCAGTTCATTTCCGGAGCTACTTTCTTGACCTTAGAAACAACCACACTATGCCTGCGTATAAGGGCACGAGCTCAATCCGAACAGAAGCCCATACATTTTACCCATTGGATCCCTTTGTGTATTATGTAATTATTGAGGGTGTGAAATATTTCTTCTCCAGTTGTTCGGGATGACAAAGTTCTATAAAACAGAAATTCGTCATGAATGTTGTTATGATGCACATAACTTACGTAACATATTAACTGCGCATCATTTGTAACATCAGTAGTCTCGTCTATTCGTAACGCATAATGAGGGCTCTTCTTAACTCTTTCGATTAAGTGAGATTCTACGTCACCTCCCATCTCATTAATTCTGCGACCGACAGTGTCATTTGAAAGAGGAATCAAATCAATATCTTTTAGTAACTTGTTGCCAAACATAGTTTTTACCACATCAGATATATATTGCTATATATCTGATGTGGTATAGATATAGCCTTGTATAGCATATCTATAATGAAAAAATTAACTTAGTTTGTAGTATATAATACTAATCTTAAAGGAAGAAAGATTTTTTTTTCTAAACAGCAAAGTATTCTAAGAATACACATCACCATGCTATTGGAAGATTGGTTGATAAAAACAACTTTGCTATCGTTATTCTTCTCCGCTTTACTAACTCTTTTGATGCAGTCGTCCACGAAATACTGTTCATCAACATTACACTCTACTCGTATTTACAATGTTATATTTACAGTAGGCAACATTTGTTTTTTACAATAATTGAAATATTTTTGCAGCGATTGATTTTGATTGGTCTACAAGATGAGATTAGATCTACAAAATTGCATATCCTCGAAGCTTGTGCTAAGCTTATCTCAGGATAACATTCATCGGTTTTTGTATTAAATTGTTGCTTTTTTGGCAGTGGTCTATATAGCAAACACAACACACACTCATCTATCCCAGGAATTTCATTGTACATTACTGAATGCGGAGTCAGTTAGTATAGTGCTTCACATTAGTGTGAAGGTTTATAGTGAACAAATTTTTGTTTCTTAGTGTAACCCTAGATCCCAATTACGAGTATTGTAGTTTGCAAGATTTCTGTTTTTTCAAATGGCAAATTGTTTAGCATATGTGGAATATGAAAATTTCTGGTGGCTTTTTCGTAATGTTTGATGTATTTATATGTAATATGGTTAGTTTTCTGAGGCCTTCTTATAGAGTATGCGTTTCTAGTTACTGTATAGTGAGCATCACAGTAATGCTTTAGTACAATTGTATCCCAGCATAGGTGTTTAGCTGTTAACATTTTATATGCTGTTATTGCAGTGCAGATAAAATCAGCATCATCTATTTGGTCCTGGATCAGCTTTTTCATTTTATAATGCAGAGATATTAATCTTCAACTTAGTCTGCTCATAATGCATACTTTCTTATAAAATATCTTAATATGTCTTCACGTAATGCCTTGTCTAGGTGGATGAAATTTATGATGAGTCATCCTGTGATCAGATTGGGGTCATGTGGATGGCTATCATTGCTGTGTCATGTACTTATTGGAAAACCTTGTCTTAGAGAGGCAGCTGATTGTTATCGTACATAGAGATATTGAGAAGGTGTAAGCAGTGTTCCCTTGGACATCACGGATTACTGGTAACTTTGCACTATGGGAAGTCATTTGCTTCCTGTTTTGGAGGTAATTTTTAAACCACCTGTACCGAGATGCATCTATCCCAATATGTCGTACCTTTGTTAGAAGTGCGTCATATTTTAGTGTATCAAATCCTTTAGACAGGTCAATAAAGTTCACCATAACAATTTTGTTTTTATTTTAGGCAGTGTTGATTAGATCTATGAAATCCTCCAAGAGAATTTTGTTGTTCTTTATCTTCTGGAAATCTTACTGTGATATAAATTTTTCTGCATATGTGGAAAGTTTGTTAAATACGATCCTCTCCATGATTTGGTTCATGACTGGTAGTGTAGCTATGGATCTGTAGTTGCTGACCGAATTTCGTTTCGCGTGTTTGAATATGGGCGTAATTAATGAGGTCTTTAAGCTATTGGGTGTATATCTAGTTTCAAAAATGTATTTACTAATATTAGCATGATCGGAACTAGGCTAACTGCATGCTTCTTATGATCTTTTGGGGCCTTTTGCTAATGATTCCTAGTCCTGTGCTCGGATTGATTTTTTTTAGTATTCCAGAGAGCAGATCAGCTTATCTTAGGGTTTGAAACCACAAAGTCTGATTTTCTTGAGGTCCTAGTGAAGGCTCGCTCAGGTTTTGTGAAAGGGGGTTCGTTTTTTGCAGTTCTAAGATGGATCCCTCAAAGTACTGACTGAAATCCTTTACAAACTGTTGAAAAGTTTTATTCTCTTTCAATAAGCTATTTTGTTTATGGTTTCAAAGAGAGTAGCTTGGGACTACCATCCAGCATCTCGTTAATCAGATTCTTGGTTTGTTTCGTATCATTTTGTGCAGAGGCTAATTTGTCTTCATGGTGCTTTCTTTTACTGTTTCTTATCTGTGTAGTAAGGTTGTTTTTTATTATTTTGCTTCTAAAGCTGAGTTACTTGGGTATCGCTTTATTGTTTTCGCAGATGGTTCCTTTTTATATCTAAAATCATATTTTGTGTTATATTATCCAAGATTATTGGCTTGTTTGTGTGTGCTTACTACTACTACTACTACTACTACTAATAATAATAATAATAATGCATTTTACTTGTTTACCACGTTTTGTGGATTAGAAATAAATGAAGACAGTATTGACAGTCATTGGCGACATATTAAAGATCTTTTTAATAATAAATGTTCAGTTCTCAGAAAAATACATGATTAATCTTTTTTTTTCAGTTCTCAGAAAAATACATGATTAATATTTTTTTATCGCCTTGCTGTTTAAAAGAAATTTCTCCTTCAATAAAACACATTTGATTAGTAATTATCATATTCAGGGTGTGATGTTGAAATAAATGAGAATCTTGAAAAAAAATCGCTAATAAAACTAGTTTAGGCAGGGTTGTTTTGAAATGCTGCGAAAGCAACCCAAGGCTGTTAAATTAACACTGAATATGATGGATAACACTTTATATTGTATACTATGTGTAGCGATTATTCAGTTAAATTAATGAAAAAGGAAAGACGTTATGTGTAAATACGTCATTGATGCTCAGATCATATGCTCTTACGCAGGATCAGAACCCGCAGTTCCGATCCCACGTATGGATATATAGAGCGCGAACAATGGCTTCTGCCAGTTGATTTACTGAAGCAGACAATTTCTATTTTATATCTCTGTTTTGATAATATTTATTGAAGGTGTCTATGGTTACTAATTTTTTGTTAACATTTATTCTTATTTTTTAGGATAATCTTTGACACATCGAAGATCACCTCTATGGAAGCCCCACCACTACCTCGTCCTTGGAATGCATAAAAAGCGGAATTTCTTCTTCAAAGAAAACAAACATGTGGCTTGGACATCTTGAGGCCTTGAGAATTATATGAGATTACTTGGTTTATTGCTTAATGCATTATATTATCCATTTATTGTTATTTTAAAATCTAGTTTCTGGAATTTCCCCTGGTACGCGTTAATATTCAGTTCGGATCTTGTGCCGCTGCCAAACAATTTCATCAGATTAGCTGCGATAATTACACTTTATGTTTTTCACGAAACGAGTAGCGCCAATAAACGTAATTTTTTCCTCATTGAAATAAATACGTCATTCATCTATAATGTATATATGGTTACATATATAACAAACATACACAAATATCAAGAATTTTCCACCTGGTTCAGGATTCCAGTTTCACCTTTTTACAAGAGCTGCTGCGTGAGGTAAGCTGGTTATCAAAACGACAATTAGACCTTTTTTTTTCAAAGAGGCTCACTTTGTTTCAACTGAATTAAAACCGTGTTTTTTAATATTTTTTAAAATAAAATTGAATGTTAAGGGATAGCTAATGTTGGAAAGAAGTAGGTAGTGCACACTAATATGTAAATATGTAAAGAGTTTTTTATCCTCTTTGATGAATGTAGCCTGAAACTATCATACGAAACATTTGAAGGAGACAGTACTCTAAAGTATCATTCGCCCTTTTCTGTGCAATTCAAATTCTCCGCTAATTCAGGATAACTTTAGCTCTTTAATCCTGATATCATTCTGAAGACATTTACGAATATATGACCTATTTAAATTTAATAAAGTTATGGGAGAAGGGAGTTTATCAGCCGGTGTAATGGAAAGTTACACTGGCGAAAGTACGAGTATAACACCACCACATGTGTCGTCCTAATTTCATGGTCTTCTAACATTCGTTGAAGATTTCAGAATTCTTAAACCTTTTGTGTTCGCAGGAAATCCGGCATGAAGAAATCTAGACAACACAATATTTCCTAATCCATCTTTATTTTTTGAAATGGTGGCTATGAAAGGTTGGTGACCTGTAGATTAGTCATACCATTCTTTGTAAGCGTGAGATAATCTTGAAGCACTGCTCCATATTTCGAGCCACTTCAGGCCTTCAACATATCGGAAACAGGTCATACACATATCGGCCACTGAATTAGAAACTTTTATTTTACGTATATGCATGCGACTGCAGATACAGATCCTCTTCACATAGTTCGGCGAGATATTTCTCGTGAACAGTCATCATTAAATGTTTCGATCAGTTGCTGCACACTTGTTCGGAGAAGCCTTCTCACACGACGGCGATCTTGTTCCTGACAGACTGTCTTAGGACCACAGTTACGCCTCTTAGACAAGCAACGAGGTTTATTTTATCAACTGATTAAACTCCTCGGATATCTCCCCTTTTGAGAAACCAGTCAGCAGTGCTGTTTAAAAAATCGTGGCTTAATACAGACGGGCACCAACAATAAGCCCCTTATCGAACTCGTAAGATCCTTTGTTTTTTTTCTATTGTGATCAACACTGTTGACGATTACTGATCAGAAGATTCTTAAATGATTGTCTAGAATGGTATCCAGACAATTGACCGAAAACAATTTACCGAAAGGCAATTTATCGAAAAAGCAATTAATAGAATAAACCATAAACCGAAAGGCAGTTCATCGAGCAACAGTTAATAAGTTTTAATAAGGGAATACCGTGAGCAGACATACAAATACAGAATTAATAACGGAGAAACTCACGTAAAAAGATTATTCAATAGTATAATTTTCGCCTTTTTTGTGTCACAGACATCTTCAGTACATTACAAGTAGCTAATGTAAGATAACTAAAAAGGTCAATAAATATCCTAACTGGGAAAAAATTATATATACAATAAAAAGTTAGGAAAGATTAGCTGATTTATAAAGTACTATCTCCCACAAAGGGGAATAGACGTAAACCATCGGATCGGTTTAAATTAGGAGAGTGAAGTAAAGTTTCACATATTTCTTTATAACGACGGTCCATGAGGAACTGACTTTTGTGAAGGGTTCTTGTCTTTTTCCAATGAACTCTATATGTAATGAAGATGGCATGTTCTGCAATCCAGACTGTTCAGGTTCAAGGTATTGAATATAAGACTGGTGTTATTCTGGCCGAATAGAGCAGATCTTCCTGTTTATCCGAAATAAGATAATCCAGAAGAGCTAGGAATCTGGTAGACACCTGGATAATTAAGATGTGGAAGCTTGTCCTTAGGAGAAGTGAGAAAGGTGGAGATTTTTCTGAATGGTCGAAAGGCAACAGAAATATTCAGTGGTTTTAAAACTTTTGCTATACGTTCACTGATGCCTTGTGCATAAGGGATAGGAATGCGCGTTATTTCGTTTGTATTTGAAGAGGAAGACATATTAAAACTACTCAAAGCTCTTTTGATGAAGGAATTCTTATATCCATTAGATAGAAAAGAAGAAGTAATATATTGCAGTTCCTTTTGTAAAAGATCGTCTATAGAACAAAAGAAGTGGCCCGATGAACCAGTGTTTTATGAGTTCCTGCCATTTGACTGGGATGGTGATGAGATTCAGCATCGATATAATGATGAGTCTGTATGAGTCTTCTTTCTATAGACTGAGAAATGTAGGTTACCATCTGGTTGGCGAAGAATTAAAAGATCTACAAAGGCTAACTGCTTATTTGATTATAATTCTAGGGTAAACTGGATCCTTGGATGAGGTGCATTTAACTTAGAGAGAAACTGTTGAAGTTCATCAGAAGAGCCATTCCAGATAACAAAAATGTCATCTACATATCTGAACCAATGAGTAGGTCTGGGAGAAATGTTGTCAAAAATACTTTGTTCAAAGTGCTCCATAAAGAAGTTGGCGATAGCAGGAAAATAAAATTTCAGATCTTCATTTGGATATTTCGGATATTATGATCAGTTTTGATGTTGTTTCTTTATTTACAAATGTTCCTTTATCTGAAAGCATTGAATTACTGCAACAGGAATTTCCTTCAGACATTGTAAAAATAATTAATTTTGTAATAAATTATGGTTATTTTTCCTTTAAAAACAAGTTGTATCAATAAATTGAAGGAACAGCAATAGACAATACAATTTGTTTTTAAAGGAAAAATAACCAGAATTTATTACAAAATTAATTATTTTTACAATGTCTGAAGGAAATTCCTGTTGCAGTAATTCAATGCTTTCAGATAAAGGAACATTTGGTATTTTTTATATAAGTATCAGTTCTTCTATTTGAAGAAGTGAGTAAATTTGATAGAAATTTATCCTACGGGATAAATTTTTATCAAATTACTCCCGGTTCCTACCGGGAGTCAATTGAAGAGACTTAATTCTCTTATAGATAATGTTTCTACATGGGATGAAGATCAAAAGAAAAAAATTAAAACCTTCTTCGGTCGTCAACTTAGATTGTATGGTGTTCAGAAGGTAACCAGGCATTCCGTTGAAGCTAGTTGTAGATTGTATAGGTTGTCCCACTTACAAAATTTCATTTCAAAATTTGAATCAAATTTCCTTTCTTCTTATGTAAAAGATTATGTAAAAATCTTTATATCGACATGGATACTTTTTATCGCATGGGATCCTTACGTTCATAATTAAAAGCAGGTATTACTAATATCGCTACTGATTATTATTATTAGTAGTAGTAAGTGCATTATTATCACTGTTAGGTGATAATGATGCACTTACTAAGATAATAATGATTATTATTATTCCCCCTATCATTCTCTCTTATCAACCTAATGTTGGTGGGATAGCAATGCTGCTTTACTAGGGTATAATTATAGAACAACATGCTTTCTTATTGCCTTTCTTGTCCGATAATTGTTTCATGCCTGTAGATACGAGTGTGTGTTCATGGGACTGGTTTGCATGTTGCCCAGAGGACAACCACTGCCATCTCCGTATTAAGCCAATTACCTCATCTTCATCTGAAGTGAATTGATAATAATTATTTGTGTCGTAGACGAGATTTGAAGCAACGTCTCTCAACTAAAGGGACTAAAGTTTATACAGAGTGGACTACAAGTTCTCCATTATTATCACTATTATTATTAGTAATCGCTGCTCCCGTTTTTTATGTGAAGTATTTTTAATATGCATTAATATGTGACTTCTGCACACACAGAAGTCATATTTGATGAATTTTATATTTGAAATGTTTACAAAAATTTGCTGAACTGTTCCATTTTTCAGTTCACTATATTCGGGGCTACAAAGGGTCAACGTGTGGAAATTATATCTTAAATTAGCTCTCTGACTTAGAGGAATTCTAAGAGATTATCTGTACAGGAGCTTTTGCCCGGTTCAGGTTTAGTTCCAACTGGATCACATTTATTATTAACATTTTCGTAAAGAAGTTTCGAAATGATATTGGTAATTTGGCTCTGGCTATATGAAATTTAATGAAATTGTAGCTATAAATTTCATTAAAATTAAGATCTATATTAAATATGTTAGTTTCGATTCCAATCTGACCATTATTGTTGTGAAAAAATTAGGTAGAACACAATTTGTTGTATAGAGATAAATCACTATGAACACAATGAAGCAGCATTTCTATTTAACAGAAAATTTGTTCTCAAATACAACAAAATAATTATTATGTGTCAATGACTACTTACATTTGTTGGGTATATCTTGAGCAACGTTAGTTATTGTTACCGAACACTTTTAAACACTAGTTCAAAAGAAAATGACTTTTTAGATGAATTATGAACGAATTCATCGAAATATTATCGATAAATTGTGTTTCGATCAATTGCATTTGCGACGAATTGTTTATTCGATAAACTGCGTATTCGATGAATTGCCATTTTTTAAAATGTGCTTCGATGAATTGTGTTATTGTAAGCTTCATATTCTAACACGAAAATTTGAACAATCATATGTCTAATAACCTAAGAGCAACAGATCATCCAGGTTACGATATGCATAAAGTTACAAAACGTTACGTAATACATTATCATTATATATATATATATATTGTACATTCATATAATATGCGTATTATATCTTATTGTAATATAATAACATAATAAAATCACATCACAGGAAACATGCTACATGTACAGAGAAAGTTAAATAACATTAACTAAGAGCAAAATACAACAAAGTAGTTAAATAGCCTTTAATGTTTTTATATTTTACACCTGAAACAAGACCTTTATTCGAGGAATTGCTTTTATAACGAATTTTCACTCTGTATACTGTCCTTCAATTTACTGTTTTCGGAGAATGGCGTCGCCTAGAACACTGGGTGACGTACGTGATCAAGCATTGTGCATATAAGTTGCGTAAGTGACATTTGTGTACGTGTGCATAATGTACATATAAATAATATATAATGTATAGTTACATACTCGATCTGCTTTTATTTATTTTAGACCGATTTCAAGACATCATTTTTTTTTTTTTTTTTTTCAGCTAATCTCATCTTCAATGTCATGTACAGGAATTTCGTTTAAGCCTCTGCAGGATAACAATTTTTTCCTTGAGAAGGACATTGATAGCGCAGTAAAGAAAATCTGCGATGATCCTGGAAGACTAGATATGTATATACAAGAACTGAAAGAAGCCACACGAGGTAAGTTTCGAAAACAAGTTGAATATATATATATAAAAAAAGGCTGTTTTCGTTCTTTTGAGTACCGTTCGTTCAACTGTAAGAAACATGCTGTCTAGAGATTATATTTCCAGGTTATTATTTTTATATTTCGTCCCTCCTTGAAAATTATATACTCATCGTAAATACTAAGTGGAGTTTTGTGGTTAACTTGGAATAAGGTCTTTTAACTTAAATTAGATATAAAACTCTAGTGCTTCATATATTAATTAAGATATAAAGCACAAGAGGAAAATCAGGCTCGGCGCATATAAAAATTTCGTTAATGCTATTTGTAATACATGAATATCATAATTATTAAAATACTGAAGACAGGTAACAGTGTTAGTTATCGCAAAAGTTTGGTATTTAGAGATGGATGAGTAGTTCAAGAATGAAACAAAGTACTTCAGTAAGTAGACGGCATTCTTCAAAGTGTAATAAATAAAAATTATTTTCTTTTTATTACTGATATCTGCAAAAATGAGTTTTAAGTAAAAATGTCCAAAGAATCTTAATCACAAAGAAATACTGCACGTAGACCATTCAGTGCAGATAAATTAACTTATAATTTCATAAAGCCGTCAAACAGTGGCGGCTCGTAGCTTGAAATCGTGGGGGTGCTGCAACTTTCGAAATATACATACGCACTGTAAGTATAGTGAATACGTGTTTGGATAAAATATCAAAATTATGGTAAAAATTAAACATGAAAAAATATTTTTTATTATCGATAAAATTATACAGTTTGATATAATTCAAAATTACTTAAATAAAATCCATTATCATAACCCCAATAATGTTCTAAAATAAAAACTATAACAGCGAACACTCTACTACTGGCCCAAACTGCATATAAACAACAGTGGAACTGCGCGACTGACAGTGCCGCATTACGCTAATAGCTCGTATCTCACAATGATGCGCATATGCTTGCGCGCGTAGCAATATGACACTGTGGTAAACACAGTGCTGCTAACGTCCTTCGCCCTCCTAAGTGCTACCAGATGGATTTTTATTATTTTTTATACAAAATAAGAGAATTGTATAGGATTGTTGATGATAAAATTAAATATTACAATCAAATATAAAGTAATTTTAAATATACGTATATATATCGAGAAAAATTGGGGTTGCTGCAGTTGCGCAGTGCCTATGCACGAGCCGACCCTGCCGTCCAATCATCATCAAAATGTATTACTCATCGATATAAGAAGTTTGACGTATTTGTGAAACGTTGGATTAAACGGTCGATAGCTGACTTCTGTGGTTTTAGCGTAGCCTTTGCTTCCGATGGGAAATTTTAAGAATTTAGGGGTGCGAACCGAGAAATATCCATATTTCACCTGTAAACAGCTATGAATGCAATCTGCACTTTGTAAGCAATAAATTTTATTTATATCAAAGTTTTGATATTTGTCCTAAAATGACTCTGATTCATTTAGTCTTATTTACTCGTAGCACATACTGGAAAAAGAAACCCGCCCGCATATCGTTGGGACTCCTTTTTGGTTGACCATGCGTTGCAACGATCTTAGTCTGTGCATCGATCTCGATTATTCAAAATATTTCATAGATTGATCATTTCCAATAATCGTTAATGTGTTATACTGTTTCATTATCTTCCGAATCAGTGATGCACAGCATGGCTGATCGCCTTTCTTTTGCTCTTTGTTGTTTTCCAGATATACCAGGAAAAAGCAAAACCTCAATAGATAGTTTAGAGATCAAGTTCAGATCCCACGAAGATAAACATCTAACTGACGGAGATGTAGAGAAAGCAGAATTAGAATTGAATGAAATACCCGCAACAAAAGATCCTTATATACAACAACTCAAGGAAATGCTACTAGGTATGTGCAGATTCATTTGAATATGATGGAGAATTTTTCGAATAATTTTGATTTTTTATTTTGAATACTTTTTTGGTTGGCATGCTTTTATACGACTGTGAATAAACAGCCTGAATTTTATTATTACGTTCTTTCCTTTCCTGAGGCTTTAGCCAAAGAGGCACATGGTATTTCATTTCAAGAGGATGCAAGATTTGTTGGAGTTTGAACCCATTAAATAATCTGGTAAACCAACAATTTTGTAGAATCAAACAAAGATAATTTCTCAAATAACGGCAGATGAAATTCAACTATTTGTAGATCGTCCGTCTTCAAAATAGTGGAGATGTGTTATACTCGTAAAAGATGTGAGGCAACATTTTTATGAATAGTTTTCCAAATAGCAGAAGATTCCAAGATAGCCTTGGACAATTCCAGTTATTTTTTTCTAATTTTAGATAACTATGGGCAGTATATTGATATAAATAATGAATTCTCTAGTGGATGCATTATTTCTGTCAAATTCAGATTTAAATTGCTAGTTTATTATCTCTTTTGCAAAGGAGCAAATTAAAAACCTGCTATCTCATTCAAATTGCAAAAATTCTGGTAAATGAAAATAAACTAAGCAACATCCACGTGTGTGTGTGTATGTGTGTGTGTGTGTGTGTGTGTGTGTGTGTGTGTGTGTGTGTGTGTGTGTGTTAGCATCGATGGTGAAATTTACATAAGATTTTATAGGCCATTGCTTCTTTCTATATGGATGAATCAACGGAAATTTAGTTTCAAACACTTACATAGGGATGTTTAGGATCCAATATTTATAGTTTAATCATATGCCTTAATTGATTTCTAAAACTAATTTAAGTCAAGTACTGAGCATAATACGAGGTTGGTTTGAAAGGTTCTCCCCCTCAACTATAGATGGCAACACAATCGGAAATTTTTTTTAAGTTGGTACATCTGTCATAAGCATCCATGTGAAATTACAAGTCATTCTATCAAGTAGTTTGTTTTATACAGCTGTCTGAAGCAAAAGTATTGTCTGTTTCCCTTGAAATGGATAAAATTGAGTATCGTGTGGTCATAAAATTCTTCGTAAAAGAAGGTTTAACGCCAAAAGAAATTCATTCGAAGTTCATAAACGTTTATGGACACTCTTCTCCGTATTCGACAATTAAGAAATGGGATGCCGAGTTAGACTTGGCCTACCAGCCTTGAAGATCATCATTGATCAAGTGCACGATATGGTATTGGATGACCGGTGAGTCAAAGTGCGTGAAATTTCTGAGACTATTGTCATTTCAAAAGAATGTGTAGGATAAATTTTGTATGAATAATTGCAAATGAAAAAGCTTTGGACAAGATGGGTGCCGCGATTGCTCACAGCAGCAGATCAAAAACGCACTCACATGAAAATCTGAACAGTGCTTGGAGTGTTTTAACAAGAATAAAGCTGATTTTGTGCGTCGATTTATTACTATGGATGAGACACTTGGATTCACCATTATACACCAGAAATCAAACAGTGGACAGAAGCCGGTTGTTCAGCACTAGAGAATGCAAAGTCGGTTCCATCAGCAGGAAAATTTATTGCATCGGTGTTTTGGGATGATAAGGCATTTTGTTTATTAATTATCTTGAAAAGGGTAAAAAAAATACCCGGGGAATATCATTCCGATCTTTTAACTAGACTAGACGAAACAATTCGTGAGAAAAGACCTGGTTTGCAGAAGAAAAAATCATCTTTCATCAGGACAATGCACCTGCCTACAAAAGTGTTTTGGCAATCGGAAAATTAAGGGATTCGCACAATGAATTGTTGGGACATCCACCCTAGTCCCCAGATGTGGCTCCTCTGACTTCTATTTCTTCCCGAAACCAAATAATCTTCCTCGATGGTCAGTGTTTTTCTTCGAATCGAGAGGTGATTGCAGCTGTAGATGGGTATTTTGCAGATCTTACAGAGAACCACTACAAGGACGGAATAATGGCGCTGGAGCATCGCTGGAATAAATGTATTAGTCTTAAGAGAGATTATGTTGAAAAATAAAAATCATTTTGAAATTATAAATTCGTTTTGTCATTGTTAGGCTGAGAGCGTTTCAGACCATCCTCGTAGATGTGTGTTGTAACATCGAGAATGAAATAAGTCGTGATGAATTTAATGAATTTAATGAACTATTCCTAAATTGAAGTTTTTCTTTCTTTCTTTTTCAAAAGATGACGATCTCATTCCACAAATAGATCCCAAATTCCTTTTAAAGTTTCTTCGTAATAAGAAGTTTGACGTGCAGTGTGCATTTTCCATGGTGAAGAACTATTACAAGAGTCGAAAGGAACACAAGGACTATTACATTCCTCGCGATATTTCCAAGATTCCTCAAGCGGTGTGGGAAAATTATTACACGGTTTTGCCTTATAGAGCGCCAGGAGGAGAATCCATAATTATTATGCGATGCGGTAGGTGCATTAAGTTAATATTTTGAAAATGATTGCATAAAATTGAGTATTATAAGTGTTTGTATGGTCGTGGTGAGCAACATAAACATAAATATACTTATTCGCTAAATTAAAAAAATAGTAAAAATGAATACGATGTGTGCATGCATATTCAATTTTGATATTCTTCATGGGTTTTGTGATATTTGCAACGATTGAAACTCGCTGTTGGAATTATAATCAAAACAACTAAAATTACAGGGTCACCATATTATACCCGATAATCCTCTGTGTTTTGAGCCAACTTTTCAGGATGAAACTAACTAACTCACCTTCACTACAAACGGCCTCAAAAAGATTCCTCACGTGCCGATAATTCGAACCGGCGAGATTTTAACTGAGGGATGTCATGGTTATCTACTAGTACTAAGGTCAAGAAAGAAAGGTCACGATCATTAAATATCACTCAGCAAAAATAACAAAACAATAACATGAAAGGATACGGACTTTAATTAGAAAGAAGTAAAACAATAATTGTCTTAAACTGCTGAGACTTCTTCTTCTTCTCTTCCGTCTAAGACTGGTTGAGTCTTCTCTTGAGCAGGGTCTTCAAGTCTTCTCTATTCCTTGCTGTTTGAAAAAGTTCCTTATATGTTCTGCATCCCGAAATGTTCTTTATTAATTTCATCCAGGTAATTCTTGGTCTTCCAGGTCTTCTTTTTTCAGTTGGAAAAGTATTGATTAGGACGTTAGGAAGTCTGTCTGCACCCATGCGTACAGTGTGTCCAAACCATCTCAGTTGTTGTTTTCTAATTTTTTCTATTATTGTCTTTTTATACAATAGTTCTTGTCTGACTGTGATGTTTGTTTTCTTTTCTATCCAACTTGTTCTATTTATTTTTCTTAAGCATTTCATTTCAAATGCCAGCAGTTTTTTCTCCTCTCTTTTTTTAACTGTCCACGCTTCTGCTCCATAGATGACTGTTGGTATAATTATTGCTTCATATAATTTGATTTTGGCTTGTTTAGATATCTTGTTTGTATTCCAGATTTTCTGTAATTTTCCCATGGTGGTCCATCCTATCGCTATTCTGTGTTTGATTGTCTTGAGTTCATCTATTGTTTCTGTTAGTTTTTTGATCCAAGATATATGAAGTTGTCTACTTGTTCTATTTGTTCTCCATTTAGGGTGGCTGAGATGGTAGTTCCGTTCCTCCCTATTTTCATCACTTTTGTCTTTTGTATATTTATTGTCATGTCATATGTTTTATAGGTTTCGTTTAGCTTGTTGATCAACTTTTGTAGTTCATTTGGGGTTCTTGCAAGAAGGACGAAATCATCTCCATATTTGATATTATTTATGTTTAAACCGTTGACATTGATTCCAGGCCCATTGTCTATTGCTTTCTTTACAACTTCTTCTAGATATATGTTGAATATGCATAGGGATAATGGGCATCCTTGCATTACTCCTTTTTGATTCTCTATGGGTTCTGTTGTGAGTGTGTCTTTTTTAATTATTGCATTTGTCTTAGAGTAATATTTTATCAGGAACTGTATTATATATTTGTCTATTGCTTTTTCTAGTAGAATTTTAAGAAGGATTTCTCTGTTGATGTTATCGAAAGCTTGCTTAAAGTTCACAAAACAACAATATAGTTCTTTATGGTCTTCCCAGCTGAGCTCTGCTAGTTGGTGCAATGTGAAAATTTGGTCTATTGTTGAATAGTTTCCTCGGAAACTAGCTTGTTCTATGCCTATCATTTCTTCATAGGTGTTTTTTAATCTATTTTGTATAATTCGTATGAATATTTTATAGGTGTGAGGGAGTAAATTGATTGGTCTGTAATTTCTGCAGTCTCTTGTATCTCCTTTCTTGTATATTGGGATGATCTTTCCAGTTCTCCAGTCATCTGGGATCTCCTTTCTTGTATATTGGGATGATCTTTCCAGTTCTCCAGTCATCTGGGATCTCTCCTGCTTGTAGTATTTTATTGAATAGGATTGTTAAATATTCTATTGATATTTAACAATATTGATTCTATCTGCTGAGACTGCGGAAATAAATTCCATCGGATTCAAAAATCGCAGCTTGATATGAGACTACCAAACTCATTATTAAAACCCTGAGGTGACTGGAAAAGATCCATTTTTGGTTTGTTGAGGAAATATACAGGTGTTATTGCCTATCATGGCTGTACGTTTCAAAAAAAAAAAAAAAAAAAACGATCCTTGCAATTTGGAGTGGAAATTGCAGATGGTGATGAACGAGTATTGTATTAATAATAGGTAAACTACTTAGATGGAATTCCATTGAGTTTTGAAATTTGCAAACTGCGATATACAATGCAAATAAGAGTGAAAGCATAAACGTGATAGGATACTATTCGAAGGGGAATGTGTACAAGATCAACGCAGTAATGAATGATATGATATTAATAATAAATAAAACTTGTAAAACATTAAAGTGATTAATATTAAGAGATTAAAAATTTAGAATTTAAAACTGTAAAGAATGAAAAGAGACTCTTTTAAAGGCCTCCGAAGTAAAAATGTAAAAATACCCAAAGAAAGATAAAATCGATTTACAGCTGATCTCGTAAATTGTCATCCGGTACATCGTCATCTGTTACAATGGACTGGATCACTGCGATTTTGCGTACCTAGAAGACTACTACGAGGGGTTTCCGAAAAGGAAGATAAAACATTTTTCCCCTCGAGGAATGTTAGTAATAGGAAGTTGAAATTATACACCAAGAAATAAGTGAACATGCACTACTTCTCCACAAAATTCTCGATTCGCTTGTCCAAGCGATAGATCAGTTTATCAATGCTAGACTGGAGAAGTCTGTTCCCACACCATCTAACCAGCATCGCACCTCCTGATGAACTTCCTTCATTCGTAGTGAAATACCTTTGAGAAAGATTTTCTTGAAGGGGTGGGCAAACAAATGAAAGTCTGAAGGTGCCAACTCTGGGCTATAGGGGGGGATGTGGCAGAGATTCCTAATGATTGCAGCGCAACCACTCACGAATGATGTGAGCAGTATGTGGGGTAGGGCAACAAAATCGTGCAACAAAATCGCGCCACTTGTCGTGATTTTGGTGCGCGTTTGCGTCGACTGCTGGCTTTCAGTTTGCACAATAAAGCCCTGCATTGATTGTTCCTCCCTTCGGGAGAAGTCAGCCAATAAAATGTCTCGGCGATCCCAAAACACCGTGGCCATGACTTTTCGGGCAGTCAGTTAGTTATTTTTGATTTTTATGGCGCAAACACTGCGCCAGGACACAGGTTACACAGCACATATGGTGAACGGTTAGTAGGGCGATCACAAAAATCCACGTCCCTAGCGGGAATCGATCGGACCCGCAGTCTCTTGGCCGGAAAGCGGGTACACTAACCATTCAGTCAACCAGGCCAGCCTTTCAGACTGTGAGAACGGTTTTGATTTTTTTTTCGCACAGGAAATTGTGGATGTTTTAAGGTCATGGAGATTTGTTTGCTCTCCGGGGTAAAGTGATAAACTCACGTTTCGTCTCCTGTGATAGATGAGCGAGAAAATCCCTGCCTTTGTCGCTGTACCACAACAGATTATCAAGATACATCCCCATGCGTGTTGTACTGTATTGTTCTCCTCTGACAATTGTCGAGGCACCTAACGAGAGTACACCTTTCGAAAGCCCAGGACATCGTGAACAGTTTCGTAAACAGTGGACGTACTCAAGTTCATCGCTTGTGCATTTTCACGCAGTTTCATTCGCCTGACTTCAAGAATGAAAACCTAAGCGCTCAAAATGCTGTCTTCTGTCTTTTGCTCGATGAAGGCCTGCCTGCCCGATGTCGATCTTCAATGTCAGCACGGCCCGCTTTAAATTCATTGAACCAAAAACGCATCTGCTTCTGTGACACTTGGCGAAGCCCCTGTTGCTTGCAAAATGAATAACTTCACGGACACCAGTTTTGGACCAAACTCGCTCCATAGCCGGTATCGTGCAACTGGAATTAGTTTTGAGGCGACGGTAGCGCCATACTGCAATGGAACGTTATCAACAGGTCTAACTGTTAACCGTGTATCACCTCATCTCCTTTCACCATTATTAAAAAAACGTGTTACCTCACTGTTCGGAAAAGCCTCGTATATTACATAATCTGGTTCGCCCAGATAAACCGTTAAGATACTCATTGTCCAGTCAACAGGGTGCTGTTTGATATCCTGCTGTGGGCACGGATGTCTGTAACCGTCTTTATATACAAGTAAGGTTCATTGTCCGGTGAGAGATATATCCTCTTTCCCCTCATCGTTATTGGAGACCCGAAATAGATTGTAAAAGTTCCGTGTTTGGTCTATGAATTCTGGACTATGTAAAAATATAAATGAAAAAAAAAAAAGAAACATTTGCAGTCTTTTGTTTATTTTCTTTGCGAATCTACTTTTAATTTTAAGGGCAATCATTGATGACATTTGTTGATATTTCTGCAGATTACATGAATGATGAAAAGTTTCCATCCAGCTTGATGATTCAAGCGCAAACTTGTTTATTTGAATGGGACATCGATTATGAAGCAACGCAGATCCATGGAGCCATTTTGGTAGTCGACTGGCAAAATGTAAGCTGGGAAAATTTCCAGGCTCATATTGGAATTCGTCTGTTCATAAAACTAATGAAATTATGTCTGGTAAGTTGGTATTGAAATAATGGAAAGGATTTAATGTACGCCGACTAACAAAACATTTTTAAAAAAGTGCCGCATTACATTGAGCGGAATTTCTTTTTGTATACGCCTTCATTGAACTATAATTTGACTGATGCCCAATTACATGCTGATTGTTTTTAAATACCTCTCATAAATGGAAGATGAATGTGATAACTTTTGCGATTGTTGTCTTCCAGAACAGTTTCCCTCTGCGTATGAAACAGTTTCACCTGCTCAACGTGGCGTACATTTTAAAAGCGATTTGGAGTGCCGTGCGACACCTTTTGAGTGAGAAAATAAATAAAAGGGTGAGCTTCTTATTCTCTATTTACTAGAATAGATAGACATTTCTTTGTCGCTTGATGTTCCTTAATTGATAATGCTTCATTATTTGTTTCGCATAATGCTCAAAATACTGTATATTGTCTGCGTTTAATTTATAACCGATAATTAAATACACGCGATTTAGATCAGCACTGTTACTTCGTTACTGTCAAGTGACAAGCCAAAATGAATCCGTTCGTTCCTTTAGAGTGGCTTGGTCAGATATCGATGACGCCATTTGAATGGAACGAGTTGGGTTCGAATTCCATCCAGGATATGAATAATATTGATTAGGTTTTAATGGGAATGTGAGTTAGCCAGTTTCATACAGTGATGGCAAGATTTTCCTCTCCAGATCTCGGGTTTTTATTCAACAAAGCAGAAAAAAAACTAGCAGGAAGATTATACTCAATTTAAAGATATGATTATACTGGACTTAAATCTTCAGTAGCTTTGAAGTAGTTCAAAATAACTAAGCTGGTCCTTTCACACGCAGTTCGAAATGCAATATCAGTATAGCACATACCATCTCATAACCCATCATGTCTGAGGTCTTGTTATGCGATATGTGTTTCAGACTGTCCTGTAGTTGGCATCGAAATAATGTTTTAGCAAAGCTCCATAGTGACATAAATGTTTTGCTGTCAGTATTTTGTGTTCTGCCATTGCAATGTTTATAAGGTCGTGATTTTCTCTTTGTTCCCAAAAGATCAGTTTTATCATTTTGTACTGTAGCGACATTAATCTATTTAATTTGTAGGGTGCACAGAAAGCATACGTTGTTGTAGCGTATCTTAGTATATTTTGGCATAGTACTTTTTTATATTAGTGTTTTTAGGCGTGTGGGAACTATGTCTTTTAACCTGTAGAGTTTTCCACTTATTGTTCGGAGTTTGTTGTGTAGATGGTTTATGTGGCTATTCCAGTTCATATCTGCATCGAAGTAAACTCCAAGGTATCGTATTGTTTCAACCTCAGTGTATAATAATAATAATAATAATAATAATAATAATAATAATAATAATAATAATAATAATAATAATAATAATAATAATAAACTGTGAATCGGTTGCTAATAACTATAGGAATACAATCAGTAATATGCTGGTAATTAATATTCGAATTAGTCATTTTAAACTCCCGGCAGTTTAAGCACATACAGGGTGATCAAAATTCAAGTATCTCTTTTTAAGGACTTATGGAGCACCACCTAGATCCAAATCTGTAAAACGTTACATGAACACATTGTACGTCATGCGGAATCGATATCTAAAGGAAAAAAAAGGCAGTAGTTCCAAACTTCACCAACAGGGGATGTTGTAAACACAAAGTTATTGGAATTTGCATAACATGCTACTTACTACAGGTGTCAGGAGGGTTTACAAAGATAGGCACGGATTTTCCCCTTCATTCTGTTTGTTAATGGCACTAACTTTGCCCCAATGTGATTCGCTCGTGAAGCTGTACTACATAAACAACTGCAACGCTATTGCTGCACTCCGCGAATTTCGTTGCCTGAACAAATGTCGACGAGGTCGCCTATCTCCATGTGCTCATATATGGATGATTAGTGGTTCTGAAGAAACGGGATCGTTGGGAGTTAGATCTGGTAGAGGTCGTAAACTAGTCGGTTCCCAACAAGTGTATGAAGTTGCTTCTCCGGTATGGAGCAGGCCATAAATTACAATGTTGGTTTCCATAGTGTTGTATCAAGACACATGGATGTGCCTTACGCAACTGCGTGGAAAATTCTGCATTTTTACCCATTCAAGATAACCCAGTCACAGAAGTTACGCCTGTAGGAGTTTGAAAGTCAACCGGCATTCGCTTTAACACTCCTTGCTCGAATGGACTGGGCTCTGTGTGGCCGTGGATGATTTTGCTGGGAGATGGGGTTCACCTGAACGGAGCTGTGAACATCCAGAATTGCCAGGTATGGGCTAGGCAAAAATCGCATGTAATTCAACAATTTCCTTTGCATTCACCGAAAGTTACTGTCTGGTGCGGGTTTACAGCTTCGTTCATTTGGATCATTCTTCTTTGACGATATTCGCCATTCGGGTCCTGTGACCTGCTCAGTTACTTCCGAGAGGTATCACGATGTGATAAACAGTTTTGTTGTGCCACAGCTACAAGAGCGCTTGTGCGTGGATTCAGTCATTTTCATGCAGGATTGGGACTCGTCCTCGCATTCCCTCGCTTCGTATAGGAGATTCTTCGAGAACACTTCATGGAAGTTGGAGTGATCATTCGTGCGTTTCCCACTAGATGGCCGCCTGGTTCACCAGATCTGATCACATGTGATTTGTGGCTTTGAGGATTTCTCAAAGACAGAGTTCGTCAGCGTCATCCTGTTAACTTGACAGCGCTTTAAGACAGCGTAATGGCAGTATGTCAGCAACATCAGTCCCGAACAGCTGCGTTTTCCCATTCAACACACTGTGGAAAGGATGCAGTTTGTGGAATGCCGGGAAGGGCAGTGTGTTGAACAGTACAGCCCATGAATGCATAATGGCAGTGGATAAAAATATGCTATTTATACTTGTGACGTTTTTCTCCTTAGACACAGAAAAATTACTACATCTGTATTCGGTACATAATACAGCCCCTCGTTGTGGTGAATTTTGAAACTACTCCCCCCCCCTCCAGAGATATCGCTTTCGCATGACGCACACAATGGATTTTTGCAAGCAAGGTTTCGTAGCATGGAATCACTGGTGGTGCTCGCTCGTCAAAGCCTAAACAGGGATACTTTAATATTGATCACCCTGTATAAATAACAATTATTTTGATCAATTGATTAAATCCACTTGAAAATTGTGCTCATCATAATATCATAAAAATCTCTATATACTCATCCCTTTCCCTGTCTCTTTCAGTTTGTTTTCCACGATAATGTGAAGTCTCTCCATGAACATATTTCTCCAGCACTTCTTCCAGAAGAATACGGAGGAGATCTTGGACCTCTAAAAGGATTATCCTTAGCCAAGAAACTGACCGAGTGGCATCCGCATCTTGTTGAGGGATTTCAGTTTGGATACAAAGAGTGCACGCACTGATTGTTTCCGTAATAGGAATGTGAATTGAATTAATAAAAACGAAGCAAATCACCAAAGAGGTAAAACTCTCCTTATGGAAATTGCAGAGTTCCAACTTCCGAGAACTTGCTCTCGCACTATTTAGTAAAGAAATGTGTTTACGACGAGCTTTTAAGCAACATGTGGAAACTAATTCTACACTGAATCATGTGACCGAAGGAAGAGGAATAAAAACCTATTTGCAAAGGAAATGGTTAATTTTATTTTGACTACTCTTCACTACTCAGTACATTTCTAATAATATTTCAACTTCTGTTTACTGTTATTTTACGTCGATGAATGCAGTTTCAAAACAATTAAGCCACTTGTAAGACTCTCTCTCTTTCTTTCTGTGTGTGTGTGTGCGTGCGTGTGTGTGCGTGTGTGCGTGTGTGTGCGTGTGCCTGTGTGTGTGTGTGTGTGTGTGTGTGTGTGTGTGTGTGTGTGTGTGTGTGTGTGTGTGTGTGTGTGTGTGTGTGTGTGTGTGTGTGTGTGTGTGTGTGTTGTTGTAGTGTGTGTATCTTTGGCGATACAGATTCTTATACTTAGGTGACAAGGATTTACTTCAAAAAAATCAGGTCCATCTACATGAGACAACCTAGCCACAGAACACATGAAACATTTAACATGGGTAATCATGACTTGGGTTGCCTCTCTCGGAATTGCCATATTCATTCGCTAATTACTTCATTAATGCGAAATGCTATGCTTGTCTTAACAGATTAAAACATGATAAGTCTCCTCTATAACACGATATCTCGAATATTGCAAAAATCGTAAGAGAAAGGGAAAAATCCTACCAGAAATAACGAACTGCGCCCAACTACTGTGATTATATCTGTTCATTCATCGCATGTATTCTCTGGAAAGCTTGCCTCTGTTTTATGGAAGGAAGCACTGATGTTTCCGGGAAGGGAAACTCTGCCTTCCGTGGTGCAATGTGACCCACAGGTCACCCATCACCCCGGAAGGTTTTGGAGAACGAGAGAGAGAGAGAGATTGCATATCTGTGGCATTAAAATTCATCACGTTATACTCAGAACCACTCGAGAATAGCAAGCAGATCAATCTTTAAGATACTGATTCGGTAGTTACTACCGAATCATTATCTTAAAGTGCCGCGAGGAAACGTCGTGGCACTTGTCTCGCTACGAAGCATGGAAGTTTATATGAGCTTTTCGAGTGAATGTGAGTTAGTCTATCTTATGCAGGGTGATCTGCAAATCAGTACAAGATTTTGCGAATTAAAAAGAAGAGTAGAGAGTACTACCCTCAGCAAAGATATGAAGAGGATCAAGGAAGAGTGTAGGTGAATGCACATAACCCAGGAATACACTTTAATTGACTGTAAAGTCTGATTAAAGGAAACATCCACTATTTGCAATGAACGAACCAAGAGAAAGTTGGCCTTTTTCATTATTTGGGAATGTATTCATGTTGGATGAATAGGGAGATAGTTTCATAGTTCACATTTACTTCCCTTGTTTGTTGTCAAAAGGTTCGGATAAAAGTGTGCTTCCAAACTAGTGGACAATGCAAGAAGAGTTCGAAAACTTGAAGAGAAGATACAAGATGAATGTTAGTTCATGATTCAAGCTTATAGTACAACTGGAAGAATATCGTTAGGCCAAAGCAACTTATTGGTATTAAGGTTACTGAGTTTTTTATGATATCCTTCTGGCGAAATTTCAGACGAAACGTGAATATTTTCTGGACTAATGGGAAGAGAACTGCTTTACACCACTCGGTGCTTATCGTTGTCCTTGCAGATGTTAGCCTAGTTTGCGGCTGCGCGGAAATAAAAACTCGTGTGTACTTCAACTTCCCTCAAACAGTTGTGGTGGTTGCAGAGCAATTTCAAAACTCAACCGGGAATGTTTCAACCGAGGACATGCGATATCTTGTCGCCATGGGTTTCAGCATATAAAATCATACCGAGGGACCGCATGAAATGCTGTCCCTCGGTATGATTTTATATTGAGCTCTTTACTATTAATGTTTGTCCATGAATATTGCAAAGCCGTTTACTTTCTTTTACACGTACATGAGCCATCGTTATGATATATATGCGGATTACAATGAACTGATATCTGGATATTTTTAATCGACTGGTGCAGCGTTTCTAAAACGTTTTCTACGATGGAACACTTCACAAATTCTGAAATTTTAACGGAACACTTTGGTTAGAGTCGAGTATCATCAGTCTCTTATTCAATGTAAAGCTAAGCGCACAGTATTGGTGCAGCAGCCTGTATCGCATTCGCAAAACTGCAACAGGGCACACTACAGGTATGCCGGACCGCATCGCATTGCATTGACCTTGCTTGTGACCGCATGTTCCTAGAATAGATATCTACGTACTCACTCACGCTCGGAGGTGTCGACAATCGCGGGCGGCTGAGTCCAGACCGGCGCGCGTTGGCCATAATGGCACAATCCACACGAAAATTGAGGAGCGCCTGATTTTCAAATATGTTTGAACTTGTCGCAGCATTTAAAACCATTCCAGGCTCATATTAATTTTGATAATGTTTCACGGAACACTTATTCACTTTCCGCGGAACATAGTTTGCAAAATACTGGGCTAGTGTATATAAGTCATTTTTCACTTATATACATTAGATTGAACTCACAGGAAATAATGTTTCATTCATCAGAAGCAGGGTCTGCTGGACCACATACACGATTTTCAATGTGCTGAGCTTTCTTGTGTACAACAAATTACATCCGGTGTGCGACATGCTCCACAGCTGAGCGTAAGGAGTCGGATTGAATGTTCATAACAGCCCGTTTTATGTTCTCTTTCAACACATGCAAGTTGGGAACGCAACCAACATACACAACGAATTTCAAATACCCCCACAGCCAAAAGTCACATGGAGTGATGTCCGGTGATCGAGGCGGCCATGTAGTCGGAAAGAACTGACTGATAACCCTCTCATTACTGAAATGCTGGCGTAAAAGGCGCTGTGTTGAACGTTCAATGTGTGGCCATGCTCCATCTTGCATAAAAATTATGGAGTCCAAACATTGTCTTTGCTGCAATGCAGGAATGACAAAATTTTTCAGCATTTCGATAAATCTCTCCAGTAATGGAACATATATAATTTTATGAAAGCGGCTGCGAAGCCACACCACATGGTTACTTTTGGAGGATGCAGTGGTACTTGCTTGATCGCTTGGGGATGTTCAGATGCCCAAATTCTGCAGTTGTGAGTGTTGACTGACCCATTCAGATAAAAATGAGCCTCATCACCTCACAATATTCTCCAAGGCCAGTCATATGCGACCTCCATTCGGGCAAGAAACGTTAGCGCGAAGGTCATGCGCTTATCATAATCTGCGATAGTTAGTGCTTGCACACGGCTGAACATATACCGATAGAAGTGAGGCATTTTCCGTAAGGTTTTCCTGACTGCACCCTAAGCCATATCAAGTTTGCGAGCTATGGCACGAGCGCTTGGACCAGTACTGGTCCCTGTGTCGTCAAACACCGCAGTAGCAACGTCTGTTACTGTCTCTTCTTGCACTGCTTTCCCTCTTCTGCCAGTTCCAACTCCTAGTGATCCAGTTTCTTCAAACTTCTTAATCATAGCTCTCAGTGCTACAGCTGACATAGGACCTGTACACAGGTTATGAAGCTTTCTAAATTCTCGAAGGGCCCCTACGGCATTGCACTCTTTAAGGTAAAACAACTCAACAAGTGAAGCACGCTGAGACAAGGTAGGGCGCATATTGAGCACAATTCGTCAGTCATTCGAATAACTGCCTAAACGTTCCCAATCCCTTTTTAAGTGGAATTGGTGGCGCTACGGATAGCAAACTTTGCATAATCCTTTTTATCTGCCTTTAATGTAATTATCAGTCTGTTTTCAATTCCGCCAGAGCCACAATTTTCCCCCTATCCGCGACGTTTAGTAGTAAATCTTTTTTTTTCGCGGAATTCATCTCCCCATGCCTTCAAAAGTCTCGATATAAAATTTGGTCTCAATCTGTTTATTGGTTTTGGCTACAGATGCCTCCAAAGAGGGAAAGTTATTTTATGGTCACCCTGTATAAACAGCAAGCTAGAATAGTCACAACTCTTGAACGGAAAGTTGGCTGAGTAAAAAGAAACTGACTCTACAAGCTGAAGACAATTCACAAGATTTCTATCGACATGCTGCTAATAAAAGAAAGAATGAGTGTGAATGCCCATTTTGCTAAAAGATATCAAACTGTGAAGAAACTCAGGTGTATGAGGACGATCTGTTAGAACTGCCTGTAAAAACTGAATAAGAATTCAGTAATAGGTAATAATCGGATATCAGCACGAGTGCTAAAAGGGTGTTCAGCTAAGTGGCTATTCCTTTGACCGGGATATATAATCTGAGTACGAGAACAGGGTAGACTCCCGAGGAATGGAAAGAATGTATGGTAATTCCATCGCACAAGGGTGGCGGTAAGACCGATGTATGCTACTATCAACTAATTATATTCTCTGGACTGGTGGCGAAAATTTTGGAAAAATTAGTTAGAACTCGCATTCAGGAATGAGTTGAGAGCGTATCTCTACTTTGCAATGAACAGCATGGGTTATTAAGGGAAGGTTATGTTTTAGCAACTTGCTCACATTGAAAAATAATGTTACCATTGAACTAGACAAGGAGAATGAATACACGATAATACTTTAGGATTTTGCTATTTGACAGAATACAGCATGGTAGACTGTTGCATAAATTGGAGAATATTTGTTTGGGGTATAGAATATTAGCATGGAGAAGAGAATGGCTCACTGCGAGATATCAAAGAGGAGTATGGGCGATGTGAGTCGTCAAGATTAAGGTAACTAATCGTATACCACAAGGATCATTACTTGGTCCACTGTTGTCCAATCTGAACATTATTGATATTGGGAAGGATTTCACAGGAGACATACAGCTATTTTCTATTGACGCAAAGATAGGTAGGGTAATCAGGAATGCTGCTGATATGCAGTGCTGGCAGAATGATTTGAATAGGTTGGACTTGTGGGCATGGGAAAATAGATCTCAATTCAATCAGTAAATGTCAAGTCACTCACTTTGGCGTGATTAGATATCCAATGTCGTATTATATTGCTGGGATCAAGAACAGGGGTCGGCAAACTTTTGAGACGAAAAATTTTTAAATTGTTGTGAGGGACATACCTGTCCCTCACAACAATTTAAAAATTATTCGAGAGCCATAAGTATATTTTTACAAATAAGAAAAATTTAAAGTAATATTATAGTAAATTTATAGTAATATATAACAAGTTATAATATTAATTATATCTTTATTAAATGAAGAAAAAATCGAACAAAAAATTGCTCTCACTGGTTTTAATCAGAGTGAGCAATGAGCTTGCATTTCCTTACAAAGTTTCCGTATGTCCGGTTTGTAACTAGTCGTTTTTAATTTAAGGCACGATTGCAAGCTGGCATCAGTAATTTGGTTTTCCTCAATTTACATTTAATGAAATTCATGTTAGAAAACGATTAGTTACATAAATATGTAGACCCGAAGATACTGAGAACACCAAATGCAAATTTTTTTTTTCCAACTCATGATATGAGTCCGGAAGACTATTCCAAGTATTGAAAATCATTGAGTCAGCCTTCTGTAGTTCTTTTATAGCAGCCTGCTTGCGCTGTGAAATCAGACTGCATTTTTCTTTTCCAGTTCTTCTATTTCAGTACCAAGACGTACAAATTTGGAGCTCCACAAGTCTTTGCTTGTCAAGTCCAGCAATTGTATTTCAAAATTAACCGTGTAAATATGAAACAGAGAAAAATTTAATTCCTTCACATTGGCATTGAGAGGATTTGTAATAAAAGCTAGAGTCGCTTTATTATTTCTGAATTCCTGAAACTTTTGAATAAAAGGTTCTCTCATGTTTAAAACTGCTGTCTTGAAATAATCGTTGTTAATGAGGGCATTGTTTTCTCGGCGATATTGAGAGAAGTTTGGGAAATTAACTAAAGTTCTCCTCTCTAAATCTTCGGCGAACAGAATCAATTTCTTTTCAAACGAAATAACTTCCTCTAGCATTGAAAAAGAAGTTTTTCCCTTGCCTTGTAATTTACGATTGAGCTGATTCAGTTATGATGTAACGTCCACCATAAAGTACAATTTTTACAACCACTGATCGTCTGTTAATTCTGGACATTGAACATCCTTGTTGTCGAAGAACAGTTTGATTTCATTTATGCAAGATGCAAAACGCTTTAACATGTGGCTCTGGAAAGCTATCGAACCCTGTTGTGCTGGAGAAGATCTGAATACTCGCTCTCCATTTCACTTAGCCACTCTTTAAAGTGTTAATGGTTACGTCCCCTTGCTATAATGGTACTTCCTTTACTTTCCGAGTCCGGAACACCAATCATATCCTCTCCCTCCAAAAAACAGCGGCTTGTATCGCCTTGTTATTGACCATCAGAATGTCATCCGTGGAGCACACATCGATTAGATTTGGGCAACAAAAAAGATGTTCGTCCGTTTAGATGTCTCCGCAGTTTCAGCTGTCATCATCTGCATAACCCTATTTCATCCATATTTGGACACTCCCACTCTAAGTTGGTTCAGAGTCCTCCAGGTGGTGTAGAGTAGGTGATATCCCTTGATTAACTCTTCCTTAATTATGGGGATTTCTTTGAACCGATTCCCTTCATAGAACAAGGCGTCGCTTCTCAGGTTTATGGATCAATGGTTTAGTTCTTTGCATAAAACTACGCCTCGATTTGAGTCGTGAAGCCGTGATGATATGGCCATACATTGGATGTCTTTCATCCGTCATCTGCTTTTTTCTCTCCATCTCACCAGCCACTTGACGTCTTATGCCTGCTAAGGGATACAGCTTGTTGGCTGTGATTGGTCTTAGGCATCCGATTATGATCCTAATGGTATCATTTAAAGCCACATCCACGTGTTTCGCATGGGCGGATGCTTCCCACACTGGGGACGCGTACTCCCCAGCAGCAAAACACAGTGCCAGAGCCGTCGAACAAAGTACCTCTGGTTGAGCTCTCCACGTCGTGCCAGTCATTTTTCTTATGATGTTATTTCTTACATAGATTTTTCCTTTTAGTTCCTGGCAATGCATCGTATACGACAAGGTGCTATCCAGCTTAACTCCAAGATATTTGGGGTTACTGCAGTGTTCGAGGCATTTTCCTCTCCAGACAATGTTCAACTGGCGTTTTGCTTCCCTATTGCCCTGATGAAAAGCGCAAAACTGAGTCTTGTTTGGGTTCGACATAAGGCAATTGGTCTCATAGTAAGTGGAGAGTATTTCTAAGGGTTCTGTCAGCCTCTTCTCAACTTCTTCAAAACTCCTTGCTTGACTGCATATAGCTGTATCGTCGGCATAGATAAACCTCCTCACTTGTGGGTGGATTGGCTGATCGTTAGTATAAATATTGTAGAGCATCGGGACCAATACGCTGCCTTGAGGTAAACCGTTATGATTTCTCCATCTATTCTTCTTTCCTTGCAAAGTTACGTAGAATCGCCGATTCTGGAGCATGGTTTTAACTACATTCATGATGTGAAAATCTTTCGTTATTTGGTACAGCTTGACCAACAGTTTTCAGATATGCCGCTGAAAGATCAATAAAATCTGTTCTCCAGTCACAAGCGTCTTCTCGTAACCATCTTCAATGTGCTGCGTGAGATTCAGAATTTGGCCACAGCAGGACTTTCCAGGGCTGAAACTGACTTGCTCGGGTATGAGTTTCTCATCAATGTTTGCTGCTATTCTTTCCAGAATCATTCGTTCCAAAATTTTATACAAGTGGCAGAGGAGAGAAACAGGGCAAAAATTCTTCGACTCTGTAGGTTCCTTTCCTGGTTTAAGTAAAGCTACCACTTGAGCTTTCCTCCATAATTTGGGCAACTGTAGAGATTCTTTGTGCTTATTCATCAATTTCATTAGCCATTGGATGGTTACCGGACCGAAACGTTTTATCTGTTCTGTCCGGATGTCAACCAGACCAGCAGCTCTATTCTCCTTCAAGCTACATATAGCTTTTCTTAGTTCTTCTTCGGTGTGCAAACGCCACTTCTCAGTGGATGTGGCGTTTGCATACCACTGAGCACACCCTTTGACCGCACGAAGGAAGACTTCTTGGTTTCGAATCTAGTCGGCGACTAGAAGAAATTTTTCTAAGCCTTTTTTCGATCGGTTCCCGAGTTAGTCGATCTCTGGCACGGGCAAGCGAGTTTTTTCTCCAGGAAACTGGGGTTTTTCGTCTCGTAAACTCAAGAATATCGACCGTAAACCCCACATTATTTCAGACATTAAACACGAGTGTTAGACTTAGGGACCACGAAATGGCGGCACTTGTTAAGCAGTCTCTCTATATTGCGTGCCACTTAATTAGTGATAGCCTTGGACCAGCTATCTCTGATTGGGTACCAGTCAGAGATAGTCTCCAAAATTTAGATAGGGCTAAAAACGGCCTCGCCTACCCCCTATATACGGGAATAAAAAGGCGATAGCTGATTTTTTTCTAATCCTTCTGTAAATGTTTGTGCACAAAGTGCTTCCTGGTGAAGTATACAATGGAAAGTAATCACTTCATGATTAATTATTCTTTTTAAAATTGAAACAAAACCCTTTTTCGATCCCGTCATACTTTTTGCACCATCGGTTGCAATTCACACAATTTTATTGAGTGGGATATGCTTTTTTTCCATGCATTCAAGGACGGCATTTGCCTCTCCACGCGTTTGGCCCTTGAGTGGCCGATAATCCCAGAAGTTCTTCTCTCGGACCCTCAGATGATACATACCGCACAAAAAGGGCAACTTGGGCTGTGTCCTTGATGTCGCAAGACTCTTCTACCGCAATTGATAAAGCAGAAGCTAATTTAACGTCTTCGACTTGTTGGCTGATCACATTTCAGGACTTTGCAACTGTCCTATCTGCTACTGGTTTGGCAGATAACGGTATGTTTTTAATTTTATTTAAAATCTCTGCTTTGTTTTTGAAATCCGGAAAAAGTTCTTCAGATGCATTAACAAAACAACATTTTATGTATTCACCGTCTGTGAATGGTTTTCCTCTCTTAGCGATCTCCTGACTCACTACCAAGCTTGCAATATTGACATCATTGGCAGACTCTCCAATAACTAAATACGGAACTTGATTTTTCAACATTTTTCTGAAGTTCTCCAACTGCTCTCTTTCTCGTGTCATCGACAGGGTATTTTCTGTCATATATGGCACGTTTTGTCGTGGTTTCTCTCCAAATGTGACTTTTTGTTTGTGCGCCAGTTTTCTTGGCAAATAAGACAGGTTGGAAGTTCATCTGAGTTCGAGATAAACGCGAAAGATTCAGTCCATTCAGTTTTAAAGTCAAGATGCTCATCTGTTGTTTTTCTTAGTTTTTTCTTCGTAGCCATTTTGAAAAGCACCCTAAACAATATATTTTATTTAACACGTTATATAAATACTGCTATTGTAACAGTTGAACGTGAAATAAAACACGCCCGGGTAAATCTCGACCGTCAACGTATCTAAATATAATAAAACCATAAAACCAATATTACTCACACACACATACAGGGTGTCCCAAAATTCACGCAAGAAGTAATTTTGATAGAAAACACAGGTTTTTAATTAAAAATTGTAATTTCTCATTGATTCATAAAGTATACAGCATAGGGTTATGCATGGAATAGCATATCGGGTAAATGGCCTCCACGGCTTTGCTGGCACATACGCACTCTTTTGTCGAAATTTTCCATGACCGTTTTACATAAATGTGGCTGAATTTAGTTGATACAGTGCTCAATTTCCTCCTTCAAGGCGTGGATGGTCGTGGGCTTGCTGGCATAAATCTTAGACTTCAAAAAACCCAAAAGAAAAAAGTCCAACGGCGTTAAGTCACACGATCTGGGCGGCCAATTCTGATCACCAAAACGGGAAATTACACGACCAGGAAATGACTCATGCAGCAATTGAATTGTTTCTCGGGCTGTATGGCATGTGGCACCGTCTTGTTAAAACCACACGTCGTCCACATCCACATCTTGCAATTTAGGCACAAAAAACTGGATTATCATGTCGCGATAGCAAGCATGATAATCCAGTTTTTCGAAGAAGAATGGGCCGATGATGCCTCCAGCCCAAAATCTGCACCAATCAGTGACACGTTGTGGATGCATTTGTTTCTCAACAATCACTCGTGGATTTTCTGAACCCCAAATGCGACAATTTTGTCGATTAACGAAGCCATCAAGATGAAAATGAGCCTCATCGCTGAAGATGATTTTGTTCGAAATTTAAGTATTATATATATATATATATATATATATATATATATATATATATGTGTAAATTATTTTAAATGACTGATAACTAGAGATAAAGAGATGACATGGTTTATTTAAAAAGATAGCTCTTTATCTCTCGGTATCAGTCATTTAAAATTAGTTATACTATTTTCTACCTATATATATATATATATATATATATATATATATATATATATATATATATATATATATATATATATATATATATATATATATATATATATATATATATATATATATATATATATATAATTATCTTTACAATAATAATAATAATTGCCAGGTTTCCTTTATCACCTTAATGCAGTTTCTGGATGCACCCAGCCAAAACAGAATACTTAGTTGCAGAAACAGCAAAGCGACACGGACTCCACTTTCACATTTCGCCGTTGCCAACGTTGCCTTGCCCAGCAGAGGGCGCCCGTGCGCTCACTTATTAGTCACTTTGTTGTTCTGCAAATGACCTCAGATGTCGAGGCACCCTAAAACCTAATCCTAATTAGTAATTTTGTTTGGCTGCCCTGCCTGCCATGTGCTCAACCATCCCCTCCATTCCCTCTGTATAACCCCTCCACGCCCGCTTTCCCCTCCCTGACATCGCGCATCTTAGTGCCACGAAGTTTTGCGAAACCTATAAAACAAATGAAATCACCATTATGTGAATAAATCCTTTAAAAATATTATAAATGAAACTATGATAGTTTTATTTTCATTTTCAATTTTACTTCAGAGCCACATGTACGTACCAAAACAGCCGCATGTAGCTCGCGACTCGCAGTTTGCCGACCCCTGTGCTAGAAAAAACTGATGAGGTTAGTGATTTTGGAGTGTTAATTGATAGGAAGTTGAAGTTCACGAGCCATTGCAATGCTGAAACAAGCGTTCACAAGTGAAGATAAGAATCTCATTTTGTCTGATTACACGGCCTTGATATGACGTCACTTATACTATTGTGCGCAGGTCTGGTCCTGGAGACCGCAGCTGCGCACAATCAAAATCATATCAGGAGAGTAGAATGCTGATTATGAAGACATTTTGAGAAACCGTAGACTGCAACCACTAGAAAGTAGTAGTAGCAGAGAGAGAGAGAGAGAGAGAGATGGGTGATATGATTGAGACTTACAAACTTCTCAAAGGGTCATGTAGGATTTCAGTTAATGAAATTTTTCATTTTATGGAGGTTCGGGAATGGACGAGAGGGCCTAGTTGGAAGGTGAGAATGAAGGCCGTTAAGAAGGGGGATGAGGGATAGATTTTTCCCTCAGAGTTGTGGTGCATGATTGGAATGGATTGCCATTGGATGTTGTGAGTGCAAGCAGTGTGAATGAATTCAAGAATAAGTACGACAGCTGTTGCGCGTAGTCTGTGGCCTCCCTCGAAGAGTCCCTGACACCTTGGAGGTCTCTCTTAATAATAATAATAATAATAATAATAATAATAATAATAATAATAATAATAACATTACAAAAAAATGACGTCTGCCTGCCACCCGCTGGCTCCTGCAGTTTTCAGATGAGTAAATGTGGTTGCCAGCATCGAATGAATTTGTACAAAATCCGAATTTCCTGAATCGGAAACAAAAAGCTTATTTAATTTCATTTCAAAATATTGGAATGCCTGTTTACTTCTCTCGAGATATAAAATTGCTGTCGAAATATGATTATTATTTTCAACGTACATAACGAATAAAATGTTTAACGCCCTCTGCGAAAAATTAAGCGCTGAACTACAGTTTATACAAAATTAGAGCAAAATAACCCCCATTTTAACCAAATATTTTGGCTGAAATGGGGGTTATTCAAACACTTGATTAATGTCGATCGGTCACACGCCTACATGTTATCTTAAAAATAAGTAATGTTTTGGTTATTAGAGCGACAGTGAAAAGACGATTGCTTTCTTCAAGGACTGCTTCTTCGAAGTTAAAATGCGTAATAACTGTTTATGTTTTAATAAAATTCCCCTTGAAGAGACTTTATTCGCTGGAACACAATAGAAATGACATCCATGGGCGTAATTTAATAAGAAAATTGGGATCGTTTGCTAAAGTTGAAAAAACTTTCAGATGTTACGTAAAAAGTCTTGACAAGCAGCAATTTTATTGTGATTATTAGTGATTACAAGGAAGGTATTATTAATCGCTAAGGAAAAGTATTACGTTAATAATATTACGTTAAAGTATTACGTTAAAGGAATTACATTCTATTATCATTCAAGTAGAGAAAATTGCTACGAACTTAATCGCTTATATGCATGGAAAACCCTTCAAGATTGACGATGTTCGTGTTTTGATTCGTGCACTCAGAAATATTTGTGTTCACTTGCAAGTCCCGTTGTCGATCCGATTACGAAGCTTGTTTCAAAAATATATTCGTCAAAGCAATTAAATCAGGTGAGATCATTTATGTTTCAATTCTGGTTTGATTTCATTTCTCCAAGTTATATAGCAATTAACTACAATTAACCTTTTTAATATTAATCGTGCAATAACTCTCATAACAGAGTTGATATAGTTCGTGATTGGGTCTTCTTTTCTATTTAGACGTGCCAATATTTTGCATGTCGATCTGTTATGGTCCGGGTTTCTGCTTCATGTAAAACACATTTCTAATGATTGTTCTTGCATATTTCTGTTTGAACTCCGCTTTCGGAAGATAGTAAATGATGTAGTGAATTACAACATGTATTAGAGGCAGGTATTCTAGCGTTTATCACTGTACTAATTTTATTATCTCGAGCAATCAATTTTTCAAAATATTTGAATAAAGTGGCATTTTTCAGTTTCTAAAATTTAAATTTTTAAAATTTTAAAAATTATCACTTCATTATTCTGTCATTCTAATATCTTTTGCATATTCTCCAACCGAGCAAATATCATCTGCATTTCCTGATATTACAAACTACTTACCTTTTAAAGTTTCTCTAATATATTTTTTAAAACTACATTAAACACGATGGGTGAAGGTGCATCCATCGCGTGGTTTCAATCCACTCTTGTAGCTAAAGGTTAAGATCTACTTCTCTTAACTATGTTTACGCTGCCGGTGGTGCAAATTTTGCTAATAATTATTATTTTATAAGGTATTACAAATACATTCGATACTTCTCCAAGGCGTTCTATATGGATGCTATTACCTTTTTTTTAATCCATGCATAGAGTTAGGATAGGCTGATTGTACACCTTCTGTCCAAAAAGAAACCGAACGTTTCGAAAATAGAAGAAACTAGTGGGGCCACCTGTTGTATCTTTTTGTTGTCGAAAGCGGCAACCTTCATTAGTGTTACCTCAACTGTATATGACATTTATTTCATTCGAAGCCGAATTATAGTGAAAAGAGTAACAGTGTGTTTTACGAACGGTCGAAAAATGAGTTTCAAACTGAGAGCTGCGATTGACTTTTGTGTTAAACTCGGTAAACGTTTTACCGAAACGCATCAAATGCTTCAAAAATCATACGATTTGAATGCATATCCCATATTCACGTTAACGAGTGGTTTAAGCGATTTCAAAGTAGTCATGAGACGCTTGACGACGAAGAAAAGCCGGGCCGTCCAAAAACTGGACTCAGCGAAGCTAACATCCAAAAAGTGAGTGATTTCATCAAAGAAAACCCGAAATCGTCCGTGAGATTGATTGAAGATGAATTGGGTATTCCAAAATCAACTGTGCACAAAAAATTTGACCGAGAGTTTGGGCCTTCGTAAATTGCGATTTGTTCCCCACAAGATGACCGACGACCAAAAAATGTATCGAATTGAACACTGCAAGGACCTCATTAAAACCAATAAGGACTCAAATTTCCTTGAAACGATCGTTACTGGTGACGAAATGTGGTGTTTTGAGTATGAGCCCAAAACAAAGCGCCAGAGTGCTGAGTGGAGACCACCAGAAGAGGGCCATCCGAAAAAGAGTCGCTTGGAGAAGCCAAAGGTAAAACGACTGATTTGTTTCTACGATTCCAAGGGCATTATTCACAAAGAATTCGTTCTACATGGCCAAACGATCAATAGTCAGTTTTATCTCGAAGTTTTGAAGCGATTGATAGCGAGAATTCGTTGCGTAAGTCATGAATATCGTGACGACCGACCGTTCGTCAAAACGCACTGTCACTCTTGGCACTATAACTCGGCTTCTAATGATACAAATATCATGAACAGTTGATACAACACTAATGAAGGTAGACGCTTTCGACAACAAAAAGATACAACAGGTGGCGCCACTCGTTTCTTCTATTTTCGAAAAGTTCGGTTTCTTTCTGGACAGAGGGTATATTTCTTCTCCCTCCCGCTAAAATTTATGAACTATGTAATATTTCTTCGGAATCATATTTAATATTCATTCAGCGTTGTTTTCGTCAGCATATGTTAAGAATATTAGAATAATTTGTGTAGCCTGTGGACAGACGTGACATCTCTTTCTATTCTGAGGATATCACTTTATTTTCCTGATATTAAATTTGTGTGTGTGTGTGTGTGTGTGTGTGTGTGTGTGTGTGTGCGTGCGTGCGCGTGTGTGTGTGATATCATCTTCCCTGTTGCTTTCTTTGCATCTCTGAGTATCTTGAATAATAAATACTATTAAGCAAATTACCTCTTTAATATTTTTCTTAGTAAAGAATAAGAATCTTTACTAAGAATCTTATATACAAAGAAAAATGTTAAAGGTATTATTTACTAAGATAAGGAAGAATGAGAATTGCCAGTAGACAATTCTGATTCTTCCTTAAACCACTTTTATAGTTGCATTTTATTCTGAATTCCCATTATTTTTCTGCTGATACTTTTATATAATCCTGGATACGATCCAAGCGTTTTCAATAGCTTCAGTCAGCTGTTCATATTTTCCATCAATGTTTTAATTCGGTCTCACATTTATTTCTTTCTTCTGTTTCATTCAGTTTCCAATATTGTATCGATTTATATGTACTGAGAAATATTTATTTTCTGTTTATTTTGACTAAGAAATGCTCCAATTAAAAAATAAATACCTCACCCTTCTCATCTGTAATTCGGAATATTCCGAACGTAATTTCCATTGCATTTGTTGATTACCAATTATTATTTATTTGTGCGTATATTCTTCATCATGAGCATAGTACTACTTATTATTAAATTTCCTAATGTAGCTAATTTACATTTAGAGTAAACGAAAGGCTTCAGACATTCGGCTAGCTTTGGCTAAAACACTTCCTCTATCCCATTCTATCAAATTCATTTGCTCTCTCTATCATTCTCCGAATTCTAACAATTTTGAACATTTCAGTTTCCTTTTAATATTTGCTGATTTTACCCGTTCCAGTTTGAAATTCGACAAGAGAATTCAACTAATAGTGAAGTCAATTTCCACGGGATTTTACTGAGCGTATCGAACTGCAGTAATCCAGCAAGGTGTAGATATTCAGGCATTTTGATTAGCAAATAATTTTACAAGCATTTTTCACATTCCTACACATGACAACCACTGAATGATAAACCTATATGCAGCTGAACGTAAACGTCACTTACGCAGCATATATGCAAAATATTTGTTCACGTTCGTCACCACGTTCTAGGCAACTATACTGCTCAAAACAATTAGGGAATATTTTGGTTTTCTTGTAAATTATAAAGTTATAAAAATTATTTTAAAACGTAATACACTTATTTTAAAATATTCTTAATATACAACAGTGTAGAACAAAAAGTGGGTAGAAAATCATGTTAAGACTTGTCGAAACGTGTCTTAGCCGTATTAGCATGTGGGGAATATAAACGCGTGGCTTGTTGCGCGCACTACTACAGTGCATAATTATCACTTCACTTGTAAACTTGTGTCACCTACCACCCATAATTTTGTTAAAAATAGCAGTGCAACGCGATATCCCAGAATCGGTCGATTAGAAGCTGGACAAACGCAGCAAATTGTCGCTCAAGCGTGTCATGTATTTCAAAGCGTAATTTTGTGACTTTGGAATTGTTTTCTGGAGACGGGAAATATTTGCCGAAGACAAGGTCAAGGACGCCCATCATCAACAAGTCCAACAGAAGATCAGTATTTCTCATTACTTGCCAGAAGAAATCGAACATTTAACGCAACACAACTTCGAAGCGAACTTGCCTCAGCAATAGAGAGGCAGGTATCGACACAGACAGTATAAAATTGTCTTCATGTCATAGATGTATATGCTCGAAGACCAATGGTTTGCATTCCGCTTACTGCAAATCACAATACAGCCCAAAAAAGTTCTGGACACAGGAACATGGTAAGCAACCATCTGGAAGACGTGTGCTTAGCATTTAAATTGCCAACACCCAAAAATCCACTTTACAATGGAACTGGAAGCTAGTAACTGTCTGTCTTTCCTGGATACACTAATCACACGTCTTCGAGATGGTTCCTTATCATTCTCAGTTTTTAGAAAACCCACACATACAGGGAGATATTTACACAAACAATCACACCATCACCCTTCTCAACAGTATGGTATTTTAAAAACGCTAACCCACAGAGCGAGAGCAATCTGTTCCAATGACAATGTTCTTGCTGCTGAACTGGCTCACTTACATCACACCTTCTTAACCAATGGCTATAATCCCCATAAGATAAACAAAATATTAAATGCTCCCAAGGAACCCCTCCCACTATCAACCACGGAGAACTACAACAAAACAGTCACCATCCCATACATTAAAGGAAAAGATATCTGGAGTTTTCAATAAACATCAAATACGCACTGTATTCAGACCGTGTGTGAAATTAGCAACTCTCATCCGTTCACCTAAGGACAGCATCTCTCCTTTATCACATCCAGCAGTCTACGAAGTACCCATTTACCCAGCAGTCTACCAAGTACCCAGCTCGTGTGATCAAGCTTACCATGGTCAAACAGGAAGAACTGTGGACAACCACATCTGTGAACATAAAAGATAGATCCGGCACTATCGATATGGCAAGTCAGGCCTAGAAGACCATGATTTGAATACCCCTGCACACAGGATCAACTGGAAAAAACAAACTTACTGCACATAAGCTTTAATAAGTTATAGAGATTATTCTTAGAAGCAACAGAAGCCTTGAAACATACTTCGAATCTTAACAAATATGGCTGTATAAATTTGCCTAAGATTTGGGAGACAGTCATCTTAAGACATAACTAATACCTGCTTTCTCTCTCTGTTTTTTTACATAGTGGGTGCTAATTCGGACTTTAGTCTTTGTGTTGTTGCTACAATTTTTCAAACTAGTCCCATTATTACGCCATGTTGTAGTTGTAGTCTCGCGTACTGCGACAAACTGTGTTTTGTGTTCTGAAGATGTTGGTTATAACACCAGTGAAATATCCGCAATAAGTCAATAAATAATTATTTACTTATCTTTCTGGGTTCTGATATATTACTGTCAAAATTAGTCAACAATAACCGCTATTACGTGCCTAAAGATGTAACTCTGGTTCTAGCGAGATCGTCATCGCCTGCGAAGGCTTTTTACGGACAAATCAAACTTCTTGTGTGCAGCAATTAATCGAAGCATTTCATAAAGGCTTTCCCGACCCACATCCTACCGAACTATGAGCAAGGAATTGAAGCGGATCGGCATTGGCGGTCTTATGCCTATACGGACACCACTGATTTCAGCGAAGAATCTGAAAGTTAGTCACCTCTAGTGTCAGGAACACAGTGAGTGCACACTGGAAAATTGGAAAACAGTCATGTGGTCCGACCAATCACGGTACATCTTGTTTAGTACCTACGGTAGGCAGAGAGTTTGTAGGGAGAGCTATGAAACAATGAATCCATCTTGCTTTGTAAACACCACTCAAGGTTCTTTAGGTGATGTCATGATGTGGGACATGTTGCTGCCGAACGGGTTTCCTGATATTGCTAGATCGGATGACCTCCAAGGAGTATTTGAAACTTGTTGCCGATGAAGTCCATTCTGCATTGTTGACTTTTTATCTAGCAGGTGAGGGTTGTTTTCATGGACGAAAATGCTACTGTCCATCGCGCAACAATTGTTCAGCAGTGGTTCAGCAAGCATGTCAACGACTCCCAACATCTTCCACGGCCACCACTAAGGATCTGAACTACCTCCCCAGATCTGAACTATATTGAGAATGTACAGTATACTGTATATTAGAAAGCAGATCCTGGAGAAAAAGTCCTCTTCCGTCAACGTTAGCCAGTTAAAGGACTGTCTAGTTAACGCTTTGTATGTTGTTAGACGAAATGCAATCCAACACCTTGTGGAATCTCTGCGAAACCGCATATGTGTTATAATTCTGGTCAAAGGAGATCCAACACTGTATGAAATAAAATATTCTAATTCATTGGCAGGTTATATGTACTAGAATATTTGAGAACCCGAAACATTTTCCCAACAGTCTATATATTTATCTTGCTAATGATGCTCGAAAGTATACTGCTGTGGCTTCTTTCCTTTTACGCAATCGAGAATAAATTAGTGATTATCCCTTATTACATGGAGTAGAATTCACAAACCAATGTCATCCACGTTTGTTTGGCATTATTCGAATGGCAAATGGGCTAATCTTGGTGACCCTATCACATTTTCTTAGTTGAATTATTCTGTTCGGTAGTTAAATCAATGCATTTGCATTCAATGTATCACAATGTATCAATGAAATAATTTTTACTGTTATAGAAATAGACATTGTCCATTCCATGTTGAATCCTATTCGCTAGTCGAGCTTAATTCTCCAAGAAGGTTTGCAAAAGAGAAGAATCGTGCATTTGGCAATTGATTTTCATCGAATTCGCCCACTTATTTGGGGTTTACCTAAAGCGACGAAATGGCTGCTAGCAGACTATCAACACATCTAACACTGATTTTAAAAGAGCTAAAACCAGAAATCGTAACTCTGTAGCGTTGCTATCTTGCTTTAAATCATCTAACTACAGCTACTGGATATAATTTTTTTCTTTCTTCCGTATCTTTTGCACGCGGATTATTCTATTGAGTTTTAACCCACGGAAAGGACATTCTCCCGTTTTTTTTACTTAGTTATTCTGGCAATGATGATCATCGAAATCTTCTCATTCTATTTCAAGTCCACAGCATTCAATATGCCCTTTGGGTTTTACTAGAAAGAATCAGAAGTTTGTCCAATACCAGAAAGACTTTCTGTTCCTGATGGCGTTTCTACGATTGTTCTGAAGAAATGTACTCCGCAGCTGATTTCTGTCGTATGTTGTATTTTTATTCTTTGCTATTCCACTGACAACACTATCTGCAGTCTGCAAATAATGCCACATTCATATCATTTGTAAGAAGGATTACTAAACTGATTACTAAGAAATTACTTCAATTTCTCGAGATTATCCTGTGAAGTGTTCAGAATTAATGAAGAAAATCATTAATACTTAACATTTACGCTGCCTTGAAACCTCACAAATTATAAACCATCGACATTATGGAATCTTCTGCTGTTGGTCAGCAAGATGGAACAACTTTTAATTATATGATCCTCTTTGAGTGAAATGCTATGGAACCATCTATTGAATCTCTGATGGTTGCTCTGAATATATCTAAGGCATTTGATTAGGTTTGGCCAATAATCTGTCTTCTGACGACTGAAAATAGGTTCCGTATCTACTACAATGTCTAAATGCACACATAATTTCTGGAGCACATTACTCGTGAGGTAGATGAATCTTTATTCTCAAACTTTGCAAATAATGATATTCCTCAAGGATCTGTTTTTTCACCTACTTTCTTCATTCGGTTATAGAAATGACTGTAATTTACTGCAGGTATCCAATCTGCACTTTTACTGATGACATTTTATTACGCGTTTTTTTCTCATTTGACAAACCTTGTACTATACAAATCCCCCCAAAACCTCTAGAAGTATAATGTCCAAACCATCGTTGGGCTGCTCGTAATCTTGTTAATTTCAATGATTGTACAATGTAGACCTGTTTTCTCTCCAGCAAGGAGAGGAATATTTTTTATTTTGTTTCGTTCAGTGATACCCAAGATGAGATATATATAACTTGGATAAATTCCATCTCGCCTCCTCAACATCTAAGAATAAGAAGACACACACTAGTTTAACCACCAGTTTGTTCTAAATCTCTTTGGCGCTTGGAGCAGTTACTCAACTATTCTTTGACAATTTCACTCCGAAATCACTGATTGAAATTTATTTCCTTCTCATTCGTTCCTTCTTCTGATATCAATTACAATTGATACCGACAGGCGAACCCTAATATCAGATATGTCCGTTTTGGACTTTGATCGCCTCCTGCACCCTTTGAGGGAGGTTTCTACCAATGTGTGGCAGACATCAGGTGGAATTTGGCTTCATCCCTCCATCAGAACGGCATTGTTCACCGACCGATCGAACACGTGCTGCTATGAGCCTCAATCGCCGCGCCAATTTGGCCCAATGTGTTCGATGGGGTTTGAGGTCAAGACTCTGCTCAGGTAAGGGCAGTCGTTTAACACCCATCTCTTCATACCATTCCATAACAGCTGCAGCTTTTTGGCATGGGGCATTGTCGTCTTGATAGTAACACGGGTTCGTTACATAAAACCTTCACAGTGTAGGCAGCACCTGATTATTTAGAATATCAAAGTCCTGAGCTGCCTTCAAGGAACCATGGACGACACCCAGTGGTACCACTGCAAACCAGCTGAATGCACCCTACATTACTCCTCCACCAATAACTTTACTGTGGGTACAAAACACTGCGATAACAAGCGTTCACTAGGCTGCCTCCACACCCACACCCTACCATAAGACTAGAAACAGGTGAACCTTGATTCATCGCTCCAGAGTACTGTTCTCCATTGGCACTGTCGGTGCCAGGTTATTTGGCGCCGTAGGCAAAGTTTACAAGTGCGCCCCTTATTTCATAAACTAAAATGTTTCTAATTGACATTAAACAAAATAAAATTGTCTTTCAGGTTAAATTAATAGGTAAATTAATAGGGCTTTTTTATTTTAGTTTTTAATTAATTTGAAAATTCTCTGTTATAATTCATGTACAAAAGAAAGTTATAAAATACCAACATTTAATATTTTAAAATGTTAATGTTTTAAAATATTTAACTTAACTGAATTTTAAATAGCGGTAAGTTCAAATCATTTAGGCAAGGAACAAAAAAGAATCAAGAGTTAAATAGCAAAATAGTGTGATGTGTGAAGGATAAGGAAAAAGATTCAATACCTAAATCATATATCACTATTTAATTTTGATATTTTAGTAAAGTACGAATAAAGCATAGTTTGAAGTTTTTCGCCCCTTCATGGCTTATGCCCTAAGCAGTTGCCTAGTTTGCCTAAATGGTAGCGTCGGTCCTGTCCATTGGTCAATTGTCCAGTTCACTCGCTCTTTGCACCAAGCGAGATGAGTAGCCTTTTTCATTGTTCTGATGTTCGACTTGTATGCTGCTGCTCTTCTGTGGAATCGAGTAAACGGAGTTCTTGTTTTACAGTATTAGTGCTCACCATGGTGTTACCGGAACTCTGGAACTCATCACGGATGATCTGTGCCGATTGTAGTCTGTTTTTTGCTTGCCACCCGTTTTATCACCGTCCTTTCGGCGGCCGCCCTGCATGTTTCCTGCACTAGTGATGCCAGAACTTCTGCATTTGTTGAGTACATCACCAGTTGTTGATTTTCGATGGTCCAGTTGAGCGGCAATGGTACGTATGGACATTCCACCAATGTGACAGCCCACGATATGACACCTCTAGAAGTCACTGAGTTCAAGTCGTGTTACCATATACCACCTATAGTCCAGCGCTTTCCAAACCGTGGGTCGTGGCCACCTTGGGGGCCGTTAGTTTTGTTGAGAGGGCCGTGAAATATAATGAAACAAATTTAAAATTTCGATGGGGACCGTGAAATATTTCAATTTTCCAAGGGAGCCTTTACATTCATAAGTTTGGGAAGCACTGCAGTATAGTCAACTGCTACGATGGAATTCTGCTTCCTGGTAGAATTCTGTCCACCAGTCGTTATGTTATTAACAAACTTTGAAAGTTGTATAACTTCAAATAACAGCAGTGTCTGGACAATTATTGGTAGATTGTGTATGCAAGCGATTTTCTCCACTGTATATAAATCAACCATCCTGCGTTTGGTCCAGGGAATGGATCACAATCTAACCTCATCAACAAATTATCTTACCAACAGCAGTGATTTGCTATTCTTTGAACTTGGAGCTCTCCAAAATATGCTATTATATGATTCATTAATGATGAATTATCACTCTTCTAGATCTGTAATAGTAATAATAATATTATTTATAATTTTTTGTACATTATGCCTTTATCCAGGAACGATCTAGTGAAATACTACAACAAATAACACAGGCCTGCGATGGGAAAATTGTCTGAGAAGTTATAATTGATTCTTATAGATTTTTAGGTGCTGAGTTCAGACAAAATAGTAAAAAAATTCCATCACCCACCAAGTTTACTCAATTTCTAATTTTATCGTTTTTATTAGTAGTATTTGGATTTAAATTCAGCGCATTGGTGTTTATTTTCATTCTGCTTTATTTACAACTAATTAGTTCTATAAGTACTTTATTGAAGTGCCTTTTTATGGTAAATAGAGAAATTTCCATGAACCATCACATTCCTCCCTCCCTCTGTTATCTTAAGAATGAGAAGTTTCATGGATAAAATTGCATGTAGCTACTTTGAATCTGATTCGCCGAGATAACGGATGACTTCCTGTTGTCACGACATTTATATTTTCTTGTGTGATTCTTTAGTTGAACTTTAGTCGTTGACTACTAAGGTTATCATATTTCTGAAAAGTGGCATGTTTTCTAAGTTAGTGCGAAGATTTAATTTAATGTGTTTGCGGTTTTAGCCTTCATGCTCAGCAAACTTAAATACAATGATCATGGGTGGACAGTTTGCGGTGATCTTAAAGTCATATCTATGATTTTGGGACAGCAAAGAGGATACTCCAAAAATACCCGTGCTTTTTGTGCTAGTGGGACAGCCGAGATCGAGAGCAACATTGGATCAAGAAGGAATGGCCAGAAAGAGTCACACTAGAACCTGGAAGTAAAAATGTGTTACACAAAACTTTGGTTGCTCGGGAAAAATCCTTTTACCCCAGCTTCACATAAAGCTGGGTTCGATGAAGCAATTTATCGGCTTTGTCGAAAGAAGGAGAGTGTTTTAAATACATCTGTACAACATTTCCGGGATTATCTACAGAAAAATTGAAAGAAGGTATTTTTATCGGTCCGGAAGTCAGGAAACTTATCAAAAATAAACTGTTTGAAGAAAAACTGGCAACTGTTGAAAAAGAAGCGTAGAAAGCTTTGAAAGAGGTAGTGACCAAAGTTTGAGGAATTCACAAGGACCCCAACTATGAAATGATTGTGGAAGACATGTTACAGAAATTCAAGGATTTGGGATGATCCATGAGCTTAAAAGTGCACTTTATCAACTCTCATTTATACTACTTTCTTGAGAATCTGAGAACTGTCAGCAGAGAACAAGGAGAGCGATTCCACCAACAGAAGTTGCATTTTCATATCAAGGAGATGGAAAGAAAGTATCAGGGCAGGTGGTATGTCAACATGATGGCGGGCTATTGCTGGATGTTGCGCAGAGACTATCCGGGAAAAGAATTTCACAGAAAAAGTTCAAAAGGAAGCTTTGAAGGAAAAAGAAAAAGACACCACAACGAAATGCGTTTTAAAGCTATTTTGCTGTAATATTGAGATGCATTTTGTTAAAAGTCCTTACATGATAGAGAAAATGGGAATCAGTGGTCAAAAATAAATCAGAAACAGTTAATAGTTTCCAGACAACTTTTCATGGCTCGAATTTTCCAGGCTATGTAATTAGTATTTGCACGTATCCGTTTCTATATCTGTGTACAGAACAATCTTCCTTTATAATTTGTTACAATTTGAATTTCAACAACTCGGCTAAGGATTATTTTTTCCATTTGTTAATTTTTATGTTTTAAATTTGTTTTTTTTTTTTTGAGTGGAGATTGAACTGCCCACTCAGTCTCCAAAAGTTAGATAGGGCTAAATAGCCTCGACTACTCCCGTATACGGGAATAAAAAGGCGTTAGCTGATTTTTCAGAGGCCTGTGTAGATCAGTGGAAGTGGCGCTTGGTCGCTTGAAGTCAGACTTAAGTTCAAGTCTATTCGCTGACTGGAGGAACATTTTCTAAGCCTTTCTTCGACCGATTCCCGAGTTAGTCGATCTCTGGCACGGGCAAGCGGGTTTTTCCTCCCGGAAACTCGGGTTTTTCGTCCCGTAAACTCAAGAAAATCGACCGTAGAACCCACATTATTTCAGACATTAAATATATTGTGTTAGGGATAGGGACCACGAGATGGCGGCACATTTGAGCCGTCTCTCTTCACTGTGTACCGCTTAATTAGTGATAGCCTTAGGCCATCTATCTCTGATTGGTACCAGTGGAGATTAAACTGCCCACTCAGTCTCCAAAAGTTAGATAGGGCTAAATGGCCTCGCCTACTCCCGTGTACGGGAATAAAGAGGCGTTAGCTGATTTTTTTTTTCTGATTTGTTTTTTTACCTATTCTGGAAACCCTGCTCTAGAGACCAGTCATGGAACACTTCCGAGCAATTCCAGACCTCCAATAAACGGGGAGATGGTCTCACATCGGATGGAGTTTTTTTAATCATATATTTTTTAATCATATATTTCCTTCAGTAGATACACTTCAATGAGCTGTAGAGGAATTTCGTATAAACCACTCCAGGAGGATTGTTTTCTTTCCGAAAAGGACATTGATATAACAGTGAAAAAAATATTTGAAGATCAGAAGACAAGAGATCTGTATGCACAACAAGCCAAGGAAATAGTGAATGGTAAGGTCGGATCTTTTAACAAATCACAGATTATTTTGCATTGAAGTGAAATAATAATAATCGTATTATAAATTTATATTACTCTTGTTTCCTTCTAGACATTCCCCGATTGAAGGACCTTTTGGCAGAAGGTCGAGAGAAGGTGTGCAGGTCTCACGAAGATCCTGTTCTGACTGAAGCAGATTTAAAGAAGTCAGAAGAAGAGCTACATGAAACCCCCAAAAGAAAAGACTTTTGCCTAAATCAACTCAAGGAAATGCTTTTGGGTAAATTGAATTCCCTTTTTAAGAGAGTGATAAGTTTCATTAAGTTTCTATTTATTATTTCTGACAAGGTACGTGGGCTCTATGGCCTTCTGACTCTCTCTCAGGAAAGACATAAAAAGCTGAAATATAAAGTAAAATCACCAAATGTCGGGCAAAGAAAGTGAGAAAAATTATTCAATGGTTGGAGGTGGTAACGTTGTAAACTACCTCTTTCAATGCATCATCTGAAAATGATTAATTTAGAAAAACAACAGTGCAATGTCATGGGTTGGAATGGAACCTCTGAACAAGAAGACTGACTTTTGGTTTGATATCTTTCCATTGATAACCCGTTCCTGCCCTATACAACTTCTAACAGTGTTATAAATCCCAAATTCCTCAACGTTTTAAATACTATTTCTACATTTCGCTAAATTGCTTGATAGTATTTAAAATAGAGGTCTCTGCGTAATAAGTGACCCCCTCCTTCTTTCACACTCACTCATCAATTTTTTTACAGACTTTCCGACTCTGCTTTTTGCATCTTCGGTATTATTTTTATGGCCCCTTCTCTACTGAACGAGTTGGTATAATTGCTTCAGTTTTGATATTGACACTGCTGGTCAATATCAATACATATGTCGCCTTAACGGTTACAGAACCAGCTATTCGTTCTCCTATTTCATTCCATCTTACTTGGGTGAGCGTTGATTCATGTACTGTATGACCCGAAAACTCCTTCGCTTGTAAGGTGGGTCAAAACATAAAGAAATTGTATCATTGAACGAATTTCTATAGCTAAAGTCAATAAAAACCTGCAAGTATGCGTGATCTGGAGTGCTATGTAGAGAAATATTTACTAATTAATGTATTAATATTGTCTTTTGGACGTCTATTATTCCATGTCAGTAGAGCATACAAATTCAACAAAGAAAAATTGTATTAATGTTTGCATATAAAACTGAGTTACTTTCATTTTTCTTCCAGAGATTGAAAATTTGGTTCCTCAAACAGATCCAAAGTTTCTTATAAAGTTCCTCCGTCCTAAGAAGTTCGACGTGAAACGTTCATTCGAAGTGGCGAAGAAGTACTACCAAATGAGGAAGGAATACAAAGATTATTTCGCTCCCCAAGACATTTCCAAAATCCCTCAAAAAGTATGGAGCAACTTCTTGACAATTCTACCTTATCGAGGACAAGAAGGAGAATCCATCTTGCTGTACAGATATGGTATGCATTTAACCCGGATGCTTGCGATTTATTTTACTGAGTACGGTATTAGGTTTCATGACATATCACATGATATGTCATGTTGTTTTCCATCAATTCCAAAAATGATGTTCGAATTGATGCGTCTAAAATAAAATATAGAAAGGAGCCTTTACTTTTTCTTGTTAAACTTGACCAGAACTTTAAGGAATATTAAAACAATCTGAATATTTATTATTTAGTATGAATGTTTATAGCGGTTCAGATAAACATCAATTTTAAAATCAATGTCCCATCCAATTTTCCCTCATATTGTAAACCTGTAGTTCTCTTACTGACGAGAACTTGGCTGTGACCTTTAAATGCGGTCATTGTTACCATTCAGAGTATGTTATTGCTCTGTGTGTGTGTGTGTGTGTGTGTGTGTGTGTGTGTGTGTGTGTGTGTGTGTGTGTGTGTGTGTGTGTGTGTGCGTGCTCCTACTGCAGTCATTGTCAGAAGGAGAAGTTCATTCTATGGCTAAAGGTTCTTCCTTCTCGCCCCCAGAAGAATATATTATATTCTTCTGGGGGCGAGAAGGAAGAACCTTTCTCATTGTATTTTGAAATTGGTTGTAGTCTCTTATATAAAGGTCCATCGAATGCAATACGATATTGGATCTTGACTCTTTCTCCCAAAAGTGGGACGGTCATAGATTCTGTCTTAAGGTACAGATGTGGTTCCCTGAACTGTAAATTTTAATTTCTGGGAAACATTTTTAGGAGGAACTTATTCGAGATGACAGGAGCCACAGCGTGGATGAAGACGTTCGTTATTAATCGCTGTCAGTTCAAACTGATGCACACATTTTCATTTTCTGTTTCGTATGAGCTAATGAGCTAATTCTAAAGTGGAAGAAAAGTAAGTTACAGAGAAGCGAATTCAGCTGTATGAAGACGACGGCATTGCCTTTCATAATAATAATAAGTTTGTTACTATTATATAATAATACGTTCATGAACAGTCTCAGCATCCGTTGGAAAGGTTTGGCTACAAATCTCATCAAGATGTGTTTTAAGTGTTTATTCTTCTTATTTATTATTTTAACTGAAAGTGAGTTAGTCATACTCATAAGTAATTTTTTCATCGTGAAAAATTAATCAATCATTCAACTGGTTAGAGAACAGTCGTTTAGAATGAACCTAAATAAACAGACCTCACAGCCATGGCCCTTTCGCCTTAACCACAACCATTATTACACTGCGTTTCATAAATTCGAGACGCATCTTTTCCTTCCCGTTTCTTACATCCAGAACACGGTTTGTTTAATACAAGTCGTAGTATAACCACCATCGTCCATACGACTCATTAGCAGTGGTTGGATAATTGTATTCCTATGAGATGGCCTGAGATGCGATGACGAGAGTCCCTTAATCCACAGGATTGAATGTTTCATCGAATGTCTAGAACATCTGAATATCAAAATTTTTAATCAATTAGATAAATAAGACTATTTGTATACGAAGGTTTCTTCTTTATTTTTCTCATCACTAAATTAAACAAGATTGGAATTTGGAACCTTCACCTACACTTATTGCGATGTGTGTCATCTATTTCTTCTTTCTTTCATCTTCAGTCTGTTACGTTAGCCGTTGCGTGTGTTATTAGATTGCTTGCATATATTGGAGAGTAAAATACTAAGTTTTCTGGAAAAATACTGGCTCTCCTTAGAGCAACGTAATTTCGTTGAGGAATTCATTTTTCAATATAATATAAGGGATGTGAACCCAGCTCATTGCTAAAATCTTCAGTCATGTTGTACTGAGCCCATATATGGCCATAGCACATAAGTATTGTGGCCATAAATGATCCCACCGATTTTGTCAGCAGTATTTTTTACAATAGTTGTGTAATTCGACATTTGCAAGTCCCTCTTCTTCTTCTTGTTGTTTTTCATTCACTGTTTTGTTTAGCTGCATGTAATGCACTTTTTCAAGATCATCCCACCATCTTTCAACATGTTCTTCTTCTTCTCCTCTTTCTTTTTGGCATACATTTCTTCCATATTTTTTCCCATGTGTTTTCTTCCATTCTTTCTATATGATTCGTTTCTTCTTTCCTCTTATGGATCCAATCGTTTATTGCTTGTATTTTTATAATTTTCTCTGTTTGCTGTTTTTTGAGTTTTGATTTTGTTTGATACCTGTTATAACTTTCATTTCTTCTTAACGTTTTCACCTCAGCTGTTTTGTTAATTTTGTTTATCTTTTGTAGTTATTGCATGTATTTCTGATGCATATATTTAGTACTTGTGTGATTACTCCTTTGTAGATTCTTATTTTTGCTTCTTTACTTATGCTCCTATTTCTTCAGAAGACGCTTTTGAAATATTAGGTATTCTCTGAGCATTTACTTCTTCTTGTAATTGATTTTTTATTTGGATTCCATACTTACACATTTCTCTTCCTAAATAGTTTATCTTCCGAAGTTGTTCAATTATTGCTCCTTTTAATTTATAATTTACAACTGATGGGTTCTCTATCAACTGGGATAGTTCTGTTCTTTTTAATTTCTTTTTGTTATTGATAATTTCCTCTCCCTTTATCATTACTCCTCACATAATATAATTGACTTATTATATTATTATATTTCCAATTGTCTTTGTTCGTAAATTTCAATGTTGTACAAAGCAGATTTATTCTTCTGTAGTTCTCTGGATTTACCGTTTCCATTTTTATTTGTTTGGTTCTCTAGTTTGAATTTTTCTTTCTTTAAGTACACTATTTACGATATCGCATGTGGTTCTCCTCCATATTTTGATAGTTCATTCTTTGCTTTCTTTTATCCGGAGAATTTTCTTACTTTTCTAGTTTGCTAAATATCATTTTCTGTCATTTTAAAAGTCACATTCAGTTCTTGATAAATATCAGTATCTTTGGCTAAATTATGATTATTCTTTTCTGTGCATATAATTTGAAAATAATAATCACATTTTTCCAATCTGATGCTTGTCACTTTTATACTTTCATTTAGTTATTTCTTGTGATTTTGTATTGTTCTCAAGATTCTTCTTTGGGTAACGTAAAACTCCAGTTCTAATCATTTGAGGAATTATTCTAGTAATCCTATTTAATTTTTTTTTATCTGACTGTTTACTTTATTCCATGTAATTTTATATTCTTCATACACTGAGGTATTTGATTTACTTTATCTGTGAATTCTTTTCTTTCACCAAACTTTTCAGTTCTTTTTTTTATATCCAGCTGTCCATGAACTGTTCTATGAGGAATCGACTTTTATGAAAGACTCTTGTCTTGTTCCCATGGACACTTTGAACAATGTTTTACGATAATGTTCCACATATAACTACATATTTGGATGATATATTTGTAATTTGGAATGACTCTTCCTCTGAGTTGCAGCAATGTCTCTCCAAAATTAAACGCACTTCACCGCGGAATCCAATTCACCTTATAAGAAGAAACAAATAACCGATTATCCCTTTTATCTTCTAATTCTTCCTTAACCACAGATAGGAGCCTACATTTTTCATTTTTTTCGACAGCAGATCCATACAGACCGTTATATCCATGCTGAATCTCACCATCATTCTAGTCAACAGGCCAGAACTACTGATATTAATACATCGTACTCATTCTTCATGTGCTTCAGGTTAACCTTGACAGAAAGAATTACGATTCCTTCTGTAAAGGTTTATTCCACCGAAAATGTGGAATTACTTTAGTCTCACCTTCGTATCTAAAGGTTTTAGGAATTCTTTCATCAAAAAACGTTCAGCATTTATGGTATCTTTACCTCTCGAGAGACAACAAAAATAACTTCATTCCTGCCCCTTACGTGGATGGTGTTACTGAACGTAGCGAAAATTTTAACGCCAATAAATATGTTTGTTGCTTTTCGCCCCATGAGAAAAATCTCCACCTTTCTCAGATCTCTAAGGACAAGCTTCCACATCTCAATTATTCAGGCGTCTTCCAGATTCTTTACTCTTGTGGGTTATCTTATTTCGGACGAACACGAAGATCTGCTTTTATTCGGATAGAAGAATACAAGTCTTATATTCGATATCTTGAGCCTGAACAGTCTGGACTCGTAGAGCATGCTATCAACGCCAAACATAGAATACAGGAATAAGACAAAAGGCCTTCATAAAAGTTGTTTCCTTCTAGAATGCCTTTATAAAGTGTATGAAACCTTATTTCATTGTCTTAATTTAAACAGATCTGATGGTCTACATCTATCATATTTGTGGGAAATGGTACATTTTAAATCTGCTAATCTTTCCTAACCTTATTTTTTCCATGTATATATATAATTCTTAATAAGTAAGGAAATAATTGTCTTTTGATTTAGTTATCTTACATTATCTGCTTAGGTGGCGCTTTCTAGAATTGTCTGTGAACGTTTAGTTACCATTCTGCGATCTTGTACTGAAGATACGTATGATACGTAGGCGACATTTCTACGCTAACAAAATGTTTTACGTGCGTTTCCCTCTGTTTTTACAATTCTCTTAATTAATCCTGTCCTATTTTTTTTATTCTCTATACATGTTGTTTCATTTTATCTTTTGATGTCTTTTCTAGTTTCATTTTTCCAGAGTACTAACTTGAAGTCGCTCCCTATATCTGCTGATGTTATAATTCTTATATTATTTTTTCCCTAATATGATTACTTTATCAGTTATAATATAATCGATTACAAAGTTACTCCTATTGTATTCTATTAGGTTCTGTCTCATACGCTGCACGTGTTATGACGTCATCAAATATAGAACTCAAGTGGGCGGTGGTTAAGAGTTAAGACTGTTTATTAAATTACAATGAGCTGCTTTTTTTATTCCTTTTACGACATAATTGAATATCAATATGCAAATGAGCGCTGTACATTTAGTTACAGAATAGTTCGATCCTGTAATTTTTTTTATTTTTTATTTTACAGCCTACATGGCTCAGGAAGAGTGCAGTGTTGAGCTGATGTATCAAGCCTTCACCTGCCTGTTTGAATGGGATAACGACCACGAAGTATCTCAGATTCACGGATGCGCCATCGTTACTGATTTCGAAGGATTAACTTGGACAAATTTCCAGAATAATATTGGGTTACATTTGTACTTAAAGTTAGCAAAGACGACCATGGTAAGTTCCGTTTAAACCTGTAATAAAAGAGAAATTAAAATAATTACTATTTTAGCTAAGGAGTAGGTCGTGATATATCTTAGTGAGGAATTTACTCTTTGCTTGAAATAACAGATCCTCTTTGTGTCGTACAAGCATTTCGTTTGCTCAGTTACCTCCAAAATATAAAACATAACCAACCTCATCTAAACTGTTTTTTTTATTGCCGGAAAACATTTTGTATGCTGATAGATTTTGTCTGCACTGTATTGCGCATGATCAGTGATTTGCGGATTTGTTATGATTATATTTTTGAATGTTATCTGTTCCGTATCACACCATAATAACGACAATTCCGATTATTTTCTTCCAGGAGTGTTTTCCACGCCGGGTAAAGCGATTTCATCTACTAAACGTCCCCTATATTTTTAAAGCGATTTGGGGAGTAGTGCGACCCATCTTTAGTGAGAAGATAAGCCAACGGGTAAGTGCTTGTGCTCATAAACAAATAAACAAAACAAATTTACAGGTTTAACAATGAAAAGAAAGAGAAGCGATTGATGCATCCACGTTCATCCCTTGGTGTCTATGTAAGGTTATTCTTTCTTTTCTTTTTATCGGAGAAAGAGAAATACAAAAATGTTTCATATGTTGAAATCTGATCTTTCATTTTAGCTCCAATCATTTGCATATTGATAACGTTAACGTGAAATTCTAGGGTTAAAATTCTAACTCCTCGATATCAGATTTCATGCTAACCTAGCTCAACATAAAAAAAAAACGCAAAACAAAAAAAAACAACAAAGAAAGTAAGCAATAGCCAGAAACTATTGTTTTACGTCAAGTTTACTCATAATTACACGAACGATTGAAGTTTAGTACATATTAGTAATTTATGCTTTTTATTCGTCTTTTTGGTATTAATACTTTAACGGTAATTCCTCCCTACTCACAGCGAAGTGCAAAATGTCCTCTTTGGTTCGAAATGAATGTTTTTTGGCGGGAGAGAAGATTTCATCGGCCGTCAGAAATAAGTAGCATAAAGCCAGAACATTAGGCTACTTATTTGGAGGCTTAAAGTAGTTTGAAATAACCCGTTGTTTATTTCTATAAATCATGTTTTAGAAATACTCCAATTCAGAGGATGGATTGGTTCTAGAATTCCAGAATATGCAGGTTCTACAGTTCGGGTTATTTTTTATCCCACACACACGCGTTTCTATGCTATCAATTTACAATCTGTCACTTCATATAACTGTCATAAAAATCTTTAAAATAGACACAACATGGAGATGTGCTATTATATTTCAAATTGTTTCACCTTATAGAAAGTTTCCTCATCCTCTGAAATGGATCATTTCCAAAACATGACTTAAAGAATGCATAACAGGAATATTAAAGAATTAGGTGGGTTATTTCATACCCAGATGGTATTAAATTTTTAAAATTAAACTGCTGATCAAGGAACAGGCTAGAACGTTATGGAGTGTAGTGAGGAAAAAATATTGGAGTGGGAAAAGAGATAGGCTGAAGTACTAAAGTAAACCCTAGAGAATTTTACATTTATATTACTAGTAGAAGAAACGGTGAATATGGAAGACTGACTTTAGTTGCTGAAGATGGAACATGAGTTATTTCTGCTGAGGGTGTAATGGAAATGCTCAATGAGTGTTTCGTTAATGTAGTTCATGCAGCAGGTTAGAAGTAGTGTTGAAGCAATAGGAAGGGAAAAAGGAGACGTACAGTTCGAGAAGTGTTTATACATTTCAAGTTCCTTAGTGCTGAAGGAGAGTTTTGCTCTATTAAGGTTTCTACCTGGTCTCTGAAGAGAACCAACCAGTTCGAAACAGGTGTCAGGCCAGTGAAACTTTATCAAAACTTTAGCAAAAGGCGAATGTATAGAACTTTGGCAGCGCCTATGTCTTTTAAGTAGTCCACACTAGGGCAACTCGTGAATGCCGGGGAATTTATTCACGCAAGCTCTCAGGTCAGATTACGAGACTTTCATAGTATCTACATTCGGTTCTGAAATAATACTGGATCTAATATCCCCTTTGCATATGTAAATTTGCATCGCCGAACTGAACCCTTTCGGCTCTTTATTTTCGGAATTAAAATCATCGTCATAATAATTCGTTCCTCCTGCGCCACTGTTGTTTCATTTATGTATAGGATTTCATATTTAAAACGATTACTTGCAATATAAAGATAAAACAAGTCTGTTTCTAAGCAAGCAAGTATTCTTAAATTAATGAATCGTATTCTGATATGATCACAAAGATATTTTGCAGTATTCAGTTTGTTTAATAACAGGATCTCCATAAGTGTCAATGCCGTTAATTTTAATTTTTTCCCTTCCAAGCTTGTTTTCCATGATGGCCTCGCATCCCTGCACGAGCACATTCCTCCCGCGTTGCTTCCTTCGGAATACGGTGGACAACTTGGATCTCTTCAGGAACTCTCACTATATGATAAACTGGCAGAGTGGCATCCACGATACGCAGAAGGATTCCGATATGGATTCAAGCCTCAGTGAAATCTGAAAGAATTAAGAAGCATTTCTACGATTTTCCATTGCTATTTAGTAAGAAGATTTCATTCAACGAGAATTCAGCTATTTGGAATTATTACTGAGTTAATACTTGTGATCCGTTACTATAAATTGTTGTAAATTTATTTTTTTTAATAGAAAGGTGTATATTCATTCTCTGTAATATGGTCTTACCATGGAAACCTATGTTTTGAGCTTCGGTTCTGAATGATTTTATGCAGATTTCTGTTGCAGTATATTATGAGTATATTTTGTAAAACGAATTATCCAGTATTAATAGAGAAGTGACTAGTTACCAAATTTCAAACTTCCAACTGCATACACACAGCCGAAAAATAAAGCGAGGTGGAATACTAATATTCACAAAACAAAAATTAATAGCGCAGTGCAGATTGACATATAAATGCCATTCATCAGTACTACTTGAGAGTAAGTGCTATTTATAGGTTACCAAAATTAAACACATTGAATTTCTAGAGGAATTAAATGGTGGTTCTTATGCCCAACACCATGCGGAACGGAACAGAGATAGTTAATAGCAATCGGTGATAACACATTGCAAATATAAATCCCAACAACAACACTGCACAATATTTAGACCAGCAATCTATGCACCGCCTATCGCCATGAATAATGTGATACGCTAGGGAAGAAAAAATCGGAAATACTATCTCAGTTTCTTGTACGCATAAATTAATTATACAGGCACAGCTAATAGCTGAAAAACAGTATATTATATAAAAAAAATATTATAAAATGCCAAGTATTCAGATCATTATTTCATGGTCCTAAGAACCATGACGCATGAACACTATTTAACCAAGAAGTAAAAAAGATCTGATTTGAAATAAATACCACTAAAGGATACTGTAATCATTTTATATCGGAGGACAAAAACTGCACTGCAGAAATTATATGAGAAAACTACAAAAAAAGTTATTATTACTCACAAAAAATACATTTCTCTGACATTTTATTTCTTAATACTTAATGAGAGATTTTTCTCTCTTAAGATTTCTGCCTGGTCTCTGAAGAGAGACCAGGCAGAAATCGAAACAGCTGTCAGGCCAACGAAACCTTAATTAAAATGCACTAATAAAAGGCGAATATATGGACGCTTGGGCAGCGCTCATATCTTTTAAATAGTGCAAGCTAAAGCAATCCGATGCCGAGGATTGCATTCTCATAAGTTCCCAGGTCAATTTTTCAAATCTTTCATAGTTTCTATAAACATTCGGTTTTGAAATAATGTTGGATCTTTAGCATCCACTTTGCCTGTGTAACTACAAAGAAATTTAAAATGCCAGGACAAGGAGACACAAAAATCCCTGAATAACACAAACCATAATTTTATATGTAAAAAGAAACTATACCTTATGGAAATAACTACATCGACACCCAAACAACACAGCTTTAGAAGCTGAATAATTTCGAACAAACAAGAAACAAACAACAAACAGAGCATACAGTACAGATAACAAAACACAAAAAGGAACTGGTGTAAACGACAAATTATTTTCCGCACAGAATGATGCAAAACAATCTTGAACCTGATTAACAAATGCGCTACATTGGACTCCCAAGCCACTGACTTTTAAACTATAAGGCACAGCTTCTTGTAAAAGGCCAAGGTTTCTCAAATACCAGAAACACAGATTTAATCACTATTTTCTAGACTCAGTCTTAGAACTACAGATGAAGATCCATCACAAAATGCGACCCTCCACTCTGAGGATCGCACTTTGTGGTTCTAACCATTCTAGAAGCAGAACTGTTAATCAAATCAATCCAGGATACAAATTGCATCACACCCAAAGGCATTAAACAACATATAACTATACAAGTTCTGATCATGCTAATATTAATAAATAAACTAGTTCAGTTTGAGCATATATACAACACCTTTGAAGGATCATAGTAATCACACCTTACAAACAGTTACCAATAGCCTGTGGAGTTCCACATGGCTGTTTTTTTTCCTCTCTCTCCTTTTCTTATTCATATCTATACTACACGATAAACAGATAACACAGCTATTTTACCCATTTTCTCAGTAAACACTGCTTAAACATGCAATACGACATAATGTATGATTTCCACTCACGAAAGTTCGTAAACATGTAGTGCATTAATACTCTGGATTTGGCGAAGGATCTTTAATTAATATCCTTAGTATTATTATTTTTATTAAAAGGAATGGTGGAAAGAAAACTTGATGGTATAAGACCTAAAGATATAAAGCAACATGCAAATATTTTGTTACAATACTCTTCTAAGTAAAAGAAATCATCAACTGTAACAACAAACAAACAAACAACAACAAAAAAACTCGTACTACATTGAATGGGTACTTAAATACAGCAGACCATTCTACGCAAAAACTTCAAAAATTATTTAGAAAACCTAGATTAGAAACATTCTGACAGAAGAAGTGACTCAATGTTGCTTTTGAGATCAAACATTATTCAGCAACAGAACTCAAAATCCTTAGCGTGAAAATTCTGAGATTACGAACTGTTACTGAGAAATTATTTTTGTAATGTTTACTGTAAGAATAGACACACACATATCTCATAAGATGTCTTACACATATCAATCTTCACAGAAAAACCATACTAGCTTTATAACAGTTCATACGGAACATTCATACTTACACCGATAGACAAGCGCCACTCGACTTAAACACACAAACTTCTAGAAAACATGAAAATATTAACGATGGACGTTGTGTTGACGCATTTGGTGGAGAAGGAGCAAATATCATCCACATCTGCATGAACCATGGAAACTGAAATAACCAAGGCCAACACTACACATGGAAAAGACCCAACAACATTAAGAGCATCTGTCGGTATGGATATGCCTTCATAAAATTTTATTCTAGTTTCGAGGTTAGTGGGATTAAACCGTCTCGACATATCTTCATCTCCTCAATGTCGCATGGGTACTCACCTTTCACATCTTTAATGTTACTTCAGACAGCTCATTCATATAATTTCTCTATTTCCTTCCTCCACAGCCGAAATAAAATTTCTGTTTTGAAATTTTTCATTTATTATATTGAAGGAATATGTTTATAAATGCTGATCAAGTATCTGAGAAAAAACTATTTAATACCAACTAGTTTCACCAACTTGAGCTGTTGGCATCTTCATGGTACAGGTCTGATGATAGTAACTAAAACTAAAAAAACATGTTACAGACTAGACATTAACATAGTTCTAATTATAAATTACAAAACAACACTGAACGTGTTCCATACACGTTTGTCGCGTACATGATTTCACTTGTTGTTGTTGTTTTATAGTTGGTACTAAAGTTCATTTCTTGTGTGTTTAGAGATCTAATTAGGGTCTTACAGATCTCGGATAAGATTAAACCTTGGTTCCTATTAAGATTTTCTGCAGAACGGGCGACTGTTGTGGCTTCTTTAAAAATACGAGAGCAGTAATCCTCTTCTATAGGAATCAAGGTTTAATCTTATCCGAGATCTGGAAGACCCTAATGAGATCACAAAAATACCAACTATAAAACGTTCCTAAACAACAAGTGAAATCATGTACGCGCCACACGTGTATTACACACGTACAGTGTTGTTTTGTAATTTATTAGAATTCTGTTAATGTCTAGTCTGTAACATGACTAAAGTTTTGTTAGCTTTAGTTCCTGTCATCAGTCCTGTACCCTGAAGATACCAACAGCTCAAGTTGGTGAAACTATTTGGTATTAAAATAGTTTTTTCTCAGATACTTGATCAACATTTCCCAAATAGTCAATTCACATAGCTTCTATGGTCAAGAAAAAAATATCGTTTAATATGAATATGTTTCTTGTTGTAATTAGTATGCTGTTTGCAAGTAAGCTTTTCTCCTCCTTTTCCTCTTCTTCTTCTTCCCTTCAAGGATAAGGCATTTGCCTGTACCGACTTCACTGGTCTTTGCATTTTGAGCTGGTCATCCTGTCTCTCTCTCTCTCTCTCTCTGAACTACATCTATCCACTTCTATCGGTAGCCAATATCTTTCTATCTGAAACAGATGTTATTTCCATTTCTCTCTGTATTCTTTGATCTTTTCATTTTCTTCTCCTTTTTTTCTTATTCCTTCCATCCTCTTATATCTTCACTGATTTGGGCTTCGTTTAGGTAATTTGTTAATCGTGATTGATATAGAGCTCTAATGATTCCTTCTTGTTTGTATGCTTGTTCTATTTCTTGTTTTTTCTTATTTACTTCCTTTCTCCATTTTGCGAGTATTTCTATTTTAGAGACTACTAAGTAATGATCTGAAAAAATTTCACTTCCTCTGTAAACAAGCAAATCTCTCACGCGTGGAGCTAGTTTTTGATTAGTAATGATATAATCAATTATAGATCTTGTTTATCTGCCATTCCACGCATATTTATATTCTTTTTTTTTGAAAAAACGTATTCGTTAGGTTAAAGATACCAAGCAATTTTATAAACTTGGTTTAAATCATTTTTTCCTAAGTAAGCAAACAAGAAAGTAAGCCAAGTTTGCCTCTGAAGTATTTTCAGATCTGAGGAAACTCGTGGTGAAGGTGGAGTAAGCTCTCATCACTTTCCTTAGTATCTCCCATAATGCAAAGCACATCTCCTTGAGGATATGTATGATGCTATGCATTAAGGAAAGGGCCACGTATCACGCATAGTATAGTATGATGTATCTGATGCATAGCATCATACATGTCCGCAAGGAGATGTGCTTTGCATTATGGGAGGTACTAAGGAAAGTGATAAGAGCTTACTCCACCTTTACCACGAGTTGCATCAGACCTGAAAATACTTCAGCGGCAAAGTTGTCTTACTTGCGTGTTTGCTTACTTAGGAAAAAAGGATTAAAACCAACTTTATGAAATTGCTTGGTATCTTTAAGGTATAGTATACCCAAGGTAGAAAAAGTTTCGAAAAGTATTCATTATTTTAAAATCATTGAAAGTACAGGTCTAATAGTTCTTGACCATTGGTATTCATGCAAATTTCTCCATATTTTACTAAAACATTTGGATTGGATTATTTCCAAATCTGGCACTAAGATCTCCTGCTATTAATGTATAGTAATGCTGATTACATTTATATAAATGCTGTTGTAGTTCTTCATAAAATTGTTCGGAATCCTCTTTCCTAACTTCCTACCTTGGCATATACATTGAAGTAAATGCCAGGGGCATATACGTCAATGATATTTAAGTAGCTTCTATTTGCTTTTAATTCAACTGTTATAATTCTATCGTTTAGAAAATTGTACTTTTATATTCCATTTCTCTATTTATTATCAATTAAAATGGTCACTCCGCTTGAAGCTCTGATATGTTGGCAAATTCCACTATATAACAGTAAAACCATTTTTATGTTTGGTTCCCTTCACTTTGAATTTGAAATTAGTTCTTGTTTGTATGACATTGTTTCTGTTATTATTATGTCTATATTAATATTTTTAGTCGTTTTACTAAATATTTTGCTAGTACGATATTTAATAGAAATAAAGTTAACGAATATCCTGTTGTGCGTGTGTAGCTAAATAATCAATAATTGAACGAAAACGAGAACGTAATTATTTAAATCAAGATGTTAAACAAATGAATCTAAAATGAAACCCGCAAACAGAGAAATTCTTAATGATGATTCCTTCAAAGAAATATAAAAGAGAAAATACACACCTACCTTACCAGTTATCCGTGAATCCAGCAGAGAGGTAAGAAGATCAAGAAGAAATTCCCTACCAGTATAAAAAGAGTTAAAGGTCAATATTAAAATCCTTCCTATTGCTTTTCTCATTGGCCTATTGCCGATTGGTTAGTATACCCGTTCTCGTATATGTAGTGTACCTGCGTGTGGTTTAACACGCCAGGAGATTATCGCCCTGCTTATTGGAAGCTTGAAAAGTTCCATGGTTTTCTCTAGAGTAAGATTTCCAGATTCTGCAAAATCAAAAATATAAAATTAATTAATTAAAAAGAATTGATAAAAAATCTTTAGTCCACCAACAATGATAGTAATATAGTGTAGGTTTGCAAAGTTTCGTAAGTGGAGGACGGAAAAAAAGACAAATTGCATTAAAAATTGGAGTAAACAACAGCCATTTCTTCAGAGAAAGATAAAAATACTCTAGAATAATATATTTTTATAACATGTCTTATCCTTTATAAAACATGTAAATCAAATGTCAATAAAATTATATATTTTTACGAAAACGCCATTCAAGAAACGCTGTACACCCACACGAAGCGATAAAATTCATCTCTCATCTAAGATATTCCTAAAAGATCAATTTTAAAGTATTCTTAATTGAGTTCCCCCCAAAATAAAATTCCTTGAATTTTTCTAAGTAATTAAACACAATAAGAGAGAGAGAGAGAGAGAGAGAGAGAGAGAGTATTTCTCAGAAACAAGGGGGACTGCGCTTACGTTTAAAAACCTAGGACAGTGTGCACAGCTTAAAAGACGATCCTAAGATGTTTTTCAAATGAAGATAGATTAGTTTGCTTCTTACGCAAGTGGAAAAATTTCACTCTGAAAACAACAACAAAAAACTGGTTTTCAGTCCCCCAAATTACTTCGTCATGAATGTAGATACATTTTCAGATAAATCTATTTACTTAGCCATAGTTACTAAGAAAGAAAGAATTGAATTTTGTTCTCATGATTTTACGTAACCACCATATTAAGAAAGACTATGACCTTCTCAGGTTCTTTGATTATTATTATTATTATTATTATTATTATTATTATTATTATTATTATTATTACATCCTCAGATCAGATAAGCTTACATATAAGCTTCGAGGATGAAATGTAAAAGTATGTATCAAATGTAACCAAATGCATGGTAATGTAAGTATCATATGTAAACAAATGTAAGTAATGTATCATATGTAATCAAATGTATGTAATGCACGTAGTAACTGTAACAAATGTATGCAATGTAATTAAAAATGTAATTCATGCGTTTACACTGTATGTTTGTGAGAATTAGGAAATATAATATTTTGATTGCATATATGTGAATACTGTAGTATAATCACACCTTTTCAAACTTGAAAAAAAATAGTAAACTACATGTAATATTACACAACTCATGTAACTCTGAACAAAATAATTGTAAATTATTACTGTGATTGTTATTTTTTTAAAAAAAACTATGTTATAATCATTACTATTGAAATCTCATTATAAGTAGCACTAAGTGCCTTGTAAAATAATATACTGAATAGATGATCATTGTACAGTCTACAGAATAATATATATCTGTTATATTATTCTGTAGACTGGTCCATCCTGTTCTTTCTTTGTTTTTTCTCCTATCCTTGCTCCTTCCCCCTGATGCTATTAGAGTATTCGAGGGCTAGGGGTGAGTCTTTTCTATCTTGCTAAGTCATTTCGTCTTATGCAGCCACCGAAGGAGGCAAGCTAGATTCAATAGGTGCCGGTCCCAATCCCGGATAAATGCGAGGGTTGATGTCAGGAAGGGCATCCGGTCGGAAAACTTCAGTGGCAACTCAAATCATGATTATGAGTCGAAGAGAAAATGATATAAGGGCTAGGGCGTACCCCTTAAGCGACGCGCAGCCACATCGCCCTACAGCTGTGAGAAGTGAACGAGGGCTACCGCATCAAGGGCGGGTGCGGTTAAAGAAGCGAGCTCAGCAGGTGGACAGGATGTTGCGAGTGTGAACACTGAATGTTGGAAGCATGACTGGAAAGGGAAGAGAGGTGGCAGACATGATAAGGAAGTTGGACATTTTATGTGTGCAGGAGACAAGGTGGAAAGGGGGAAAGGCAAAGGAACTGGGAGATGGATATAAATTGTTCTACTCTGGAGCGAATAACGAGGGAAGAAATGGTGTAGGAATTGTGGTGTGTGGCAGAATGAAGGGTGAAGTACTGGACGTGGGTAGAAGGAACGACAGGATCATGCGAATGAAATTGGGTCTTGGAGAAGAGCGGGTGGTCATATTATATGTATATGCCCCCCAAGTTGGTTGTACAGCAGAGGAAAAAGATGAGTTCTGGAACGTGTTAGATGAAGAAATGAGGGAATTGGAAGAAAATGAGATGGTGATTGTCGGAGGAGACTTGAACGGGCACATAGGAAGACAGAATAGAGACTGTGAAAGGGTGCATGGTGGCCATGGAGTGGGAATGATGAACCAGGAAGGAGAGAGGGTTGTGGACTTTGCAGTAGCGTTTGATCTGGCAATTGTGAACTCGTTTTTCTTCAAGAGGGAAGAATATTTGATAACATTTAGAAGTGATAACAACAGCTCACAAATTGACTACATTTGACTAGAAGAAAACATCTTAAGGTTGTGACAAATTGTAAAGTAACTCCAACAGATCAAGTAGCACAACAACACCGATTGCTGTGCGCAGACTTTAAAATAAGATCGAAGATAAGAACTTCTGGTTGCCATGGGATGAAGACAATTAAGTGGTTTCGCTTAAAAGATGAGAGTGTGAGGAATCGTTTTAGGGAGAGAGTGTTAGAGAGGATTTCGGATGGACTGGAAAGTGTACAAGATTGGTGGAAACATAATTCAAAAGTAATCCTGAGCTGTGCAATCGAGGTGCTTGGTGAGACATCTGGAAAGATTAGAGAGCAGAAGGAGGGTTGGTGGTGGAATACTGTACATGTGTCAGTGACAGCTAAGAGGAAGGCAAAGCAGAAGTGGGATGAGTCAAGAGTGGAAGAGGACAGAGAGGTGTACAAAGAGAGAAAGCAAGAAGCCAAGAGAGTTGTGGCACAGGCGAAGGCCATGGCATATCAAGATCTGTATGATCAATTAGAAACAAAGGAAGGACAGAGAAAAATTTACCAACTAGCAAAATGTAGAAATAAAGCAGCTAAGGACATCTTACATGTGAGGCAGATCAAAGATGATGAAGGAAGAGTATTATGGAGGGATGTGGACATAAGAAACAGGTGGAAAATATACTTTGAGGGACTTTTCAATGAGGAAAATGCAAGGACTCACAGAGGAGATGGGCAGCCTTCTGAGGGGATGCTGCAGAACATCAGTAGAATGGAAGTGACGGAGGTCATGAAGAGGATAAGGAATGGAAAAGCGGTGGGCCCCGACAGAATTCCAGTGGAGGCATGGAAGGCACTGGGGGAAGAGGGAATTTACCTGCTGTGGGACCTGTTCATGAAAATTTGCCAACAGGAAAATATACCCGAGGAATGGAGGGAGAGTTCTTGTTCCCATCTACAAGGGTAAAAGGGATGCACAAGACTGTAAAAATTACAGAGGAATAAAGTTGATGTCCCACACAATGAAGATCCTAGAAAGGGTTCTTGATGGTAGATTGAGGGAGGAGGTGGAGATTGCAAAGGAACAATTTGGCTTCATGCCTGGTAGATCAACAACAGATGCTATCTTTGGGTTACGACAGATGATGGAAAAATATCGAGACAAACAAAGGGAGCTACATCTGGTATTTATTGATCTGGAGAAAGCATACGATAGAATGCCAAGGCAAGAAGTCTGGAGGTGTCTGAGGGAGAAGAAGGTGCCCGAGAAATATATCAGGTTGTTGTGGGAAATGTACAGAAATGTGAAGACAAGTCTTCGGACCTCTCTGGGACAGACAGAAAGTTTTCAAGTAACAGTTGGCTTGCATCAAGGGTCAGCATTAAGTCTGTTTCTGTTTAATATTGTGATGGAGGTGGTAACAGAGGAGGTGAGAGAAGATGCACCCTGGATAATGATGTATGCAGATGACATCTTGCTGTGTGTAGATTCAAGAGAAGAAGCGGAAATTAAACTGGAAATATGGAGAAAAGTACTGGAAGAGAGAGGTATGAGACTGAGCAGAAGTAAGACAGAGTATATGTGTTGCGCAGTGGGCGTGGCCAGGAGACAGATCTGGAGCTGAAAACAAATGTCATCAGGAAGGTGAGAGACTTTAGATACTTAGGTTCAACTGTGGAAGAAGATGGAGGAGATGAGAAGGAAGCGGGATGCAGGATAAAAGCGGGTTGGAGGAACTGGAGGGAGATGGCTGGAGTGTTATGCGATAAGAGGGTGCCGATCAATCTGAAAGGCAAAATGTATAGGACAGTAGTGAGGTCAGCTATGACATATGCTATAGAAACTGTGGCCCTGAGGAAAAATAACATTAGCAGGATGGAAGTAGCAGAGATGAGAATGCTTAGGTGGATGTGCGGTGTGATGACCAGAAAGGATCGTCTGAGAAATGACTATGTCAGGGGAACAGTGAAAGTTACGAACTTAGGAGCGAAAATACAGGAGCCAAGGTTGAGATGGTTTGGTCATGTGATGAGGAGGGAGGACGAATATGTGGGTAGAAGGGTCATGCAGATGGATGTGCAAGGAAGGCGGAAGCGTGGGCGGCCAAAGAAGAGATGGAGGGAGCTGGTTGAAGAGGACTTGAAGATGAAGAACATGGATGTGGTGACAGCCCAAGACAGGAAAGTGTGGAGGAGACTCATAACAAACAGTGACCCCACTTAAGTGGGAGACGCTGCAGAAGAAGAAGAAGAAGAAGAAGAAGATCATTGTACATATGTAAATATTTGAAAGAACAAAAAAAAATTGAAATCTAATCATTATGGAAAATGAACTATATAGGCAGCACTTACTGCTGAACTTTGTAAAGTAATATGTTAGAATGTTACTCAAGATGATCACTGTATGCACGAAATATTTCAGAGATCAAGAAATAAATAGAAAAATAAAAAAATAAATAAAAAATTAAGAGACATCCTGACTCCCTGGATGTCTCTTAATTTTATATTTATTTTTAAATAGGGAGGTCATACTATCGCACCAGCTGTCATAACTGTTCTTACATTCATTCACACTACTTGCACACACAACGCCAACGGCAATCCATTTCAATCACACACTACTCTATGAGAGAAAAATCTAGCCCGTTTCTTGAAAACATTCATTCTCACCCTCGTGAATGCCCTCACGTCCTTTCCCCACCCTCCATAAATTGAAAAATTCCATCAATTGAAATCCTGTATGACCCTTTTAGAAATTTTGAAGTTTCAATCGTATCACACTTCTTTCTCCTGTTTGATAGTGTCTGCAGTCTACAAATTCTCGATCTGTCTTCATAATCAGTATTCCACAGTCTTGGTATCATTTTAACACTCTCTCTTTGCACTCTCCCAACTGTATCAGAATCATTACAGAAACGAGGAGACAAGATCTGAACACACTAGTCCAAGGGAGGTCTTATCAGGGCGATGTAAATGGCCAAAATTATTCCCTTATCCTCACATTAAAAGTTTTGTTTCAGGATTGCAATTATTCTCTGAGTTGTGTTTGCAACGTTTGCTATATAACCTTTGAACTTCCCCTTCTTATCCACTAAAACTCCGAAATTCCTAGCCTCATCAGTTTGTTCAAGCATAATTCCACCAATATAATACGATATTGTATATCAAATCACACCAAGGGTCATGAATTTGCATTTATTAACATTAAAATGACACCCATTTTCCCACTCCCACAATTCAGCCTATTCAAATCATTATGCTTAGTGGGGAATATCATTAGCACACTTGATTACCCTACCCACCTTTGTATCATCAGCAAATAGCTGGATGTTACATGATAAATCCTTCCCAATATCATTAATGTACAGATTGAATAACAGTGGACCAAGCACTAATCCTTGTGATAAACTAATAATGGGGTATTCGGAGAGTTCATCGAAAAGGCAATTCATCGATGAGGCATTTAATCGAATGAACAATTCATCGAACGACAGTTTGTCGAAAATGCAATTCAACGAAAAAAGAATTCACGGAAAATTTAAAATTTTTGAAAATGTTATGAGAAAATGGTCCATTTAAAACAAAAACTGAACCGTGCAGAGTGAGATAATAATGCTGTTTCATGTCTGTTAATGGGACTGATTTACCTGTTTCTGGGAGGAAAATCCCAGCCATCTCCATATTATGCCTGCTAACTTACCTTTATCTGAACAGGACTGATAAAAAATTATACGCGTAGTAAATGGGATTCCAACTACCCAGATCTTTCTAGCAAAACGGTTTCGTTTATACAGACTGAACTACGCAGGCTCCTTTATTATTATTATTATTATTTCTAGTAGTAGTATGCGACTTCAATACAGCAATTATTATGGGACGAATTTCACTCAGATTCGCTATTTGAAACTTTTACAAGAAACTATCGAACCTTTTTCAGTTCAGCTATATTCGGGGCAACAAAGAAATAACTTGTCCAAATTATGTATTACAATAACTCTCTGACTTAGTGGAATTAGTAGAAGTTGCCAGTATAGGAAGCTATCTGCATGGTTCAGTTTTTGTTCTAAATGGATCACTTTTATCATCACATTATCGAAAATATAAAATTTTCGATGAATTGCCTTTTCAATGAATTTTCATGTAACCCACTAATGCTTACCTTAAGTCTTCCAGACACACATCCCCCGTATACCACTTTTTGATATCTGTTAGTCAGCTATCCTCTCATCCACGCTAATATTCTATAACCCAAGCCCATATTCTCCAATTTACGCAACAGTCTATCATGCTATATTCTATCACAAGCCGTAGCAAAATCCAAAAGCTTCATGGTGTATCCGTGAGCAAGTTGCTAGAACATGCCCTTCCTTAATAAACCCATGCTGTACATTTCAAAGTGAACATTCTGTCAACCCCTTTCTGAATGCGAGCTCTAACCAACTTTTACAAATCCTTCACCACCACTTTGAGATACTAATTGCTCGCTCGTTGGATACATCGTTCTTTTCACCACCCTTTTGCTATGGGATCAACATACATTCTTTCCACTCCTGGAATCCTACCTGTTCTGAGACTCCAATTATATAACCTAGTTAAGGGAATATCCAGTTCAGTACATTCTTTTAGCATCAGTGCTGATATCCGTCCGTTCCTTTTGCAGTATTCTTATTCAGTTTATGCAACAGCTCTAGTACTTCCTCCTAATCCGCATGAGATTATTCTGGTGAAGAGACTCCAATGTGACTTCAATGTTGCATGTATCAAGTTGACAGCTTATAGCAAAATGGCTGCTCATTAGTTGAATAATTACTTCTGTACAATTACCGGCATCCATCTGCATTCAGAAGAGTTATCCTTTCATATTCATTATTTCTTTACTTGCAGCATAACATTAGAATTCTTTTGAGTTGTCCTTAACTTGCAGAGCCAGTTTCTTCTCATTCTCAGACCTAGCTTTTCGAACAACACTTATGATTTTCTAGGCTCCTGCTTATATGCTAACTTTATCCTAACTGACATCATTCTTTATGAACGCGATATTCTTTTCACATCATCATCTTTTTCTTACGTATTTCTTGGTTAATTAGATTACATATCCATTTCACTCTTACCATATTCTCCTGACTCTAGTGACATATTCTGATGTCTCATCATTTAAGTATTTTTAAACACTTTTCACGTAACGTCAACATCCCTCCCATCCAATAACTGATACTATAGAAGAGAACCCAGTACCCCTCAGGTGGTCATAATGTCCTGTTTTTTAGTTCAACATGTAACCTTTTTTGAGTGGAACATTCCTAAACTTAGTCACTTCCCAAGTAAGTGCCGCATGATCACTGTCACCAACCGGAGGCAGAATAGTTACGTCTTTAACTGAAAGTCCCTCTGACACTATAATGAAATCTAACACTATTAGTATGCGAATTCCTTCTGTCACATGCTACTGGAGGAAGTTGTCTCGCAACAGCTAAATAAATCCAGTTTCTTTCTTCTCATGAGATTTTACTGCTACCCACTGAATATTTGGATAATTAAAGTCTCCCATTATGATCACCCTTTACGCATCCAACGTATTTATTTCTTGATGGATTTCTTCATCACTAGTAAACGATCCACCACGTCTGTAACCACACCCCACTATTTATTTAATCTTGTGGGATTCCACCTCACACCAGATGGCATCAACCACACAACCACACATGAAGAATTGTTATCAGTATTGCAGTCATAGGTCTCAACTCTAACTGCATTCAAGGCATCTGATATCATTAGCAGCACGCCTCTCCTCTCCTATTCTGTCTATCCTTCCTATAAATACTGTACCCTTTACACATAAAACCAGTTAGAACGTCTGCTTCTGATAGCCAAGCCTCATTAATGCCTACAACATGAGATCCCAATACATTAACCAAAGCAACAAACTATACTCCTATCATTCGTTACAGACATAATAAATGACCTGCATTCTCTTTTGTATACATTTGCCTGTGTTCTGCATGACACAGTTCGATAACTTGTAGATATCTGTTCTTATCTAGTTCCTTACTTATGCAGACATTGTTACGTATGCTAGATAGGTTCGAACCGAACGAACACAAATCTTTCTCTCTTCGTAATCATTTTCATAATAATAACCATTCCTCATTAAAACAGTTACCCCTTATTTACCTATTATCATCGATTATCTCTTGTTAGATGCCTTTTGTTCTTTATTTTTGTTCCTTGTGATTAAATCGCTGTTCTCAAGGCTTTACTACTCTAAAAAATGACTTCGGAATTTAAAAGCGTATTCATATCGCACATAAATGTGTTCGCAACCGAATTTCGCAGCCTCATAATCAGATTTGTCCCTCACGCACTGGCAGTACACATATCGAATTTCCAATGTGTGAATTTTACCCAACAGCGAAATTTCGCTGTAAACGTTTTGTATATTTATTGGTGTTAATGGACTATGAGCACACGATCCGATGACCACCTTTCTCTAGACAAAACGTGGAATTTCTTCAAGCCATTTTAGTCCTGCAATCAGAAGGGTGATAGTCTCACACCGGACGATGTAAATAATCTACCATTTCTACTATTTAAAGTTGTAAGATGTTCACAAAACTCTATGAGAGAAGGATTCAAATGTACAGCCTGGTTTGAAAATGACGTGCAATTCACTCATCCAACCCATCGCGTGTTGATTAGTGTGGAATTTGGCTTATCATTTTCCAATACATGAGGAGTTGTATTCGATGTAGGCCATGAGTGAATATTATGTACTCCACAAAGACTTTGATAAAGTCCATCAAAATGTGAAAAAAAAAAGAAACCAAATGAAAATGTTATAGAAACCAAGTTTGTTGTGGCTGAAGCGATACTACGTAAACAATAGAAAGGTAGTGATTACAAATATGAGAAGAAATCTAATCAGTATGGTTACAGTCCAGGTGACCGTTTCCTTTAATGGTGTGAATTATAATAAACATTTAATTCATTAGTTTCTCTTTTCTATTAGAAAGGAGGGGAAATAGATGCTATACTGAAAGTAGCAGAATAGAGTGACTGTTAAATGTGAGCTTTCGGATTAATTTGTTTGCTACTGTATATACAGTAGCAAACAAATTAATCGATTTTTTGGATCTGTGGGACCAATCTTTTCTCCAATATTTTTATGTATTAGTCACTTTTCATCATACAGACATAAGTGATCCTGGACCATCATGTGTAAAAGAGCCCCAGAACATCTGCTTAGCTGGGTGTTTGAGAGCTTGTTGATCGTAAGCGAGAGAAGTCTTCACAGCCACTGGTTTGCGTGCATAGGGTACTCACCCTCCTTGTAAGAAATGGTTCATTTGAGAATACGACGTTCTTCCACTTCGCAGCAGTGCAATCTTTGTACAATTTTACCTACAAGAGCCTGTTTTTCTGCATAGCCTTCGTGAATAGTTATTTATTTTATGGTCTGCGGACAGACCTCCCTACTTCCAAAATCTTCTACAGACTGTCATGTCAGAAACATCAATCCCACTAGCTACCAACTCTTTGTTTACGTCTACAGCAGACAATATTGAATTTATTTTTCTTTTCCTAAATAGTAAACGATCGTGAGTGAGTGTGGGTTTCCTTTTTCTTCCATATTTTCCTTTTCTGTCAAGAGAAAAAGGTATATGTTTTCGTAAACATCTTTAAAATCGCATTAACAGCACCCACACCAACATGACATTCATTAGCAATTTATCTTTGAGTCATGGATGTGTGCTGAGAACGAGTTCATATTTTTGAACGCCTTCTTGGAGATGTCTTCATTTCATAGCTACACAAAATGAATAAAACATTACGAATGTCAACTTGTTTGCACTATTAAAAACGAACAAAGCTATTAATAAACATCGTGGAGACAGATAAATCCTGCAACACTAAACCAAAATTGTGAACTAAAACCAAACTCGAAAATTCTGATTGTTTGGATTAATTGGTTCGCTACTGTATGAGAATGAGTTAAAGAGTTTGTGGCATTAAGGAAGATAAACTGCACAAGTACTCTTGGCAGTTTGAGACCTCTTCATTAACAAGGGTGTAATTTTTATACAGTGTATAAGGAATTGTTCCACAGGAGAAGAGATGATAGCGGAGAGGACGAAGTATTGCCTCTGATAGTCGAATTAAACGGAAGTAGACTTAAACCCTGGAAACAAACCAGACAAACCTATGAGACTTATGATGCAGTTATTTGGTGATAGGCAATGAATGCGAATTTTTGTATCACAATTCTTTAGTTTGACTGTTTTGGGGTTATTATTACTTTGGAGTAATCAAAGTACCAAGTTTACTAATTGCATTAAACCGAAATCTTGTATTCTTCGCGAACAAGTTTTAGACCTCAAAATCACCACTCGTTTGTTTCTATATCTAACATATATAACGATGCATCAAACATGATACAAGAGAGATCGGTGAGAGATGCATAATGTTCACATTTCTGCTGAAAATGATGAGAATGATTTATGAATAGACAGGAATCATGTGATCTTTAGAACTTGTTGTCTGAAGGTGGCAAGCACTTATTGAGACTCACCGCAAATGAATCATTGGATGTCCTTAATTTTCCAAGTTTGTAGTACGTATTAGCTGCAACAGAAACACCATTTTTCATTAGATTTATTTCGTTACAGTTTGATGCTTCGTTATTTTATGAGAATAAATAAATTTCATAATGCATTTTACTTCTCGAAGGAAGTAGAAAGGTCCTTCAGCTCTCACAAACTTTGCGAATTGAGATGGCTAACCAGTCTCCATCCTTCCGGCCGTCACTGATGGGGCCTACACCGTGAACGAATCAAAGCACTTTAGAGGAAAGTAGGGTAGTCATGTGCGCCATCTTTAGGTCCTAAACCCGAACTATAGTATTATTCCATAACAGTGCGAATTATTGATTAATTGTTTGAGATGCTGGATTAAAAATCCCAATTTCAAGGTGAAAAACCGACTTTACTGATCCTTTAATCGATCAAAAAGAAAGAAAGGATTAGAAAAAGTTTCTTAGACTTAGATAAAGTTATAAAATGTTAGAAAAAATAATTATTAGTACTATTTTATAACTTTGTTATAAGATACCTATCATAACGATTTTCAAAGTTGAATGAAAATATTGAGTCGCAAGCAACTGCATCAGATATGATGATAGCTTCGCGAAATGCGAATAATGATGCAATTTAAGCGCTAATCGATATACTCGGTCTTTTGTTATGATAATGTTAATCCATTTAGCAGACCAAAGCAGACTACAAAACAATACTCCATAGCTGCTCCGCAAGGAAGTTTAAATCCTACTTTTTTGCAACATTCTCTAGGGAGGATACAATTATTCTCATCGTATTCAAACTCACTCGCGTATTTTGCAGCATTCCGTATTTTAAATAGCTTCATATTATCTCTTTGTTTGTCTCGACATTGTATCCTGTAGATGTATAAGGAAGATGATGCTTTCGGAAATAGGAAAGACTCATCTTCCTTATAAAACCAGAGGCAGAATTACCGATAGAAATAGGAAATTGAAAAAACGGCTCCTTTCTCAAAGTGCGCGTATTAAGTGGGTCTATGACTGACTTTACAGCGAAAGAATATGCTGGAATGCGATGGGGACGTCGCGAGACAAGTCGTAGTGTAAACTGTCTGATGAACCGCGGGAAAGTTTTAACCAATAGAAAGAATTTTCGGCTCCTAGTTAATAAAAACACGTTTCGCTCCTTCGCAGTTACCGTTGAGATTTATTACAGCAATTGACTGCGCTCAAGCGTCTTTTCCGAAGTATTAAACATTAGTTTATTGCGACAGATATAAACATAAGTGAAACCTCTTTAATATTATTTTCATGTGTTTTAATGATTGCCACCGCATTTCTCGAGGATCAAAACACTGATTAGTTTGCCCAGCCTCTCCCCGAATTGCAGATTCCTTGGTCTGATAACTGTCTTTATGAATTCTGTTTTGTTCTGGGACTATTTTATTCAGCCTCTTCATCTCCTTTGATACTTATCTTGTTTTAATCAATTTCCTATCTATTTATTTATTTTTGCAAAACGATGTTTCTTTTCTTTATATTCGAAATGACATTCTTTCTTCTCCTTCTTCCTTACTAGTTAATGGATCATTTAGTAAGAAAGCTGCTCATTAGGTTTCTCTATACGTTTCTGTTAGAGGCTACATCTGAAGTAAAGTGATTGTTCACTTGTGTTAGGTCATTCATTGCCTCCTCCATCCATCCATCGTGTTATCCAGTTTCTTTTCCAGCTTGTCAGTTTTATTTTTAAGCAGTTGTTTGATCAACTGGTCTTCTGCAATCCAAACAGGAATGCGTCGGTAGTAACATCAGCATCGATAGCACCTTGAAGCAAGTTTATAAGACGTAATCATAGTTAAAAATAGGGCACAGTATGGTATATTCCAATCCGCTATAGGGATTTCTTAATTTTTGCGAGTTCTGTAACTTCATAAATTTCAGTTGACAAAGATGTTTCTCCAATTTTTAGCAATGTTAGTTCTTCTGTTCACCGGCCGTGTTGTTATTCAATGGCTTAATAAGTTAATTTTCGTCAGCGATGGTCCCTTAATCGTGACTTTTTCAATATTCGTCTTTTAAGCATTGTGTCCCAGATGGAAAACATACATCTGGCAGTAATGTTGAGTTCAGAAGTCTCTCAAATTACTGTCTGAAATCCTAAATAATTCCATTTTCTTGGATAATTAAATCTCCTTGTTTGTTACTCAGTATTCGAGCTTGTGGTTTATACCCTCTTATAAATATCCGACCACATCTTCAGAACGTTTATGAGTTATTTATGTTAATATGTATTATTTTCGATTTCTTCAACTATTTCCCCTCAGGTATTACGTTTAATTTTTAAGCTGTAAATTGCTATTAGCACTGGTGATGAGTCCTGCAGCATTTTGACATCATCTCATTACGTTACTTTATAATCGCTTTGCCTGTATTTATGCATGCTTGATTCATTTTTATTCTCTTGTTTGCCAATTGAAGTGCAAAACGAGTTAAAAGTTTTTGCTGAGTCTATTTGTTTTATATGTTTTTCTCAATTACGGGAGGAACTGAATATTTATTTCGCGCTAGATCGTTTCTGCAAATTGCCTTGGTATGCTTACATCCTCACACGTTTTGATATTATTGTATCTCGATTATTTATTTTGACATTTATTCATTTGACAACTTAGCCTTAGCTTAAAATGTGCTATTAAGAGGTAATAATCGATATCTACAACAACTTCTCTGTAGGTAAGGAAGGTTCCTACACAAGTCTTACGACTGTTGTTGTGGCTGAGAAGAATCAAGTTTCTTTATGAACATTTCTTCTAGTAAACGGTGTGCTACTGACTGTCAGACATTTAAGGGGTAAAACGTTAATCGCTATACTCTCATTATCACTACTAATGTTTGCGGTCCATCTGGTGCAACTGTTGGTCTCTAATTTTGTCTTCTATTTTCAAACGAACGCACAACTAATTATACGTAATTACTAGGCACGGAATCTGTAACCTTTCTAGTTATTCGAAAGTATCTTTGACACTGTGTTTCTCTCTTCTGTTGCTGCATAACTATTGAAAATTGCGTCATCAGACAGATGAGCAGAATTTTAACAGAGGCGATGTGAAAGGTTCGACGTATATCAAGATGTTATCATGCATCATAAAACTAATACCATTTCCACATCTATCTTTATTCCATTGTAGAAATATTGTGCTATTATTTTTCTGTAGGTTTCCTTAAGTCGGCCATTTAATGTCGTGTGCAGCTAAGTTTTAAATGTTGAAATTTGGTAGTGATTCAATAATACATTCAAGAGATTCATCTTTAAACAAAGATTTGTTTTTGTCAGTTTCAGTTTCCATTGCGTAAAGACTGAAATTTACTACTGCATGGTTTCCAAATAGCGATTTTATTTTTTTTACATTAGACAGATAGCAGAGAGCGAGAGAGAGAAAGAGAGACAGAGAGAGAGAGAGAGAGAGAGAGAGAGAGAGAGAGAGAGAGAGAGAGAGAGAGAGAGAGAGAGAGAAATAATATTCCTTTCGGAGCCTAAGATCTTATTAGTATTTCTTCGGATAGTTGCTTATAGAATCAGCCATGTTGGCCTTTCATTATTATTATTATTATTATTATTATTATTAAGAGGGCGCTGTGTAGGCACACGAACGGTTGCATGGTAGTATCGCTGGTCCCATTCTTATAGTTTTAATGTGGTTCTAACTCCTGTTTTTAATTTAATAGTGTCATAAAGTAACTCTACTTGTCACGCTGAAGACAGTGACATATAATTCATCGAAATCGGCCAAGTGGAATCCAAACTCTGAGTGTTCTAAAAATTGAAGCGTACACCGGGGTTGCTAACGAGTAGAAAACAAAGGACGTCGCCATCTTTGCAGCTGTCCAAAGGAAGAAAGGAGAGTCATGAAGTGCAACAAGTGTCAGAAGGAACTGCCGTCCGACGGATGTTACATAACCTGCAGGAAATGCCATAGGAATCTTCACTTTACATGTTCTGGAATTTCAGAAACAACCTGCCAACGCAAATCCAATACCAAACGAGAAGAATGGAAGTGCCTAAACTGTAGAGAGAACAAAGAAACGCCACCACCCACGACGCAACTGATTACGCCGGAGGCAGAATCGGACGATGAACTGAACAGACAACAAAACACCGGTGAGTCTTATAATTTGAGTTCCGTTAATTTATTAGTAGAAAAAGGTTTAGAAAATATAAAAGCCAGCTTGGTAGATCTTGTCCAAGAACTATTTGATAAACAGAATAAAGAAATAACAAAAAAATTAGCGAATATGAAGAGTTTGTTCAATTTAATAATCAAAAGTCGAAGAAGTCTTACAAACGGTAAAAGACATTAAAACTAGCATTAGCGCATTAACTGAGAGGCAGCACAAATTGATAAAAGACACATCGGAACTCCGTCAAGAATTTAATTCCCTGAAACCACAATATGAAGTTTTAAACCAACAACAACATAAAGAAGACCTTGTCATAAACGGTCTTCCAGAAACCGAATTCACAGAAATTCTCAGAGACGTAGTTTTAAAGTTAGGCCATGCAATTGACACCCCCCTACAGCATAATGATATTCAGACCATAAATCGGTTTCCCAGGAAGAACAGAAAACAAGGCTCACCACGACCGGCACCAGTCATAGTTCGTCTGACAAGCAAGGCTACAAGAGACAATCTCATAAAAGCCAGCAGACTGAAAAAACCAGTAGTCAAGGATTTAAATGCATCGCAAGACAATACGCCAATCTTTCTATCTGAGTATTTAACACCTTTCAATCAGAATCTTTTGTACCAAGCAACAAAAGAAAAAACAGAAAAAAAGTATAAATTTTTATGGATCAAAGACAGCAAAATATTCTTGAGAAAGTCACAGACTTCAAAGTCTATAGAAATAAAAAGCTCGGAAGATATAGACAGGTTGCCAGAGTGAAACAAAAGACTCCAATTTAGTTCAATAAGAAGATCTCCACACAACAAAAATGAATGTGAACCATCAGATAAATGTAATTACACCAGAATACATCAGCAATTGCACTTTCGAATCTCCAGATGCATGGAAACAAAACACAGTACAAGCAAGAGGTCTCTAAATCTTGCATATTAACATCAGAAGCATCCGAAAACATTGGTTATTATTACCGGCTTATCTGAGGAATTACACTGATATTATTGATATAATGATTTTACAGAAGTATCCATAACTAATGATGAAGCGACTGCTTTCCAAATTCCAGGCTTCCAACAAGATAGATCATGCCACCAAACAAGAAGAGGGGATGGAATATTAATATTTATGAAACAAAAATTAATAGCAAAAGAAACGGCCTATCAGTTTGAGCATGCTGAAACCCTCTGCCTCAAAATCATTAATAGCACGAATACACAGCATTCCATAATACTAAATGCTATTTACAGGCCACCAAACCTAAACATGATAAAATTCTTGCACGAACTCAATTGCTGGCTTTCAAGCCAAGAAATATGCTCAACCGAACACCTAATGATAATTGGCAACATAAACATAAATATTGCAAATGAAAACCAGAACAACACTGTACAATACCTAGACACACTATCCATGTACAATCTAATACCAACAATAATATCAAGTACTAGAGAAGAAATATTCGGAAATACTATCACTGCCTCCTGTCTATACCATATAAACGTCCGAGCACCACCAAATAGTTACACTGCATCAGTCATAAAGTGCAAAGTAGCAGACCATTACTTCACCGCTCTAAACCTGCACAGCAACACAATACCCATGCAATGTCCCACAGAAGAAAAACGACAGAAAGCAATAATAGACGAAGAAATAGTCAACCATGAAATAAGAAAAACAGACTGGGAACACCTGGTATCAGATTCAGCAGGTATCTTATACAACAACATTAAACTCACACTGGAGAAAATATATAAGAAAGCTACAAAGAAAATCCTAATTCGATCACAAACAACACAAAATCCTTGGATAACACAAAACTTAATCCTAGAAATACACAGAAAGGACGCTTTATGGAAAGAATTAAAGCGATATCCAAATAACACAACTTTAAAAACTGAATATAAGATAACAAGGAATCGCCTTACAACACAAATCAGAAATGAAAAAAGAAGCTACTACAGAGACAAACTAACCTCCGCACAAAACAACATGAAACAAACCTGGCATCTGATTAATGAGATGTTAGATTCTGTTCCCAACCCCATTGCCTCCGAAACCATAAAACACAGCTTCATGAAAGACGCAAAACCTATCCAACAACTAGCAAATGACTTTAACCAATACTTTGCAGACTCCATTCAAGAACTGCACAGAAATATTCCCCAATCACAAAACGACACCCTCCACTTGGAACCACAATCAAAACAGCCATTATGGTTCCCAACCATAAAATAAGCAGAACTTCTCTCAGCAATACATCAAATCAAACCAAACAAAGGCCAGGGAATAGATGGTATCAGACCTAAAGATATAAAGCAACATGCAACTAGTTTAAGTCCTTTCCTACTAAAACTAATAAATAAAATATTTAAAACAGGAGAGATACCAAGTATGCTAAAGGCCGCCATAATCACACCCATCTACAAACAAAGAAGGAAAAAGAAATTTAATCAGCAGTTACAGACCCATAGCAACATTACCAATTATCAATCAAATTATGGAGCGGATCATACTGAAGAAACTCACAGCATACACTGAGATCTTTCATATTATCCCCAAAACACAATATGGTTTTCAGAAAAATAAGGGAACAACATCTCTCTTGGAAGACTTTACAGACGTAATTAATACTGCATTAGACAAAAATAAAATTGCCATGGTAGTCTTTATTGATCTAACTAAAGCATTCGATACACTTGCACATCAAACCTTGTTAGAAAAGTTGAGGCATGTTGGAATAGACGGGCCTCTTCACAGGTGGTTTACAAACTACCTTCAAAATAGAAAGAATATCACACTTATCGGGTGAAACCGAAGCAGAGAGCTACCAATAACCTGGGAAGTACCACAGGGAGCTGTACTCTCCCCAACTCTATTCAAAATTTACATGCACGATATTAATCAACCACCACTCAAAGGTAAGATATTCCAATACGCAGTCGATACAGCAATAATATCCATCCATAATAACGCAAGCATAGCCCAAACAAATATGCAACATGATATAAATCTGATCATAGACTGGCTCACGTAAAACTCCATACACCTAAACTCAGAAAAGACAAATTAATGATATTCAGAAATCCACTGACTCGACCAGTTGATAACAAATATATAACCATCCAACATCCACTTTCCAAACACAAAAAACACACAGAACAGCAAAATCACTAAAATCACTGAGGTTGAAACAATACAATACCTTGGAATTTACTTCGATGAAGATATGAACTGGAACAGCCATATAAAACATCTACACAACAAACTCCGAACAATAAGTGGCAAACTCTACAGGTTAAAAGACATGGTTCCCATACGCCTAAAAACACTAATATACAAAGCACTATGCCAAAATATACTAAGGTACGCTATAACAATGTATGCTTTCTGTGAACCCTACAAAATAAATAGATTAATGTCGCTACAGTACAAAATGACAAAAGTGATCTTTTGGGAACAAAGAGAAAATCACGACCTTATAAACATTGCAATGGCAGAACACAAAATGCTGACAGCCAAACATTTATGTCACTATGCAGCCTTGCTAAAACATTATTTCGATGCCAACTACAGGACAGTTAGAAATACATACCGTATAACTAGACCTCAGACTACTAATTATATCACATATAAATACAATAATTACTACGGAAAGGCCACGCGAAACTTCTACATCCCAGACATGATAAACAAATTACCTTTTGAATACAGAAACCTTACAAACTACAATAGCCTGAAAAGAGCTCTAAGGACATACTACGAACAAGAAACACGCACCCGAAATACCATACAAACTTAATGAAACACAATATATTCGCTCAGGCTTCCAGTTCAGCGATGCATCAATACATTCCAAGTTATTGTGTGTGTGTGCGAGCACGCGCGCGAATTTCTCAGTCATAGATTTCGTAGCATCCCAACACAGTAAAAAAAAAAAAAAAAAAAATACATAATAACCAACTGGTGTCATCCTCAGATAAGCTTACACATAAGCTTCGAGGATGAAAGCAAAGAAATTAGTTCTCATTCAAGATGTATCATATGTATCATGCATGTTATCCTGTTATATCCTGTTATCATGCATGTAATGTACGTATCACATGAAAACCAATGTATGTAATGTATGTATTATAAGTAAACCAATGTACGTAATGTAAATATCAAATGTAAACAAATGTAAGTAATGTATCATATGTAAACAAATGTATGTAATGTATATAATAAATGTAACAAATGTATGTAATGTACATAATAACTGTAACAAATGTATGCAATGTAAAAAAATCCTTTTATAAGTAAATCATGAGTTTACACCGTATCTTTGTGAAAATAAGGAAACAATATTTAGATTGCATATGTGTAAATACTGTTGTATAATCACACCTTTTCAAACTTGGAAAAAAAAATAGTAAACCAAAACATCTAATATTATACAACTTACGTAACTCTGAACAATATAAATGTAAATTATTATTATGATTGTGATATATAAAAAAAAACTGTTATCATCATTACTATTTAAATCTCATTATATGTAGCACAAAGTGCTGAACCTTGTAAAATAATATACTGAATAGATAATCATTGTACATATGTAAATTTTTGAAAGAACAATAAAAATTATTATTATTATTATTATTATTATTATTATTATTATTATTACCACAGACCTCCAGGGAGTCAGAGACTCATCGCAGGAGGCTACATACTACACACACCAGCTATCATACTAATTCTTGAATTCATTTACATTTGCACTCACAACATCCAATGGCAATCCATTCCAATCACGCACCACCCTTTGAGAGAAAAATCTGGTCCTTACACCCTTCTTGGAAGCCTTCATTCTCAGCTTTTAAGGATGCCCTCTCGTCCTTTCTCCAACCGAGAAAATATTCCCGGAGAAAAAAGCTATTTATATAACTAACTAATTTATGTTTAAGCAAAATGTGTATTGCACAACGTCATAAGAAATATCACTCATCAGTCAGTAATATAAGATGATATTGACTTTCATCAATTTTAAATATATTCCAAAAAGGCACACAACAGTTATCCCAAAATGAAATGACAGTTTCTGATAACAGCATTGTAAACCTAGATATGATGATGTTCGAGTGAATGACAGAGTTGCACTGTGTGATAATATTGCACAACTACTCTACTGTGCTCTTGCTGCTTTAGCAATGTAAATATGTAGAGATCCAGTCGGTCCTGACCATTTCTAATATCATGGCCTTCTTAGATTAGTTCTGGAATGTGACCTAAGATAGATCGTATTTTTCAGTTTTGATTTAACTGAAAAATACGATCTATTAAATAAGACTTCACATATTGAGGAAGACTTTCCTTAATATGTGAAGAGGAATTGTTTGTTTGTGTGCAAATTTCTAAAACGTCATCGAGCAACTTACAGAAGGGGAAAATCCACAATACAATGGTCACATAAAATGCTATAAGATATTCTACTGCTATTGCGAGGACTTACAAAGAAGATAACTCTTTTTTATATCATCGTTTAATGAGTTAAGGGAAAACATTTCTAGAAAATAATGAAACAAATGTTGCGTGTTATGTTTCGAATTATCACCTGACACATGCAACTATAAAAGGGCATGGTGTTGTGTCCCAATTTACGATTTCTACTCTAATCTTACAAATTCCTTTTATCTATATTCTTCTAAACGAACCTCTGGTATAACTTCTCGTAACTCTGGAATACTTTAACACACACATATTTGCTCTACTATCAGCAACAAGGACATTGATCTCTTTACAGCCTTCTGCTTTGCGTAGTTATTACTAGCGTCGAAACGAAGAAGATCCCTCCTTTTCTAGGACTCTATGGCAATTTTTCCTTTGCTTCCTACTCGGGAAAACGGGAATCGAAATCACACTCACTTTCGTTTCCATGTTGTGACGAGGAGATATCACCCCTGTTGCCTCTCAGGAAAACCCCATGAACTGCACCGAAACCAAAACCAAACTCCAAGGCCAAAAGCGACTATCCAAAAAGAGTCCCTTCCAGGGGGTTACCAACCCTTTTATAGCTGCTACCCTAACGGCACCTTTTCTTACTTCCTTTCTCCTCCTTCTACTTATTTTTTAATCATCGACCAATCAGGGTGGTGTTTTCTCACCAAACGTCATTTGATCGGCAAGCCCGTTCTCAATATATCCCCGGATCGGCCCTAAGCGATAGCTTTGCTTTTCTTGTGCTAACCTGACTTAATCCCCTTTCAAAATTTTTCTATGAATTCTACTTAATAACTTAATCTCTCACATAACGTATTTTACGACTCACCCCTTTTCTACTTATTTACTTAACTCTCTCATTTTTAATCGTATTACAATATTAATCTATACATTCCTTTGTTAGCTACTTATTTAGTTAGAATTCCTTATTTTAAGTCATATTACAATATTAATACATTCCTTCCTTTATCAGCTACTTTAACAACAACCCTTAAGTTTTATACATATTACTGGATGCAAGAAATTGTCCATTAAATAATTCATTTTTTATGCAGGGGTTTTAATTTATGATATTTATTCTTCATGTTACACCATGATAGCTGGGAATACTATATTCCTAAGATATCAGGTGTAACAAAGGTTCCCCCTTTAAACAAAAAAATTTCTTGAAGAGAAATTCTTTTCCTCTTTTGAGGTGTTCCTCCTTCCCCTTTTTCTTTTGTACTTTCCTTCTGATTACATTTGACTACTGCTATCTTGTACTGTATTTGACCTAATTCCATTCTCATTTGAATTATTTACAAATCTTGTACAATCTGTGAGTATGTGTGCAGCCTTCATAGCAAGACGTAAATCACAAACTAATAACTCACTTATTGCCCTTCTAAGCTTGAATATAAAACATAAGAAGTCGGCATAAATAAACTGCCACTTAGATTGTACTTTTACTTCCTTTCTCCTGTTCATGTTCCACCTTGAGCATTTAAAGTAGCCTCTAGACCTTTCAAATCTCTCTATTAAGTTCGCATCGACCTTTTCCTGACTACTTTCCTCTAATTTCCTTTCCTCTACACTTTGATCATCCACTACTTTGACGTTCGTTATAAAGTAAGTCTCCATCTGGCTGTTGTCTTTGGATGTTGAAGTTAATGAAGAATCAGACTGGTTATCAATACATTCTTCATTATCCTTCTTAGACTGTACACTTTGTACGATGTTAGTCTCATCCTTCATCCTGCCTTGATGTGATTCTCTAAGCTTCCTTACCTTATTATTTCTCTCTTTACCTGACCGCTTTCTTCCTATAAGTAACATTTCATTACAAGAGAAGTCGCATGAAAATTTATACTTCTCTAGAAATCTTATTCCTAAAATAATTTGTTAGCTTGGGCGAGACGTCCTAGGGAGGACCAACAACTCCTGCCAAACACACATATTAAACTCAGGTAAGTATATTTTCACTCTAACCTTCTTATTTACATAAACACTTGAGGCCGCTATCCCCGATAATCTGATCGGTCCTTTTAATTTAGAAATGCCTAGCCATGCATGGGATTTTATTCTTTGAAAATAATGTTCCGATATGACAGAGGCCTGTGAACCCGTATCTAGCAATACATCACAATGTAAACCTTGTATCTTACCCTCAATTATCATTTTCGACTTTCTTTGTTGTTCATGATTCCTCTGCCTATCTACAAAATTATGAGGAGTTTGCCCAAACTTCTGCTCACATCTATTATTCATCATGGAGGATCTCCTATTACTAAAACAGTAATGAGCCAAGTGCCCTATCTCGTTACAATTGAAGCATCTAGGAGGCTCCCTTCTGTCTCTTTGTTCATTAACTCTCTCTTGATTCTGGAAAACAACTGTCTCTTGCTGTGGTACGACTTTGGATAGTTTCTGCATAACTGAGTCTAATCTATCTAGAAGGGGTCGTTGCAGACGCTCAACTTCCTCTTTAGCCATCTTAATTGGTTCCTCAGTTCTGCTACAATTAGGCTCTGGGGTTCTTACAGATAACGTTCCTAATTGTCTCATTACCTCATCGAGCCTATCCATAATGGGTTTCTGGAGTATCTCAATCTCTTGTTTTACAATATCCCTGATTTTATCTGAATCAATATTAGACTCTGTCAAATTGTTTATCTCTTGCCTTTTGTCCTTTTCTAGTCTCTCTCTCATCCTTGATCTTTCTCTCCTTTCCTTACTCTCTTTAATTTGTCTTTGCTCATTTACAGAATTTTCTTTCTCTTCAATTATATTTACTGACCCATGAACATGTGCGGGACGAAGGTCTCCGAGCAATTGTTCACGTTCTTTTACAGCATCATAACATTCTCTTAAATTGGATAATTTCTTATCGAATGCTGTTTCCTTCAAACTCAGGATTGACTCCCTGTCTGAATTGTTGGAAAATGGCCCAGTCCAAGTGAGGTTTTTCTTCACTATTGACACTAAGGGTACTAGCTATCGTCAGTAACCTGTTATGGAACTCAGCCACACTTTCTTTTTCCTCCTGAGAGCACCTCTGGAGCTTCCATAAGTTAGATCCCAAGCTTCCCAGTTTTGAGAACTCAGAAATTAGGACCGTCTTAAATCGGGAGTAATCTAGGGTTTCCTTCAGAATGGGGGAAGAATATAGGAAAGTTTTAGCCTTTCCCACCAGTTTACTTCGGAGTAGGACTAGCAACTGAAAATCAGTCCATCCTCCAACTCTTCTAAGCTCTTCTATGTAACAAACAAAATTTAGGACGTCATCAGTCTCCTTGCCCGAAAATTGTGGGAACACGTGCTGTGGATTAATATAACGAAAAAATTCTCTGTTGTCCATGTTTATACTACTGGAGGGTTCAGTCATACTTGCATCCAATTTACACTAGTTAATTCTCTAAAATTTTCAACTAAACGTAAAAAAATTTACCTCTCATTTATCTGATCTCCTACCAAAACCAACTTATTGTAAATAGCTTATAATTAAGATTTTATTAGCTAAAGTACATCCTGTCGACTGCGCCATTTATGTTGTGTCCCAATTTACGATTTCTACTCTAATCTTACAAATTCCTTTTATCTATATTCTTCTAACTTCTATGCCCGAGACTTTACCAAAACGTATACCAATATTTAAGTTATTGCTCCCCGTAGTACCCCTAATATTTGTATTTATACTGTGCCTTTTGGGATATTTAGTTTAGGATATTACATACATAAAAAAGGAGAAAGAACTCAAATATATATGAAAGTGTAACTATTGCAGTCGTGACACTTAACTCAATTCTCAACTTAAATTTTCTGCGTGACCAAGTACAATATTTTCAAGTGGTTATCAACTGCACCATTTATGTTGTCATAAACCGGGAGAAAGTCAATCTCGAATATATCTCTTAGTATTTAAATATTATTGCAGTCGTGACTCTTAATCTCTTTCCTCAACATTAAATTTCCCACATGATTAGGTACGATGATTTTAAGCAGTGCTTTGGATTAGCAACATCAGACAACTCTTTTATCATTGAACAAAAGGTTTATTAAGTTTCTAAACATGGTACAATTCAAATACTAAACTAAAATACTTATAGACTAACATTAAATCATTACAAGCAATATGGCTATTTGTGATTATGCCGCCATTCACATTAATTCATAAATTCACCTGATGTGAACAAATTAGATCAATTCACACTATCTGATTATTCATACTGAAGTAGATTAACAAATCATTCGCTGCTAACACATACTTGTGACATTTCAATTATTTTATACATTACATTAGGCATTCAATTCTTAGGATACGTAATTACTTAATTCACACTATTCCGTTATACCGTTATTTGCACTAACACACAATTATGTCATTTAAATATCTTGTGCAATATAATAGACATGCAAAAATAACTTAGGACTCTTAATCATTCACAAATCTTTAACACTAGTCAATCAACACATAACACATTCTATCATATACTAAAGTCCTAGTATAACTTCAACAGTTCTGTATTGGAATCACGATACTTTTCACAGACAAATTTCTTGCTAACATAGGTTATGATTTACAGTACCTTTCTTGAGCTCTTCGTATGGGCCTTTATTCTTTTCCAAACGAACCTCTGGTATAACTTCTCGTAACTCTGGAATACTTTAACACACATATATTTGCTCTACAATCAGCAACGAGGACATCGATCTCTTTACAGCATTCTGCTTTGCGTAGTTATCACTGACGTCGAAACGAAGAAGATCCCTCCTTTTCTAGGACTCTATGGCAATTTTTCCTTTGCTTCCTACTCGGGAAAACGGGAATCGAAATCCCGCTCACTTTCGTTTCCGTGTTGTGATGAGGAGATATCACCCCTGTCGCCACTCAGGAAACCCCGTGAACTGCACCGGAACCAAAACCAAACTCTAAGGCCAAAAGTGACTATCCAAAAAGAGTCCCTTCCAGGGGGTTACCAACCCTTTTACAGCTGTTTCCCTAACGGCACCTTTTATTACTTCCTTTCTCCTTCTTCTACCTGTTTTTTAATCATCGACCAATTAGGGTGACATTTCTCGCCAAACATCATTTGATCGGCAAGCCCAATCTCAATGTTTCAATCCGGCAATCGGCCCTAAGTGACAGCTTTGCTTTTCTTGTGCTAGCCTGACTTAATCCCCTTTCAAACTTTTTCTATGAATTCTCCTTAATAACTTAATCTCTCACATAACATATTTTATGACTCACCCCATTTCTACTTATTTACTTAACTCTCTCATTTTTAATCGTATTACAATATTAATCTATACTTTCCTTTGTTAGCTACTTATTTAGTTAGAATTCCTTATTTTAAGTCATATTACAATATTAATACATTCCTTCCTTTATCAGCTACTTTAACAACAACCCTTACGTTTTATACATATTACTGGATGCAAGAAATTGTCCATTAAATAATTCATTTTTTTATGCAGGGGTTTTAATTTATGATATTTATTCTTCATGTTACACTATGATAGCTGAGAATATTATATTCCTAAGATATCAGGTGTAACAAAGGTAATTCAAAGAAAAAAGGAATAAGTAAACATCCAATAGTTTCTATTTGTAGGCTATCACGTGCATACATTATTCTAGTCCCTTCACTTTCATGGATCATTAAATATCTTCTACTCTCTGCAAAAGAAAGTCGCAGGTAAGATTAAAGGATTCTAAAAAACTGAATGAATTCCTTGCTTCAAGAGATTCTTGAAAGAAATTATAGAAGGTAAGAGTGTCCAATTTTCATTCATTAATGGTCATAGAGCTAAGAAAGTTTGATGTTGTTTTTTATACTCATATTCAAGCTTTCTGAAAGTTGTACGTGACACACACATATTTAGAAATTAATAGTATAATTTTATAAAAGAGTAATATATAATTTTATTCATAGCACAAGCTATAACGAAGTGAAGAAATTTAAGTTAGAATTGGTGAGTTTAGTGACGTTAGGTAGAAACGTTTTGAATCACACCAAGTGCAAGATAGGAAAACGTGGCTGTACTCAGGGAGAGATTTTTTTTTAACAAGTGAGAATTCTTAAACTATGAAATAATATTTTATAATAATTTGAACGTTTTTAATTTGATTCTTAGAATCCCGTCAAAACCACTGTTAGAACTAATTCATTTTTAGAATGATGTGCGCTAACAGAACAACTTGAACTAGAACAGGAAGACAGTGATAAGTTTAAGAAAGTTTTGCTGAAAAACGAAAACATATAACTTTGGTGCAAAGAGAGCATGGTGCATTCTCTCATCAAACTTTCTATCATTCTCTATACACTTCTGCTCATTGAGTTAGATGCTGATGTCGATGCGCTACTCACGGTGATGGATTTAGAGATTGCTACTATTCACTAAAATATCAGATTCTTCATCTTCGCCTGAAGCATCTGTTTTTGTTAATTATATTCATATGTAGATCCTGTATGGATCATCCAAATACTGTTTTCAATGGTCTAAAAACCTTTCTGATTGCCAAACGTGTTTCGTTTTAAATTTATATATATCACGGTATTTCTCGTTTTCCTCAATACTGGCGGAAAAATTAATCATAGTTCACTTGAATAAAGATACCAAACCCTATTAGAAGATAACCTTTTTCTCGTCAGATTGAAGGATTTACAGTGTCTGGAAATCGCAAATGAGATCTCTTAGGGAGTCAGAATTTAACATTTCCGTCAGTTACCTAGATCCTCCGCAGCTCAGTCAGAATAGACGAAGACCTTTGGTCGGAACTATCTGCGTTCGATTCCCGTCAGTAACGTGAGGAACCTTTATCTGGTCTCTTTCGACCAAAGGTGAGTTAGCCAGTCTAATACGGCGGTAGGGTTTTTTTCAACCGGAAACTCGGGTTTTTCGTTCCACAGAACAGGCAAACCGGCCCTGTGAACACACATGGATTACAGTCAAGAATACATCCCGAGCCCGGATAAAATTGACGGGTTGTGGAAAGCAATGGTGAACTACCCTGTAAAAATCTCAACAAGAATACTTTGTCGGTAATGCCTACAAAACTAACGCCTACGGAAGGAAACGATTGAAAGGGAAAATTAGTAGTAGTATCAGTTACCTACAGGCATCACAAAGGGTCAGATGACTCATGTCTCACCTCACCATATTCACGTCTCATTTAATTTTTTTTGGGCGGTTTTCCTTGCAATGATTTATGTATGTCTTAACATCAATTACTTTTTTCATTTCTTCTATTGGGAAAAGAGCTCCGAGGAAGCCATAAGATTACAGGTGCAGCGAAATATGATTGTCGGCTATATATTTTGTTCTAGTGTATACTATTCAATGATTAATCAAAATTCCCTATTACTACATGAATTACAGATTTTCTGCTTGATTGCAGACCTTGCAATTAGGACAGTTAATGTAACTTTCCTTCCTGTATATTGCAAATGATTATGATAATGTCGATCATAATATGTAAATTGTTGAACCCTGAGCTAAGGAAAAATGGTTAAGACAATATTGTAAGTTAATATGATAAACAGATTTTTAAATAACTATAAATGAAAATAAATGGGATGAAAAAAAATAAAATATAATCTGTCAGAATTCCTTCACCGGACGAATTTTAATTTATATCAATGAACATCTTGTATTCAGACGAGATCACAATAATAATAACAAAATTTTCTTTCATGATAATATTTACTTTTTTGCTCACTAGATCTCCTCAATGGCTTGTACAGGAATTTCTTACAAACCACTCAGGGAAGAGCCTTTTCTCTCGGACCCAGACATTGACAACGCAGTGAAGGAAATTTGCGAGAATCCCAAAGTAAGAGATGTATACGTTCAAAAGCTCAAGGAAATAGTATCTGGTAAGATGTAATATGGTTATATAACTCAAGAAAATAGTATGTCGAATTCAATTTTTTTAAGAAAATAACTTCTAAAACCAAACATATGGTAGTATTTATTTCTAAGAAGTGCACGTGATTTCAGACATTCTGTTGTCTGATGGCCGCTTGTAATATCAGCACTTTTTCTATGTATGCCTGTGAGTGGTGCGTAAGGTATTTCAAAGATTAGCTTTGTATTGCATCAGTGTTAGAACCAGCAGAGAGAGAATGAGTCTCCACTTCTCCAAACCACAACATCTATGAGCATAATAGTTTGCGATCATGGGAAGGGTTGGAAAAAGTCCAGGCAATCAAGAATTATGATTTAATAATTCTTATTTCCTACGTATGCGTATGTAAAAATTGTAAACACAACTCAGAGGATAATTGCAATGTTGAAACAAACATTGACATGAAAGGATAAACAGGTCATTTTGCCTCTTTTACAAGGCAGTGATAAGAGTAAGTCTGGATTACTGAGGCACATATTTGGTCTTCTGGATTTCAATGGAATAAATAAACTATGGGTAGGCTGCAAAGAAGAGATGATAGCAGGATTATGGAATGTAGATGGAATGAAGATGGAATGAAGGACACAGTATGTGGACACAGTCCACATACTGTGTTAGAGACTATTAGAGACAAAGTCGGACCTGATACCTCTCTAACTGCATGATGTTTTAGTACTAAACGTTTCCAAATTTTAACCCTAAAATGCAAATTTCCAGACGTTTCTGAACAGCGCATTGCAGCATCATATATTTGCAAAGTTTAACTACATTGAGATTGTGTTGTAGAAAAAAATTTGAACATAATGTATGTGGGGTGGGGCTAATCTGATATTTTATTTTACAGATCTCTCTGGGGATCATTCAAATGAGAAAATATGAAAACACAATTCGTTCAATATTCTCATCTCCAATATGGAACTAAAATAAGACCACAACGTAACCCGAGATTTAAACTAAAAAAAAGTACTTAAATATAAAGAGCTAATAAGCTTCATTTCGGCGATATAAACATTATTTAAATTAAGGGGATATTAAATCCCACTTTGTTGTGGGATTTAATATCCCCTTAATTTAAAAAAAAATAATTTATTGTAAGATCACGAACACAATGATGCTATAGCGATGTTAAGTACCGGAATAGAATTATGTAGACCTATCGCACGCCAAGTAACATTTTACATCTATATTTTGTCAGTAAATTTCCATTTGGCTACTTTTGGGCGATGAAAAACCGAAGTATCCGAAAGGAAACACCTGCCTCCTCCACATGAAACCCTAATGACATGTTCTTGAGACTGGCCTGAAAGCCTTTTGTTGTCGTTAAAGCAGACAGGTCATACTGCTCTATGTCCATAGCATTCACATTTTGCAAACAATAACAACCGAAAAATATAATTCTTTCTAAGAAAAACAAAACAAAACTCATTTTATAGTTATTTCAGGAATTCAAATATTAATGCGAAAAAGAAATATTAATATTAATGCCTATAATTTCCCAGAAAAAAATATTCGTCCTTACGTGCAATCAAGACTAAAACCAAACGACCTATACCTACACTCTTTAAAGTAATCTGATAAGACTACTCTGACGAAAAGCGATCCTGGTTATGTACTATACCAGATCATTGTTCGTCAAAGAAGCAATCTCTACCAATCCAAAGTATTTACGAATTTATGGCAATCTCTGAGGTAGGTCAACCCCACCTTCTGTGGTATAGCCTGTTTCCAGAAATAGTGTTCAGGAGAGGTAAGTATTGAGTATTGCTGCCTTAAAAACATAAGTTCCCTACGTGGTGGAAATGCCAATTAGACGTCTCAGGTGGTGGTGGAGAACAATGAAGGCGTCAAGAGTCTATGGCGAAGTTTCGTCTCTCTCTACAGTACGTTCTTTAGTTTCTGTCCCTTCCTTTTCTTTTTTACATGCAGTGCGAACTGTGACATTACAGGGCAAGCTCTCCACCCACTTGGGTTATTCCACTAGGGAGTGAGTGATCATCTCCATTCGAAGGTACAGAAGTAAAGCGTGGTCGCAGGATATGGCATGGGCATGATGATTACGCGTCTGCTGGAGGCTTTCCGATCAGTTGTCGAATAATTTTGCTGATAACGACTTGCCAGCTTTTTCCTGGAGAGAGAGAGAGAGAGAGAGAGAGAGAGAGAGAGAGTCCGAGCATATCAACTTGCAGGGAATACTATGGCGACCAAGGTTGGATTGGGACCTGAGCACTCCTAGGTGTGCGAATCGTGTCCACAATTCTTTTAACCTTGCGGCGTAAACTGTTTTACATTCAACTAATATTAAAGAGAGAATAAAATGATTTTCACTAAAATCAGCGAAATATTTACAAAAAATAAAAATATACCCCGAAATCCAACAAACAATGAAACCTCCATATACATATATACAAAAAATTAGTTTGAATGGCTATATACCGATAATGAAAAAGAAAAGGTTTAATGTTAAGATACTACTAGTTTCGTTGAAGAAATCAACTTCTTCAGGTATCACAGGCAAAGAATTATATAAAATAACAGAGACATGATACAATTACATCAACAGATATAGTATAAAATACAATAGTACATTTTTAAAACAGGAATGCGTGCTGGAGTTCAAATTCAAGTTGACTACGTGCGTGAGCTGTCACGAGTGCGCAAATACTGGACAGTGGCAATGTGTGCGTCAGAAAGATTGTAGCTAAGGCTGTTGTTAATATGGGATGAATCGAGCGATATTTCTCTAGATTCGATAATCTTTCTATCGAGTTCATCATAACACACATGGATATTAGAAGTTTGCGGCCAGCCTACGAGGTATTGTAGAGAAGAGAACGTGGCTAGAGAGAGCGCTGGCCCTGGTCCTATTGTAGGAGATGTCTCTTTGGTGTTCTTCCATACGAAAAAGGATGGATTTAGCAGTCTTGTAGTAATATGGTTTGCCACATTCACACAAAATCTTGTAGACTCCGATATACTGAATAGGAAGATGTTTCACTTTAGGTCTACATAGTATGGAGCAAAGTTTTCGAAACGTAGTGAAGCAAGTTCTAATGTTGAATTTCTCAAGTATGTTTGCCAGGTTTGGGGAGAGAGAGAGCTGATGTATGGCAACGATATAAAAGCTATTCGGGGAGAAGAATATTCAATAGCAGTTGAGCGATGGAAAGAGAAAAATTTATCAATCTTTTTAAGAGAGAAACCATTGTTGACAAAAGTCCTTTTTAGTAAATGGAGTTCATTTTCAATTTCTGTTTCATCTGTTTGTAAAGATCTGGCTCGATGTGCCAGGGTTAAAATAATACCAAACTTTTGCGTAGGATAGTGATGGGAAGAAACCATTGTTGACAAACAACGGTTTCTCTCTTATAAAGATTGATAAATTTTTCTCTTTCCATCGCTTAACTGCTATTGAAGATTCTTCTCCCCCAAGAGCTTTTATATCGTTGCCATATCAGCTCTCTCTACCTCAAACTGGCAAATATTCTTAAGAAATGCAACATTAGAACTTGCTTCGCTACGTTTCCAAAACTTTGCTCCATACTAAGTAGACCTAAAGTGAAAATTTTCCTATTTAGTATCCAGGAGTCTACAAGATTTTGTATGAATGTGGCAAACCATATTACAGTCAGACAGCTAAATCCATCCTTTTTCGTATGGAAGAACACCAAAGAGACATCTCCTACAATAGGACCAGGGCCAGCGCTCTCTCTAGCCACGTTCTCTTCTCTACAACACCTCGTAGGCTGGCCGCAAACTTCTAATATCCATGTGTGTTATGATGAACTCGAAAGAAAGATTATCGAATCTAGAGAAATATCGCTCGATTCATCCCATATTAACAACAGCCTTAGCTACAATCTTTCTACGCACACATTGCTACTGTCCAATATTGGCGCACTCGTGACAGCTCACGCACGTAGTCAACTTCAATTTGAACTCCAGCACGCATTCCTGTTTTAAAAATGTACTATTGTATTTTATACTAGATCTGTTGATGTAATTGTATCATGTCTCTGTTATTTTATATAATTCTTTGTCTGTGATACCTGAAGAAGTTGATTTATTCAACGAAACTAGTAGTATCTTAACATTAAACCTTTTCGTTTTCATTCTCGGTATATAGTCATTCAAACTAATTTTTTATCACATTATCTATCGAGTAAATATGAACGATAATATATATATATATAAACCACCTACGCAAATATTACCTACATCCGCGAGCTTAATGCAAAAAAAACGTACCACTGAATATTATTATTATTATTATTATTATTATTATTATTATTATTATTATTACTCAACGATGAATTCATTTCAATTCATTTTGAATTCATTCACACTGCTTGCATTCACAGCATCCAATAGCAATCATTCCAATCAAACACGACCATCTGAGAGAAACCTCTAGCCCTCACCCCTTTTTAGCGGCCTTCATTTCCCTTCTTTTTCTTTCCCACCCTTCATAAATTGAAACATTCCATCAATTGAAATCCTGTATGATCCTTTCAGAAGTTTGTAAGTCTCAATCATATCACCCTTCTTTCTCTTGTTTGCTAGTGTCTGCAGTCTACAAATTCTCAATCTGTCTTCATACTCAGTATTCCACAATCCTGATATCATTTTTAACACACTCTCCTTGGCACTCTCTCCAATATATCAGAATCACAACGGAAACCAGGAGACCAGACCTGCGCACAATAGTCCAAGTGAGGTCTTATCATGGCCTTGAAAGAGGCAAAATAACATCCTTGTCTTTACATGTGAACGTTCGTTTCAGCATTGCAATTATCTTCTGAGTTGTATTTGCAATCTTCGCTACATGGCCCCTGAACTTCAACTTCCTATCTACTAACATTCCAGAATACCTAGTCTCTAGTCTCATCAGTTTCTTCACACATAACTTCACCAATATAATAAGACATTGGGTACCTAATCACATCAAAGTGAGTCAGTTCAATGTCAGTTACATGCACTGACATTGAACTGACATCTATTTTCCCATGCCCACAATTCCAGCCTATTCAAATCATTCTGCAATTACTGCATATCAGCAGCACTGCTGATTAGCCTAGCTATCTTTGCATCATCAGAAAATAGCTGTATTTCGCCTTTCAAATCCTTCAGAATATCATTAATATACAGATTGAATAACAGTAGACCAAGCACTGATCCATGTGGTACACCACTGGTTAGCTTAAATCTTGCGGACTCACATCTCCTGTATACCACGTTTTGGTATTTGTCAGTTAGCCATCCTCTTATCCATTCTAATATTCTATAATCCAAACCATTTTCTCCAATTTATGCAACAGTTTACCATGTTGTATTCTATCAAAAGCCTTAGCAAAATCGAAAAGTATCATAGTGTATCCATTTCCCTTGCCTAGTTCAATGGTAACGTTGTTATAGAATGTGAGCAAGGTGCTAAAATATGACCCTCTCTCTCTTAGTAAACCCCATGTTGTTCATTGCAAAGAAGAGATTCACTGTCAACCCATTTCTGTATGTGAGTCCCCAACCAATTTTTCAAAAATCTTTACCACCACTCCTGAGATACTAACTGGTCGATAGTTTGACACATCGGTCTTTGCACCACCCTTGTGCAATGGAATTACCATACATTCCTTCCATTCCTGCGGAATGTTCCCTGTTCTGAGACTCATATTAAACATCTTGGTCAAAGGAATAGCCTGTTCAGCTGAACACTCTTTTAGCACATATGCTGATATCCTATCAGTCCTTATTGCTGAATTCTTATACAATTTTGCAACAGCTCTACTACTTCGTCCTCATACACCTGTGTTTCTTCATCCAGTGAAGAGGTAGCAGTGAACTCAATGTTGCACACACCAGGTTGATAGCTTTTAACAAGGTCGCTACTCAAAGTCAGACAAAGTCTGCAGCTGCAACCCTCACACCATCAGGATTTGGAAGATTATTCTTTCATATTCGTTCTTTCTTTTACTTGCAGCATATCGATAGAACTCTTGTGGGTTGTCTATAGAAGGCAGAGCCAGTTTCTTTTCATAATCAGACTTTGCTTGCCGTACAACAGTTGTGACTATTCTATCCTGCTGCTTATAACGTTCATAACGGACATCATCCTTATGCAAACGGTATTCCTTCCACATCGTCCTTTTCTTACAAATCTCTTGTTTAATAAGATTACACATCCATTTGACTCGTACCCTATTTATTCTTCGAACTCTCCGAACACATTCTGATATCGCATCATTTAAGTATTGTTTAAATGATTCCCATGCTCTGTCGATATTCTTTCCGTTCAGCAACCAAACCTATTCCACTGAACTCAGTATACTCCTCAGTTGGTCATAATTTCCTGCTTTGTAGTTCAACATGTAACCGTTTCTGTGTATGACATTCTTATACTTTGCCACTTCCCAAGTAAGTACCGCATGATCACTGTCACCAACCAGAGACAGAACAGTTACGTCTTTAACAGATACGCCCTCTGGCACTATAATCAAATCTAACACACTTTGCCCTCGAGTTCCGTCTGTCGCATGCTGCTTGAGGAAGTTGTCCCGCAACAGCTGAATAAATGCACTTTCCTTCTTCTCATGAGATTCTACTGCTACCCAATCAATATTTGGACAATTAAAGTGCCCCGTAATGTTACTCTTTTTGCGCTTATCTTTTCTATTTGGTGATGCATTTCTTCATCACTAGCAACCGATCCACCAGGTCTGTAACAACACCCCACTATGTACCTTGCCTTGTTAGATTCCACCTCACACCAGATGGCTTCAAATTCACTGCTACATGAAATACTATTAGTAGTATTACTTCAATGATAGGTCTCCACTCTAACTGGATTCAAGTCATACGATATCATTAGCAGCACATCCCTTTCTCTCCTATCCCATTTATGTTTCCTAAAAATAGCGTACCCTTTACACTCGATATCATTTAGTAGGTCTGATTCTGATAGCCAGGTCTCACTAATTCCTACAATCTCAGGTCGGAACATATTGACTAAGGCAACAAACTCTACCTCTTTGTTTCTGATACTCCTAGCATTCGTGTACAGACATGATAATCTACCTGATGTCCTTTTGTTCTTGTCTTGTCTGCAGTCTGCCTGACACAGTTGGACAAATTGTCAGATATCTATTCTTCTCTAATGCCTCACACATGTGGACATCTTTGGACACATTTTATGGGTCCAAACAGGAAAAACACAAACCCGAAATCATTCTCTCCTCGTCACCATTTCCATGGCAAAGCCCATTCCCGTCATTAACACAGTTATATAATAGCTGGTTCTTACACTCATAACTCACCATCCCTTCCTTTCTAATTTAGTTTCCCTGACTCTCTGTGTTAGGTCTCATACCAGTTTAAAGATTTGTAGACTCCTGTTTCTAGAGTCTTGTGCTCCCTTATGAAGACAGTGGTGTGAAACGTTTACGCTGTTATATTTCAAACTTCTTATGATGGTGCAATGCCAACATCTGGATCAAAGGAGAGTTGGAGCTTAAGACTAATGCAAATGCTTTGGTTATCACTCAAATATTTTGGCATCAGTCCTTTTCTCCATTTCTTCTGCAGATGACCAAGATAAACGTCTCTATTAGTTCACAAACAACCGTCAACATTCCACTTTTGACTAAACATACACCCCTAACCACAGTAATAACATTTTCTTAATAAGTAAATATTTCGTCCTAAGTATCATAGGACATCTTCAGTACAACTAATGCTGGGAATCACATACAGTTAGGGCGCATGGTAACAATGGAATCCTTCTATGCGTGCAGTACGCTTCTGCAGCTTCATTTTTGGTTGTTCATGGCGTGTCATGGATAGTCCTTTCTCATTTGATTTTTCCATGAATGCTGCCCCAGCCCAAGTCACTGTGATTTCACCTATAGTTTTCCTCCTATACATCAATGAGCTTTTCTCACTAATATCCACTCCTATTCATAGCTTTGCTATTGATAATACATTCCATTCTTCTTCATCATTTACTTTACAAAACGGTAGTGTGCAGATGATTTAGGCATAAAGTTCTTCTATCGCCAATACGGCAAATACTGGATTTCTAGTCATAATCAAGTGTAGTGAAAATAACTGAGTAAATGTTAATGGTACCAAAACACAGTCCTGGTCATTGCGGGCGAGAACGTCTGTTGTTTTCATTCTCCCTCACTTTTGATAACATTCTTCTCACCAACCAACATTAGGGTTTTCTTCTTGGGTTGATTTTCGCATCACGTCCATAGCTTCCTCACGTTCATAAAAGCCGGGCATTCTTTTTCCTTCTAAGCAATACTTTTCTTCTGTTCAACTCCCATAACACTTCATAAATCCCAAATCGGCTCCACCTTAGAATATGTTTCTCACATCTTCAGTGCTTCACCCTAAACTTCCTTCACAATTAAGAAGTGACTCTCTCTTTCTTTCTTACTGACCTCCTTCACTAAACTGGCTGCCACTTTTCTCCACTTCCCTATAATCATGCTCAGACAGAGGTAGTCACTAGTTATAATCCTTACACCGTGCAGCTACAGACACACCGAACCAAATTCTCTCCCTCTGACTCCATTCTAGTTATTTGAGTCATTTGGAACACTCTTCCCAATACCGTTTTCCTTAAAGAATATAACCTATAGCTCTTGACGATGCACATTAAGATATTCCTTTCCTCTCTCTAATCGCTTGCATACAGACGGCATTCTCGTGTTATGTCTTTAAATCTCGTGTGTGTGGGTTGTGATATTTAAACAAAATTCTTTGTCTTCAATTATTCGAATATTCATTCGTGGTTGTAATAATGTGCTACTAATATTGAATGCATATCTAAGATTCACCATTCAACATTTTCCAGATATTTCCAGTAAGAACACCGATTCATCTGACATTGATTTTAAGCTCCGACGATTTTAAGCTTCGGTGACCCCATTATCTGATGATAATGGGGTCACCGAAAGAGACGTACAGAAAGCCAAAGAAGAATTAAATGAGAATCTTGAAACAAGAGAATTTTATATGAAACAATTGAAGGCACAGTAATTAGGTAAGTTCTGCTCAACTTTGACCTCTAATTTATCAATTTGATCGAGTTTGTTTTCACAACGTACGTAATGAAAATCTGAAACATTATTCAGCGTGAAGTAGAGAAGTAGTTCTGACGGGGATCAAAGTAAATCAGCCGGCCTGGTTGGCCGAGCGGTTAGCGTACCTGCTCTCCAGCCAAAAGACTGTGGGTTCGAATCCCGCCGTGGGCATGGATGTTAGTGATTGTCTGTGGAAATACTAGTGGTGGAGGCGGTCGGTAGATGGCGGTGGTGTAGTTGCGGTTAGTTTTAGTTGGTGGACTGAGTGGTGGAGACAGAGAGATGTAGAGTAAGTGTCCTCCCTCGATGAGTCTTTGGATTCCCTGGAGGTGTCACGTAATAATAGACATCGATAAAGTACAGTCTTGAAAAGCAAGTTGGTTATATTCCTATCCCCTCCTGTAACGTGTCTCTGTGAATTATTAATTAGCTTTATTTTTTGCCTACACAATTGTGGAGGGTTGCATTTGTTTGTTGTTCATATTATAAAAGTTTTAATTTTTTTTTTCCCCTCAAATAGCTGAGTTCAACTTGTGGCGATAAATTCTTCTATCCTGTTATTAATAATTTCGTCCTTTCCTTTAGAAGTCTCAGAAACAGAGATTATTAACAAAAAATTAAAAAATTTAAATAAGGGATACATTTATAATTGAAATGATAAAAACGAGCATTCGCTGACAAACTAATTCCTTTATGCAGTGTATTTAGACATCATGCGAAATATGAAAATGTTCTGCTGTTAATAACTCCCAACTCGACTTTTTTTTGTCTTTCTCAGACGTGAAAGATCTTAATCCAGAAACCGACCCGAAGTTTCTCTTAAAATTCCTTCGACTTAGCAAGTTTGACGTTGAACGTGCGTTCACGAAGACCATCAGCTACTACAAGATGCAACAGCAATACACGGAATATTTCGTCGTGCGAGATATTTCCAAAATCCCTGACGTGATATGGAACGAATTCATTTCATGTCTGCCATATCGAGGACCCGCGAGGAGAACCCATCTGCATTGGGCACATGGGGAAAATAGGTATGTATGTGTGCATCTATGCGAGCAGTACAATCACCAAACAAACGAATATGCAGTGGCCGTTTCATTTTATGATAATATTCGAATTCACTCAATTCGAATTGAGTAAATTAAGTAACTTAGACAGCCACCGCTAGACATTCTGTCAGATTGCTGCTGGCACTCGAGCACAGTAAGAACTAAAAATAATAAGAATGAAATCATTTATTTAAACTTTAATTGAAAATAAATAAAACCCAGAAATAAAATTGATAAATGTAATATTTACATCAGACTATTAATGCGATCATACATGACAATTAAATTTTAATCCATCCCAAAACCAACTTACATAGAATGCAAATAATATTTTTGAAGCATTATCCAAATATCCGGTGTTTAGAAATTATCATTATTCAAGACCTCCAAGGAGTCATCGAGGGAGGTCACACACTATTCGTGCTAGCTGTCATACCGTTACTTACATTTATTCATGCTAGATGCCCTCACTCCACCTTAAGGCAAACTATTCCATTCATTCACTGCTCTGTGAGAGGAAAATCTAGCTCGTGCCTGTTTCTTAACGGCGAACAAACTTAACTTCGATGGATACCCTCGCGTTCTCTTCCCACCTTGCATATAACGAAAAATTTCATCAGACGACATCCTATAACACTCATTCAAACGTTTATAGACCTCCATCATATCACCCTTCTTTCTCCTGATAATCAGATCTTGTAGTCCATACACTCTCATTCTGTCCGCATAGTCTGAATTCCATAATCTCAATAGAATCTAGAAGACGAAATCTGCGCACAGTAGTCCTGCCGATGCGGTCCACCACATTTTCATGTAGCATAATCTGTTAATATTGTACTCAGGTGGAAATCTCATCATCCCAAATTGCATAACTTTACACAATATCTTTACGTATGCAATATGCTTGCCATTGTTGTACAGCATTCTTTTTCCCTTCCCCAAACACATTCAAAAAGTCACCCAAAGCGCATATTTCCACCTCTTCGCCATTGTAACCATGTTCAATGACATAACATGTTCAATCATATCTTTATTATGTTTGAGTATCATAGTTGAACTTTCGCACACATTCTCGCCATTCGTCGGATGATGATCCAGTCCAGGTGACTCTCTGCGTTACGTGTCAGCCCAACAAGTAATGTTTCAGGATCCTGATGCCAAATCCAAATTCAAGTGCAAGCCGTCTCTCTTATACAAATCTTTTCTGCCATCAAACGCGCTCCACACATCTAAAAACTCGAATCAACTCCTTCTACACAGACTGCACATTGGATCATATTCTGTCATTGCCCTCCTTCTTAACTCAGTATTGTCGTATCTCGTTAGCAAAGCTTCACATTTTATTATCTCACTTTTCTATCTAACGTTTTCCAACAGACCTTTGAAATGTCGGTTGGAAATATTCGAAATTAGACATTTAATGAGATGCTAATAATACAATGTAGTTCCATACTCAGTTCTCTCATTTTATATTTTCAGCTTCTCTGAATCATCCAGATGTAAAATACGAAATTCTGTGTCAATATATATATATATATATATATATATATATTTGTTTCTTTACAATTAAACACAATTCGATGTGATAGTTTGTCAATAAAATCGAATTCATGCATACTTCATTTAAATACGCTTATTTCCATAAATTAAAGAATGTATTTTGTCTATTGTTATTTATGGGTATCATTGTAATTCCCGAAAATCGTACAAAGAATTTGGATTGAGCAATCGAACTTTCATGCTACTACATCTTGAAAATAGTAAGCCAATCGGTAAAAATGATGACTAACAGCTTAATGTTTAGTCTTAATCAAAGCAGACAGTCAACTGAAGTTTGTGAAATATGACGCAGATTAATTCTAATCAGTGGAGTTTAATTTGTTGCATACTCGTCCAATTTCAAACTAAAGTGGAGAATGATGTTACTGATGATATCAGGATTGCATGAGTATTGCAGAGGAAAAATAATAGAGGTTTCCTTGAACAACATGACCCTGTGATCATTTAATTTGATTAAAATTAGGGATGTATATGAATTTAGGAAAAAAAGGTCATCACAAAAGACGTCTAAGGAGAGAGTGCTCTGCTTCCTACTTGATTTGAATATTGTACATTTTTGGCTTGCTTTAACTAGAATCTTTATGCAGGTGAAATCAGATATGTTCCCACGTGTTTGCTGCAAAACAGTAGGCAGTTTGTTGTGCTTGCAGTAAAAAATTGGTCTTTTTTACATCAATTCTAATGTAGAGAATACAAAGAATTGAACCCAATAGTGATGACAAGAAACATGAGAGGTTTCAGCAAACTCTACTTTCATTCCTTTTATCCATGGTTGTATTGCTTTTATGTGAAGTAACTGAATCTTCATTCATCTCTGAACTGGTTGCTTTCCTATCTCCCTGTGAGCGAGATAGAAGATAAAAGTCAGTAAGAGATTCACAGTCACGAAGACCATAATGTGAACATCGCATTTATGGTCCTCGATTTTCGTAATTATGATAAATATAAAGTCAGAGTCTCTTTTCCCGAGCACATATAGCTCAAGAGGCAGTGCTGAGTGTCTAAAGGTTGCATACGTATTCCGAATTCTGATTAGTATGCCGAAGAAAATGGTCATTCCATTTTTACTTCTTGTATTGTAAAGACCCAGAGGAAGAGTAAGGAAAACAATGCTAGATGACATGCTGAATGGAAACAGGTACAAAACCTTGAAAGAGAAGGCACAGAACAGAAGAGCGTGGAAGAAAAGTTTCTGCTACTAAAAGAAGAACCTGCTCAATTGCAGAATACTCAAGAAGAAGTGTATAACACAGATCATAAGAGTGAGAGGGTTTATCTCTCTCTCTCTCTCATACACACACAGTATTAGGCAAAAACAGAATTATATATTTTTTCATTACCTAGAACTGACTGTTGAGAAACTTGTATACAAGATTAAACTACGTTAAATATAATAGGATACATATACAGCACTTGGCCCAAAAATTAGAGAATAAACCTTATTCTCTTTTCAGGGAGAAGAGTGGACGAAACTATTTTTTAAATATTTACTAAAATAAAGAGCCAAAACGGCTTCGCTATGTTTTAAATATTAGATACATCCCGCGTGAGTAAGATGGAATTCCACTTGGACAGGACAGAGCATATGATATAACTGAACAAGTTTTATTATTGGCATCGGTGATTATAGCACAAGTTGAGCTTCTGACGTTCTTGCATTTCAAGAAGTTTTGAAATAAGAAGATTGTTTACGAACTCTTACTATAAATCTTGATAGAAATATTTAATAAGAAATACACTTCTGGTAGGAAACACTAAGCAAGAAATAAAATAGAACAGTAGAACGAATGAGAACATAGAGAGGGGAATTACCATTCCAAATCCCCATTATCCACATGAAGTTAAAATGAATACATGTAAGAAAATGAAAAATCTTAATTTGGGGTTTGGCAATCATTGTTCTGTTTGTAAGTTACATGTTTCAGATAGTCCTCTCTAAGCTGGATTAACCATGTTCAATATTTTGGAAGAAGAGGTACATGAGAGATGAAATCCAAATGAATAACTACTGCTAATGACTTTGTGAGCGTTCTACAATAAAAATCAGAATATGTAGAAAGTCATGTATAATTTCACTGTATAAAATCTGTAGATGACAGAAACAGTCATGTGTAAACTCCCAAATACCACGGATAACTTAATGAATATACTGTATATCTAAAATTAATGGAAAAATAGTGCCTTAGAGTAATTTTAAGGCATCTTAAAATAAGATGTTGCTAATCTGCCTTCCAAAATCTCTCTCTCTCTCTCTCTCTCTCAGCCGAAAGAGAGATCAATGTCAAATTCGCCACCCTTCCTAGTTCACCTCTATCTACAGATCATCACCAACCGCTCTGGATTCATAAGAAGGAGCAGCACCCGGATCAATTTTGGGCTTTTTGATTTTGAATATTTGTGAATACGTTTTAATTTAAAGTGAATGTGCTTCACTCTTCATAGAAAATAAATATAAAGCCTATTGTATAACTGTTTCTGATAACTGTTTCGATTAATAATTTAAAATCACTCGGAAAGGAGTGTTTGTCATAAAGTTTTCAAAAGAATCGCATTCTAATATCTCGATAATTTTCAGCATGCTTTCCCAAGACGGATGACTCAGTTACACATCATGAATGCACCGTCGATTTTGAAAGCAATTTATTTTGCAGTGGGGAACTTCGGAACTTCATCAGCTTGAAGATGCGAAAACGTGTAAGTGTTTGAGCCTTCAAGTATAATGTACTTTATGAAGGAGATTAGCATTGAGAGAACCAGTTTCAGATGCGGTACGCCACAAAGTAACAGTAAGACTGATTTCGTTCGTTCAGCTTAGCCACAGTGGGACAGTGTGGCCGAGCTGATGTTAACCAACTTAGGCATTTGAATTCATTGTAAAGAAAGATTCAACCCACTCCAATCTTTGTTTAGAACGGATCAAATTTAGAAAGGATCAATGGAACAGGGCGTGTTATGGAAATGATACTAGAATAGCTTAAATAAGTGAAATGATGGATGCATGAGCGAAATTTAAATTAAATTTAGTTTTTAGGATCCCTATTAGAATATGACATGTAATTCAAAGTTTAGTCGAATCATTTATAATAAAAATTCAAATCGAGATACACCATGAGTTGGGTGGGGGTAACCGCCGTCCACTTGATCATCACTGCTAGCTGCGATTTAGAGAGCTCCATAATTTCTGTGACATTATCGAGATTATTCTTTTGTAATTTTTGCAACCAAGTTCTGTGAAATGTTCATTCTAAATTGAAATATCTGAATGTTTTCTTAAAGATAAATGTAAGAGAGAAAGAGAATTAAAATCGAAGGAAAATGGTTGCCCACTATTCATCAAAATGTGTTTTTCGTAATACCATTTTTGATCACACACATAATGACAATACAATTTGACCTGGAGCCGTTTTTATAGCACGTGCACTTCAGATCTACACTTTGCAGTACAGTTGAATCATTTAGTACACTGAATGATCTCTGGTTTTTAGAGAATTTGTACATTTTGGCAAAAGTAACGCAAACATACATAATTATCTTTCAGACTAAATGATTGTGCAAAATTCACTCTAAATTATTATACATACTGCAGTTGTATAATAATTATACAACTGTAGTATGTATAATTATACAAAAGTACAACTACAGTAAACTGTAGTTGTACTACAGTGCTATGGTTGATGAACATACGTACATCAACTGTAGAACTTAATTTGCGAATATTTGATTGTCATAATAAATCGTGGACTGTTGAAACAAAATTAAGTTACAAAATGGAAGTTTTTCCTATTCTCATTTCCCAACATTATTAAACTACGTTACGCCAAAGTGGTGATATCGTGATATCCAGCTATGTTTTATACTCACATGTACACCTTCAGCATACTGAAGGTCTTTCTGAAGGCTTTGAAAACTGAATCCGAGGGAATAGGGTGGTTAATCCTTATCCTGTAGTCACCTACGTCTATATATATCCTATGTCCTTCTAGTCGGTTTGCATGTTTTGGGGAATGAAAACCAAGTTTTGGAGAATAAAAACCCGTCCTCAACTCTATGGGACCGATTAACGGACCTTTAATTTAAAAGCCCTCGTAGAGTCTACTTGCATCTTAAACAGGATCTGAACCCAGGCTTTTCCATCCGGTCATCGAAAGTGATTGAGCTATAGAGGTTCTATCGCAGTAAACATTCAGAAATAGTTAGCTTTTTTTACCCTGACAAAGGACATGAGTGTAAAAGAAAGAATTCAATCATTACAAATGAAAAAAAGTGGAATGATTAAACGAAGTTTTGTAGTGACTGAATTACAAATTACATTAAGATCTATTGTTTTAATTCCACTTATTACAAAATTTTAGTTCTGAAATGTGAAGCGAGATTTGTGAAGAAAGCAGCAGAATGCTTTCTATTTGATCATGAAAGAAATGAAGAAATTGAGAAAAAAAAAAACCGGGCACCACCGATAGAGAAAATCTCATCTCATCTTCCTTTTACCCTCTTGTACCTTGCGGTATCGTGGGTTTATTAATCATTAGACCTCAAACCGTTCACAGGATACGGTGGTCAGCCCTACTCCCCGGTGTATCCTATGTCCTATAGGGTTGAGTTATCAAGGACGGTTTGCCTACTTTGTCGGATGAAAAACCCCAGAATGAACTGAGGAAAATCCCTACTGTCTACGCCCAAGACCGACTAACTTGGCTATGGCTGAGGAAGATCCTTCAGCTCCTCACTTCTCCGACGAGAATCGAATCTAGGACACTTCTTCCCCAGGCATATGGTTGGGAAGAGCATGGCCACCAGACTAACCGCGCTGACATAGAGAAAATAAAGAAATCTAAATTCAACAGGATGGAGCATGTTAGAATAAAGCAAATGGAAAGTCTACCAAGCAGGTTCTTCATTATAAACCATCAAGGAAAGACTTATCAAGTAACCCATGTGACTTATTGATTGCTTTTGAATCCAGAACAGGCAAACATATGCCAAAATTCTTGAAGCGTATGTTGATAATGGTTATGATCAATACCATATACCAGAGGTTATACACTTCATAACAACACAGCAGTGTGGTATATGGGCAAAGTCAGTGTCTCCGAAATCTGTGTTACAAATAAAAACAAAATTCTGGAAAAGATGTCGACCACGCATCCAAAAGGATGTATGTCTGTAACTGCGATACACTTAACTGGTCTCTCTCATGATATTAATGGGAAAATATAACTGCGGAGGTTATATTTTTAGAATGTAAATATGGGTTGAAGTCAGTATCTCTTTCTTAAACTTCGCATTTAGCACGTTTCTATTACAATGGTAGGCACAGTGAAAGAGAGAGTTAATTATATTAGTATTTTGTAACTTACACAATTATTAAAATTACGAATGGATCCACACAAATTGCTTAATCAATAGAAAATAACAAAAGAAGTACTGTATTACTCCTCAAGATAACGGTGAAACTGTATAAATAAGAACTTTTGAATAGTTTCCGGCATTGAATTTTTTGTTTTCGTTTCAGGTGATCATCCACGATAATTTGGAGTCTATTCAACAGTACTTACCTGCTGCTATTCTCCCATCAGAATATGGTGGACATCTGGGATCAGTGAAAGAGTTCAATCCGTACAGAAAACTGGAGGAATGGCATCCAGTGTACACGGGCTGTCTAAAATATGGATTCACGTCCCGTAATGACTGATCTGTTTTATGCGTATTTCACATGAGGGAAATGGAAATATGAGAAATGAGTTGCCCTTTTGCTTCACTCGAATATGTATGAATATTAAATATCATAAGTACAATGCATTAAAAAAAGACGGTTAGTTGGTAAGAACTCTTTAATCACACTCAACGTTACTGAATTTTCTTACGTACGTAGTTTATGGATTGATAAGGAATTTCCTTTATTTTGGAGTCTAGCAGAATTAGAAGTTTCCTCTAGCAGTGGTGCATTTATATATAGGAAATAACATATTTTGTCAGTACAAATTCATGTTAGTGCTTGGCTACCACAGAATTATAAATATTTCCAGCAACCACCGACGTGCGGAAATAAATTTTCTTTTTAACGGAGTTCCATACTTCCATCAGTTTTGACGTTTGTTTGGAAAGATCAGGGTCGAATCCAATCACGGCTATATGGCAGAGGTTTCTCTCACGGAAACTTGGATATTAATCCTACAAAAGAGAAAAACGAGCCAAAAGAAACACCGAATAATTAAAGCCATAATACCTCATGCAGATGTCATTAACCGCTCTATTAGAAAATTCGCTGAAAACAACATCGAAAAATTGTTTATGGAATGACAATTTACCAAAAGGCAATTAATTGAAAAATCGAAAATCAGCTTATCTAACAACGTTTGATCGAAAGACAGTTCTTTGAAAAAACAACTAATCGAAAATACAATTTACCGAAAGACAATTCATCGAAACTAGAGATCATTGAATGAATATTTCACCGAAAAGTAAATGATAAGGCATGTGAAGTGAAGAATTTTTATCAAAAAGTACTGCAGATTTTATAGGATTAACTTGTGATAATCCTATAATGTTGTAATATTCTCATAATAAGATGTAATAGAAATCGAGACCGGTTTCTCTATGGATATCGCATTCGCAACCAGTGCATTATCACCAACGTGGTGGGTGAGTACTTATTGTAATCCTCTCCAATTATTTTGGAAACTCTTTTATCAACTTACAAAAGTCTCTATATGTCAACTAGATATTTCCAGTATTTCCAGGATATTTTCTAGGTATGCACCTTTCCAGGGTGCATTCAGAGAAAATTGAGTTTTTGTTTGATGCGCACTTAATTATCAAAAGTGGCAAATGGAACTGTAATCAGGGTAGAGTGGGCTTCAGGGAATTTGAGACGACAGACAGAAGCACACCCCTCAGCTCCGAGACTAGACTGAGTGTGAAAACTACGCTAAAGATATTTATATTTCGGAGATTAAGTAGATTAAGCAGAAGCTTGATTGTAACATTTGGAAACAAAAGGAATTCGAGTGATTCTTGGAGATCGCATCCGACGTTTATCTAGATATTAATAGGGAACTTAAAACAACTGTGTGGTGACAATGTTTCTCAGTTTAATACTACCAGTAATGGACGAACTATCTTAAAATAACTTTTAAATAAAAAACGTGACAACATTTTTACACCAGACGTAGTTTTTATTATCCAGTCATTTCAGTTATATTCCAGGCAAGGCAGTGTTAAGAGAAGCCAACAACGACATTATTACCATTAAAACTATAACCACTATTCTTGGTGGGTGATTTATTCTCTCTACCACAAATAATATCATAAATTTGTTAGATATCCTAAATATTTTTGGAATGTATTTGTCAAACCTATATATATTATATATATACTGTATATATAGAATACGTTGCCGTTGCTTAAACTCAAAAATCTTGAATCATGACATCCCGATTCTCATAGTAGAATTCACACTGTTACAAACAATAATATACATAGCGTTACTGTTAAAGATCATCACGAGATGACGACAGTTGGCTGCCATATTTTCTTCACTAGATGGCGTTTAAAATCATTGATAGTTAGAGCTAGCCACATTTCATTGGCTAATTGTGGAGATTTACTTTTACTCGGTCTCGACAGGACTGAGGCACCCTCTTCCATCTCTTTGAGGAAATAAAAGGCGTCAGTAGATTGTTTGTATCATCAACATTATGAAATAATGTTGGATTAAACTTGATATCAAAATTCGATATGTTCGCCTTAGCTCTTTGCTTTATGGAGATGTGTCGTGTTCTTATAGAAATGCAGCCGATAAAGGTTTTCAGGATTCCTTAACTAAATTAAATAGCTGACATAAAATCATCATTAAAATAAGTAAAACTATGAAAATAGGCAGGAGCATCGAAAACTGCAATTATAATTTGAATGCCTAACCTAATGGACAATATAAAACATGTCTGCTATTTAAGCACACTTTTAATGAAGATGGAAAAATTAAATTGGATAAACAAACCTGGTAATCTAAAGGGTCAGGCGAATAAATTTATATGAAGACGAATTTTTGCAACGCACAGACAGGTCACTTTCCTTCATAACATCCCTATACCCTTATTTTCACAAGAAGTGAAAGTTATTGCCAACCGGCAGCAACAGGCAATAATCAAAGCTATTGTCTGTTAAAGAGAAGTCATAGCAGTTACCTACGAACGTTATAACCAGCAAGCATAGAAATAAATAATCGCACAATTTTTCTTCTCAAATTCTGGACCCGACTGAGGAACTTAGTGAAATAACTGCCAGTGCGATAGAATATGCCTGAGAGTTGTTAAAGGATGGTACATCGCCGACCTCCTATTCAATCTCAAACCCTTAAGCGAGCCCCTTGAAATTTATTCTTCGCATCTTCAAATATTTGCTTCACTAGCATAAAGCTGATCAACGAAATCAGCGGGATTGGATAATTGGATACCTGCTGACAACTCTACAGAAGTTCAAAATTAATATTCTAGATTATTCTTCTCTTCTCTTGTCCCCCCCCCGCCAACTTTATAAGCACATTATTTTCGTTACTCCAAATGTTTGTAATTACGTCGAACTTTGGTGAAAAAATAAGTGCGTGAAGGAGAAAATAAAAAGTAATACTTCTTTCTTTCTCAAGACAAGATCATCTAGATATTCTCGACATTTGAAACACATCTACCGAAACATTTCCTTGTCATGACATTACATAATGTCATGACAAGGAAAATCATGTGATCGAGGCTGAAAGACATCTGACCCCTTCAGGAAGTCGAGGACTCACTGATGAGTTAGCGACGACAAACACGCAGTGTGCCAAAATTTGTTTTCGATCCCAGCATCAGTTCTACTGCAATTATTACGTGGATTAAGTGGAACTTGAGAGGCTTCCAAGAAGCCTCCCAAGTTCCACTTAATCCGAATAATTGTTATTTGCAATTTGAAGCTAGATTTCGGCAATTTATCATCTTTCTTCCGATCCCATCTCATAAAGTAATCTTTATTCAAAGCATGTTTAGCTAGTCTGCTTTTCATAACCATTTGTGTTTTTTTCTGATATAATTTATGAACCTTTTTTCCTGATCAAATCTAACGCAAAGAATGATGTCATCATATGTATTGGAAAATAAATTCAGTAGGTAGAGGGCGTAATTATTATGGGCGACTTTAATTATAGGGTTATAGAATCAAATGGAAGTCCCCACACTGTAGAGAAAACAATGGGATGGTACGTCCAAAGGCAGTCGGGAATCGGCTATTGCAACGAACAGTTGCAAGCGGCAAACAGCTAACGATAGAAGAGGAAATGAAAAACAACGGGAACTGAAAAAAAAAACAATAACGGAAACTTAAATGCCTAAACATTTTCAACAACATAAACACTGCAGACAAATGAAACGAGGCGTGGTATAATAATATTTAGCAAACATAAATTAGAAGTAATAGAAATAAACTATAAATGGAAATTTGCGGAATATATATGCATGGAAGTTAAAAATATCAAACAATAGAACTCCTTGATATTAAATGCAATATACATACCACCCAATCTAAGCACCACAAAATTTCTAGATGAATTAAACAGATGGCTTTCTGCACAAGGAAGAAGGCGCCTCAAAATACGTGATAATAATAATAGGTGGCATAAATAACAACACAGCACAATACCTAGACGTCTTATCAGCATATAACATGACCCCATCTATATATCGTATACACGAGAAGAGTTAGTTGAAAATACAATCACCTCATCCTGTATTCACCACATAAATATACGGAGCCCCGCCAAACAGCCACGCAGCAGCCGTCATAACGAGCAAACTGGCAGACCATTATGTCACTGGATCACAGTTGCATGCTGAACCAGAACCCTTAACACTCACTGAGACTACAAAACAAGATAATAGCATCCTAAACGAAACAATAGTAAACGACAAAATCAGAAAAACAGACTGGATACAGATAGGATCTTTAGACTCTGCTGACCCTGTATATAATACTCTTAAACTTACTTTAATAAAATATTTAACAAAGCATTAACAAAAGTAAAAATATGCTCTCAAACCAGACAGAATCCATGGTTAACAGACATACAAAGAAAAGATGCTCTATGGAAACAACTTAAGAGGTTACCTAACAATGCCGCTTTACAAGCTGAATTCAAACGAAAACGGAATCTGCTATCAACACAGATTAGAACTGCAAAAAGAAACTATTATAGAAACAAGTTAACACCGCTGACCAATATAAAGAAAACCTGGCACCTGATCAACGAAATGGTGGACAATACACACAAAATCACTGCCTCAGAAACAATAAAACACAACTTTTCTTGAGAGCCCCAAATTCCTGAAACAGTTCGCAAACATCTTTAATCAGCACTTTGCGAACAGTATCCAAAAACTGCAAGAAACATTCTTTCTTCACACAAAAATATTCTCCAGTAGGATCACCAGCAACCCAGTCAATGTGGTTCCCTCCACAGTAACAAAAGAAGAAATGTCACTTGCAAATCATCAAATTAACCCCAACAAACGGACCGGGAATAGACGGAATCTGACCAAAAGACATAAAAAACACTCAAGTAAACTACGTGCAGTTATACTAAAACTGTTAAATGAAATCTTCGAAATTAATACAGTGTCTAGTGTTTCAGGTATGTGCCCACATACCTGAAACACTAGACATTGTGTTAATCACTCCAATAGATAAGCATGTAAAACGAAATATTATACGTAATTCCAGATCCGTCGGCACATTATCTGTAATCAACCAAATCATGGAGCACATAGTGAATATCAAGCTCTCCATTTATACTGAAAAATTACAAATTATCCCCAAAACATGATATGATTTTCAAAAAAATAAAGGAACAGCAACATTGCTGGAAGATTTTACAGACCTAATAAACGCTGCATTGGATAAAAACAGAATAGTATTATTCTGTTTTTATCCAATTTTATCCGTTTTCATTGACCTAACAAAAGCATTTCCCACATTAGCACAAGAAACCTAGTTGAATAAAATAACACATATCGGAATCGAAGGTCATCTACTCCAGTGGTTCAAACAATACATGAAAAACAGAAAGCATATGATACGTACAGGATCAGCGCACACCAAACAGGTACTGGTAACCTGTGGAGAAGGTTACCACTCAGGATTTAATCTTGGAGGGGGCCGGGCACTCTTGGGGGGGGACAAATCTGACTGAACGCAGTGATCGCCAATACATGATACCCGTGATCTCCTCTGGCCCGGCTCGGGCAAACGAAGTACAGCCCGAGCACTACTTCGTTCACCTGCGTTCACAGCGACCAGGATTCCAGAGCGCTGTAGGGTATTCCCACCTTATGTGACCGCAAATTCATAAATAGCATAGAAATAGCAGATACGCCACAACATACATTTAAAAAAAATGAATTTTAAATAGGGAAAGAATTTTAGAAATTTTTCTAGTGTTTTTTCCTTTTCCTTTTGGAGGAGGCCAGGGCCCTCCCTAGGTGCGCCAATGCTGTGTGGAGTACCAAAAGAAGCTGATCTATCTCCCATTCTGTTTAACATTATACACACTGGATCTTAGCCAAAATCATCCATTCACAAGAACGCAAATATCGCTTACGTAAATATGCAACACGACATCAATCTGATCACTAACTGGCTAACTGAAAACGGTCCATATATAAATTCTAAAAAAAAAAAAAAAAAAGCTCGTGATATTCAAAAACCCTCAGATCCTACCCATTTAAACGAAATATCTCATTATCCAACATCCATCCTCCTATACAGAAAGCGCTGATCCTAAAACCATCACACAGGTGAAAACAACACTTTATCGATCAAAGTTGGATAGCCATATAAACTACCTACACAACGAACTCAGGATAATAGCAAGTAAATTATATCGATTAAAAGATATTGCTGGGACACACTCAAAAATACTAATCTATAATGCATAATGTGAAAACATTTTTAGATATTCAATTACAGCATACGTATTCTGCGCAGACTACAAACTTATCAGATTACAACCGTTGAAAAAAAGAAAAGGTAAAACTGATATTCTTGGAACAAAGAGAACACCCCACAGTTTTATGGGCAACAAGGACACACACACACACACACTTATACTGTCAACTATCAAGAAAACAGACGGCACCTACACTAAAAACTTGGCAGAAATTGCAACTATTATGATGGAGAAGCATATTCCAGATGACGATGAATCAATAGATGAAGAAATCCATAAAACTTGCAGACAAAGAATGAAAATAGATATAGACTTTCCTGACGACGTCTCATTTGCAACTAATGAAATCGAGTCAGTATTAAGATCAATGGATCCAAGAAATACTCCTGGAGTTGAGGAATAAGCAGCGACATACTCGTAACAGCGTTTCTCGAATTCCCCGAATTCATAACAACACTTTACAACAAATGCCTGAAAAGAGGAATTTCCATCAATATGGAGACACTCAAAAATTATACCCATAATCAAACCAGGAAAAGAAACATCCGGCGAAATTAACAAATACAGAAAAATCAGCTTCATAAACGTTGCCGGAAGGTACTAGAAAAACTTCTAATAAACCGAATAATTCATCACGTCTACTCAAGAAACTTATTAAGCAGCAATCAATACGCATTCTGACCCCAGTCTCGCAGAGTAGACACAATTATGGAAGTTAAAGAGTTCGCAGAACACAGTCTACAGCAAAAAAAAAGACGTACTACTGATCTCACTCGATGTACGAGGAGTCTTCGATGCTGCTTGGTGGCCAGCCATAATCAATCAATTAATAGATTTAAAATGCCTTAAAAACTTACTCAACCTTACAAAACATTATTTTTCAGACAGAAGAGCAACCATGACACTAAAAAACACAATTGTAACGAAAAAAGTCAAATGAGGCAGGCTGTCCGCAAGGTTCCTGCTGTGGGCCAGGTTTCTGGAACATCCAATAAGTCTCGCTTTTAATACTGCCTGTCACCACTGAAATAAAAGTCAAAGCCTTCTCCGATGATGCGATGATAATGATTCGGGGACGAGCGGCTTACAGTTAGAAGTAACGGCCAACGAAGAACTCTTTAAAATTGCAGAGTGGGCACGCGAGAAGAAAGTGACTTTCAATAGCACCAAGTCTGAAGTGCTCCACATCTCACGAAAAAAATCAAAACAACCTGTAACAGCCTTCCTACACTGAGAAGTTCTCGAGGTAGCCAGTGAGCTAAAATACCTAGGAGTAACAATAGACGAAAAATTCACCTTCAGTAAGCACATCTCATATGCTGCCGAAAAAAAAGCTTACAAACAGTAAACCGTCTAGCTAAGTCGGCAAAGATTAAGTGGGGATTAGGCCAACGAGCGCTGAAAACGATATATACCGGTGCTATACTACCACTGATATCTTATGCTGCACCTGACTGGAAACATTCACTAAAATCAAAGATAAATCGACAAAAACTAAATAGAATTCAAAGCCTTATAGCCATACGCATAATCAAAGGATACAGGACAATATCTTTCGAGCAAGCTTGCGTTATTGCAGCTCTAACACCGATATGCCTGAAAATACAAGAATTATCTCTTATATATGAAGTCACTTCCGGAAGATATATTGAAAGTTACAAAATCGATGCAAATTGCTACGAACGTCCGCTTTACTACAGTAAGTGGCCTCACCCAGCAAAGAAAACAAATATTAAGAAGGAAAGCTCTGCAAGTGACGAATTCCAAATATACACTGACGGAAGCAAAACCGAAAGGAAAGAACGTCGGTTGTTCTTTCACTGCATACAACAGACAGTCCACTATACAAGAACGCTGCTTTAGACTGCATCCTCTCTGTTCCAACAACCAAGCAGAACAACTTGCTATAGTTCAGTCACTCACATATCTCCAGGAGTTAGAACTCAACACCTCTCAGCAAAGGACAGCAAAAATCTACAGCGATAGTAGAAGCACTATAGACGGCATTAAAAACCAGAACAACCATATTGCATTGATAGAACAGACAGGAAATGTGGTTCGAAATCTCACTCTAGAGGGATGGGAAATCAATTTCTGCTGGGTGAAAGCGCAATTGCAAGAAACGAGAGAGGCGGATCAGTTGGCTAAAGAAGCAACTAGAAACGAACGGCTAGAAACAAGTTACGAGAAATTCTGGAAATCTGCAATAAAAACACTTGCAGAAGAGAAAAGCCTAGACATGTGGGAGGAAGAAGAATGGAAAACATCAAAAAACGGATCAACAACAAAAGAATTCTTTCACATCAGAAACAGACCCCGGCTGAAAAAATATGCCATTTCTCCAGGTTCAACCTGGAGGAGACCGTGCTGTCGCCTCTCCTTTTCAACATACACTCAGAAGCAACATTTCAAAAAATCTTAAAGAGGAGAGAGGAAGCGATTAATGTAAATGGTGAAATCATCAGTACATCCGACACGCTGATGACACGGCTCTCCTGGCTGACAATATTCAGGATCTTCAAAATCTTCTGGAACTAGTGAACAAAGAGAGAGAAAAAATGCGATTAAGAATAAATATCACCAAAACTAAATTCATGGTCAAAAGTCCGAAACCAATTATTAAAACCAGTTCGCCTTCGCACACACTTCGCTCATTATGTGCGAAGGCGAACGCATGTTGAATGGAAATTGCTGGTGTGTTTAATGGCTTGGGAAAAAGTGAAGAAATGGTAACAGTCAATCTCTTGGAACAACGCTACGAAAGTATTTATAAAAGACACTAGAGAAAGACTCTCTAAATATCTTCAGCTGAAAAGATTAGTTCAAACATGAGGAGATGTGAATCAAAGGCACTGAGATTCAGTGAATAAGGTATTGATTATGAAAGGTTTTTCAGGCTGAAAATAAATGAAACATCTGGGTTTGTTGAATGAAAATAAGGAAAGGAGAGTAATTTCATCAGGAAAAAGTATATTTCAGATAAATCAGAGAAAATTATTTATGAAAATATAGGAAAAAAAGCATGGCGAAAGTATAGGCCCAGAACATTCCAGTATTTTTGAAGGAAGACCTGAAGTAAGTACAGTAATCGCTCGATTAGTGCACCCCAGATTAGTGTGTTTTCGATTAGTGCGAATCTAAAATTCGATTACTACGCCACTAAAATTCGATTAGTGCGTCTCTAAAATTCGATTAGTGCGCCTCTAAAATTCGATTAGTGCGTCTCTAAAATTCGATTAGTGAGCCTCTAAAATTCGATTAGTGCGTCTATATACACCTTAAAAATAAATGTTACAGATTTAAAAAATTTTCTGTCTATACATTTTTATGGCTAACTATTTTAAAAAATCACTCACCGGAATGAAATAATTTAGTTACCGATTTAAAACATTTTACAGAGTTACTAAATATATGAAGAGCCAAAGGCTTCAATTCGGCGACATATAACTTGTTTAAGTTAAGGGATATTTCATCTTCTATTGTTTCTTAGCCGAATAAGAAACTCAATATAATATATCTTTATATAATTTTTATATTCGGCATGAAACTCTTTTGAGTTTCTTATTCGGCTAAGAAACAATGTGGGATGTAATATCCCTTAACTTAAACATTTTACAGAGTTATTTTTAATGGCCTACTACACTACTTCCATGTACATTATCTTCCAAAATTTACCGCTAATATTTATTTCTAAAATTAACACACGTGAACCACAGTAGTAGGTTTTTTTATTACGTAAATATTTCGTCCTAGGTATCTTAGGAAATCATCAGTACAGTAGAACAAAACTAGGAATGACACAAAGGATGGGGTGCGTACGTACAATGGGATCCAAATTGCGTAGAGTGGCGCGTAATTTGGATTCCATTGTACGTTCTCCACAGGTTTCTTTACATGATCAATATTTATGTCGTCTGCTATAGTACGCCCACAGATTCGAGACCCTTCGACACTTCTGCGCATGTCACAAAAAGTAGAATCCATTCCGATAATAGGGTTATCAATGCGTATTATGGGATGAATTGTTTATTATTACACGCCGGAAAATTAACTTCTTTTTTATGATGATTGTATTTTTTTAAAGTGGTAACTATTTTGCTTGTATAACAGTTGGGAAATTTCATCTATAAAGCACATGATTCGTACGTCCTTCATTTCTGATTCTCCTTCAGCATGAATCGACTATTCTTGTCACCAAGACAAGCGAAGCTGTACAAAAGTGTGGGCGTACTATAATTACATATCGCTTTGATGGTCGTATCTCGTGCCTCCTTTGCAATGTTATACGAGTGTGTTTTCCTTACTTTTTTAATTTTAAAGTTTTTTCCCAAGCTTTAACCAGGAGTAAAAGAACTTGCGAGAAGCAGTAAAATTTGAAGAAGAGTAGAAGCGGCAATAGAGCCATATCGTCGGTTGTATGAAAAAAAGAAACAAAATACCCGCCAAACTACGTTAGCTCAATTTTTTGTTAAAAAGTAGAATAATAAAATTTATATTATATATATAAATTTATATTTTTATATTTATATATATATAAATTTTTATTTTATATATATATATTTATATATATTTTTATTTTATATATATAAAAATTTTTATTTTATATACAGGGTGTTCGGGATAAATTTGACAGTTTCGTAAGGAAAAATAAAATTTTCTTTGTATCTATTAAATTTAATGAATTGACAAAAAAACATTACAGGCAAAGTTAATTACAATACTATCAACAAGATTTACTCAAAATAACCACCATTAGCATCGATCACAGCTTCAATTCTGCTTCGGAACCTCGAACAAGCTGATGCTACAGTCTCCCTGGGAAGGGCCGCAAAAACTGTTTTAATTTTATCCATTAACTGGGCTTTTGTATTACTGGAAGTGCGATTGGTGTATTTTTCAACTGCGCCCCATACAAAATAATCCATGGGGTTAAGGTCTGGGGAGTTTGGAGACCAAACATTTGGACTGGTGAAGTCGTAGAAATTTTCAGACAACCATTTTTGACTTTTCCCAGAGGTGTGGCAAGGGGCCGAATCCTGCTGCCATATATACGGCCTACCATTGGCTACCCTTGTTATCCAGGGCTTGACTACAGTTAGCAACTCCACGAACAAAGCCCGAATTCCAATGCCAGGGTTCTTCAACACCTGTTCCTGCAGATTTGCGAGGAATTCTGCTGTACGAACGCAATCAGATCGTCTGCTAGGGATCTTTCTTCTTGCTACATCCTCGTAGTCACCATTGCAAGTCTCTAGTTCATGCCTGATTGTTTTTACTGTATTCAGGGAGCATTGGGCAGCAGTCGTAATATCCTTATTTTGATGGCGGGCACGAATCATCATGATACAAGTTATTCTCTTCCATGATTCAGGTGGGTTCCAGCTATCCATCCTTTCTGACATCTTGTATATGAATGAAGAAGGGTCCAAACTTTTAAATGAAGAGAAGTGTGTGTTAATACATGTAACTTACGGAAAAATATAATTAATTATAAATATGTCAAATTTATCCCGAACACCCTGTATATATATTTATATATATTTTTATTTTATATATATAAAAATATTTATATATATAAAATTTATATATATATATATATATAAATTTATATACTGGCAACCATTTGCACTTGCAACAAACGTCAAATTTCAATAAGCAATCTCTATTTTTGTTTCAACAGAATTGGCAACTTATATTCTTGACCGCATACCTTAAGTCGTTGCTTCTTTTCTACATAGTAGATCTTGGTCACAGTAGATCCTCAGATCCTTGCAGTCCACCGATGAGGTTTTTCTGGAAGATAATACCATTTCCTGTCCTTCTCATCCCACATTTTATTAGGTACGAGTTTTCTAGGAGATGGCCACTTTCTCTCTGCTGAAGACGCTTACTCTTTTTGCATTCATTGAGAAGCCTTCGTGTAAATTTGAATATACAGTTAAAATTTTCAGTCTTTAAGAGAATTGCTGGTAATAAATATGATGATTAAATAACAAATATTATTGGTAATTTTCATTTGTTTACTATCTATTCTATTATATACATTAGCAGTACACTTGGTAACAACCATGAAAAAATGAACAATCCTAATGAATTTAAGGAACTGGTTTGGGAGAATTTACAACTTACCAAAAGTGACAGCATCAACCTCCAACTTTTAAAGATCAGAACAATTGAATTATCTGTAAAGATAAGGAAGAGAAAGAAAACGTCGATTTACAATCCGACAGGATTGTAATGTGAGATTAAAACTGCAGTGTGGGATTAAAATTATAATCCCACACTGCAATTAAAGACTTTTTTACTGAATGACCAGCTGTTTCCTACTTAATCCTAGTTCGCAAACGAAATAAAATGTCTGAGTTTATGAATTCACTTATTTATGAAGGAAAAACTGAGCGGAATGAGACCTGAATTCAAATTAGTTTTTCCTTGTAGTCACATGAATAAATGTCGATATTAGCAGACTCGGTCTGTCGGACGGGACTTCTTAAAACGTTTCAGTGCATTCTGAGACCACATTTTATTAGTTGAAGTTATACGCAGACAACAAGCCAGAGTTATATTATTGCGGAAATCTTATTAAGGTTAACCATCAGTCTCTTGTTTTCTCCGGGGAATATTATCCACTTTTCTTAAGAAGACTTTCTTCAAAAGGTGCTAGCCAAGTAAGAGAAAAACTAATTGCTAATTCTCGATGAATTATTCGCATTACGATTACGTAATGATATGGATGAAATAAATATTATCTTAAATATAAAGAGCTAATAAGCTTCATTTCGGCAATGAAAACATTACTTAAATTACTTAAATTCCCCCACCTTTGCAACGAGTCGTCCGGTATTGTACTACCTACTAGGATAACTTGCATTGGCTAACGCTAGTGTCGCCGATACTTTATAGTTTACTATATTCGGCAAGAAACTCTCTGATTCCGATCTTTGAGTTTCTTATTCGGTTTTAAAACTATGTGGGATTTAATATCCCCTTAATTTAAGTAATGTTTTCATTGCCGAAATGAAGCTTATTAGCTCTTTATATTTAAGTAACTTAATGGTTGCACCTGTTCGGAAAACTCGTTCGCAGAGTATATAAGTTCTTTTCGCTATACACTTCGGTATTTGCTGTTACCCTCCTGCCATGATCAGAGCTGTAATAATAGCTCAATAACACCTTATCCCTACACTGTCCGCTACAGATAACGGGGAAGATGAAAAGCATTCTTGCTTCGCCCCTTTAAGCCAGTCCTTATAAGGACTATAAGGACTTCGGTATTAGGTCTAGCTACTCACTGATGAAGCCTCAAAAAAGGCTGAAACCGGTGGGGGCTATTATGAGTTCGCTCCCTTAGGGTTTTTGCCTTAAGGGAGCAATTTGAGTCTCCGGAGAGAGTGTTCTCCGGCACTGCCCGTTGAGGGGCTTTGTCGGTGAATGATTTTCTTCGGAATTTGAGCGGTTCTGCTCGGTGGTGGCGTGTGGGTGGAAGGCTATCACTGAGTGGAGCCAACGCTGAGATGGACGGTCTTTCACCCACGATTGAGTGGCCTAGGGATCGTCCGAATTTTTAGAGACGGCTTTACTTACTCATAAGGCTGAAACCGGTCTGGGTAGTGACCTCCCTCCATAATGTAATAACAGCATACATTTCCTAGGAAATGTGTTTTTACATTATGGAAAATACCTAAGAATAGCGATCTGAACTTCCCCCACCTTTGCAACGAGTCGTCCGGTATTGTACTACGTACTGGGATCACTTGCATTGGCTAACACTAGTGTCGCCGATACTTTATAGTTTACTATATTCGGCAAGAAACTCTCCGATTCTGATCTTTGAGTTTCTTATTCGGTTTTAAAACTATGTGGGATTTAATATCCCCTTAATTTAAGTAAATATTATCTGTTAATTGCGTATGATCTTCGGGACAGATGAAATAAGCGGTGTTCTAGGAAGAAAAAAAAACTGGCAATAAATATTTCTGTATTGGACCGGCTAACTTACTCTTAGTTGAAAAGATCTGATAACCAGATGTTCCATACGTGTATGATTGGGTATTCAAATGAGACAACGAACTAAACCTAATCTTTGTGTTTTCTTCTTTACCAGATACTCAGTCTTGCAATGGCATGCACGGGTATTTCTTATAAACCATTGAAAGACGAAGACCATTTTATTTCTGACCCAGAAGTCGACAAAGCGGTGAAAAAAATATATGAAGACCCAATTACGAGAAACGTTTACCTGGAAAGATTCAATGAAATAATAGCTGGTAAGTTTCAGTTCTCTTTAATCCAATCCTTTGAATTATTGTTAAAAGATACCAATCGGATTAGCAATGGATTTTAGTAATGAACGGTGACAAACACACTTGTCGTTTACGTTCAACATTTAATGTCGACATTTAGTTTCTTCTGATGGTTTCGAAAAGCCTTTCGTAGCTTTTTTATAAACTGCAGTGATTAACAAGAATTTAGTTTAAATTTAATTTTTTAATCTATTTTACAGATATTCTAGAAGTGTTTTGTTCTTTCAATACAACGACGAATCAACTCTCCGGGAGATGACTCCGCACTTACTCGATCTTTCGGAAAGACTAAATTTGACGGGGATTATTGAAATCAATAACCATTTATAAAACTAGTAATCTAAAGCTATGAATCCAATGCCCTTAACTGCTTGTATTCTCCGGCCGATTTTCCTATTTAGTGGGACCGCAAAGGTATTTTAATGGAACTTATCAGTCAGCTAATTCATCTTCGAGCAATAAACGTTTATAAAGATTCGTCATGTATAAGACTTAGAGGAGGAAGAACAAATATTCTCATTGTAGAAGAAATTCATTTTCTGTATTAACCCTATTAACACGTTCATTGCCAATCACGCGATATCGCGCGATGCGAGCTCTCACCAAACGGCCGATCACGTGTTATCGCGTGGACGTCGCTAACTAAATAAAAAAAAAATTGGCTACCACACGAAATTCCAATTTTCAGCTTGGCAATGAAAGTGTTAAAGAAGAACACAAGAATAGACGCAGTTAAGTACTAATTAAAATCACCAAACCAACCTCATATGAAGCTCAATTTGGGAACGCGCTAACAGGCAAGTGAGAGAGGGAATCACGCTGTTGACCGATTTAAATATATATATGTAGAATGTTTTTTACCTTGGGTGTATACTATGTTAAAGATACCAAGCAATTTTATAAGCTAGGTTTTAATCCTTTTTTTTTCTACAAGTAAGCAAACAGAAAAGTAAGTCAAGTTTGCGCCTGCACGTGAAGCAAGGCTGAGGCAACTCGTGGTAAAGGTGGACTAAGCTGCGATCACTTTCCTTGGTGTTTTCCCCTAATGCAAACCACATTCCCTTGCGGATATGTAGGATGCTATGCATTAAAGGCAGGGGCCACTACCCAGACCGGTTTCAACCTTTATTGAGGTCTCGTCAGTGGGAGCCAGGCCTAAAAATGCCAAGGTTGAAGTAATCAGAGCTTATAAATTTCACTTATACAAGTTGCACAAGGTGCCGTGCAGGCGCAAATTTGACTAACTTGTCTGTTTGCTGACTTGGAAAAAAAAAGGATTAAAAACCTAGCTTATAAAATTGCTTGGTATCTTTAACACACACACACACACACACACACACACACACACACACACACACACACACACACACACACACACACACACACACACACACACACACACACACACACACACACACATTTATTACATATATATATACATATGTAATAAATTTTTTTAACTTGGGGATATTGTATATTAGGATAACCAAGTTATTTCATAAACTTGGTTATCCTTGGTTATAAACACCAGGGAAACTCATTGTAAAGGTGAGTAAAGCTTTGATCACTATTATTAGTATTTTCCCATAATGTAAAGCACATCTCACTAGAAAATGTATACTGCAATGCATTATGGGTGGGGTCACTACCCAGACCGGTTTCAACCTTTTTTTGAGGTCTTCTCAGTGAGTAGCTAGACCCTAAATACCAAGGTTGACAATTGACAATTGGCATTTATGACTTTAGGGGTGAAGCAAGATGCTTTTCATATTCCCCGCAATCTATTGTGGTTACACTGAAGGTAAAATTTATGAGCAGATTGCTCGCCCTGAAAGGGCATGGAGATTATGCATCACTAAAGGAGGCTAATATAGCTTTTGGTCTTCTATATTTGAATATGTCCGTTGGATCATATGCTGAAGCTTGCTGAACCAAATCGTTGAGATGTGTGGACGTCTTTAGGAAAAACTGGGATGCTAAGGATTGCAGAAAAGAGAAAATATAGGGAATATTTATGTCGCTGTGGAGTTGATTGTTTCTAACATACCACGGGGCGTTCAGAATCATTCTCAAGCACTTGTTCTGCACTCGCTCTATTTTGATAATGTTAGCATTAGAGGTGTGGCCCCAGGCCGGAGAGGCATAGGTGATTATAGGACGAATTGTCATCTGGTATAGTTGCAATTTGATTCTGTTGCTGAGCTTGCTATTTCTATTAATTAGCTGATAGATCTGAGCTATGGCTTTAGATGCCTTTGTGCATGCAGACTCATTGTGCTGATTGAAAGATAGCTTTTTGTCGAGAATCACACTCAGGTAATTTGTTTCTATCTCCCAGGGAATTTTAGTATTGAATAGTAACACATCTTCTACAGGAGACATTGGCCTTTTTGAGAAAAGAACGGCTGAGCTTTTCTGGGGGTTGACTTCCAATCTCCACTTAGAGAACCAACCCTCCAGCTTTAGAATGTTTTCTTGAAGCTTTCTGGTAATGAAATGGGGTTTGAGAGATCTGGTTAGTATTGCTGTATCGTCCGCATACAGGGCCAAAATGGAATTCATCGGATTGTGTGGGATGTCTGACCTGTATATAGAGAACAGCAATGGAGCCAGTAGAGATCCCTGCGGCACTCCAGCAAAGATGTGGCACTGGGAGGATGTAGAACCGTTGATTTTTACTTGCATTGTTCTACTCTGAAGATATGAATGGATTAAGTGAACCATTTTTAGTGAGGCACCGGCTGAGATAAGTTTGTGCGGGAGTCCAAAATTCCAGATTTTGTCAAATGCTTTGGATAAGTCAAGGAACACAGCGCTTGTGCACTGGTGCCAGTTGTAGCTGGTGGTGATGTATTCCACAATTCTGTGGATTTGCTGGGTAGTACTATGGTATTGCCTGAAACCAAACTGTTCTTTAGGGAGGATGTTTAGGTCATGACCTTCTCTGCAACCTTACCCAGATTTGAGATAAGACTGATTGGACGATAATTTTGAGGTAGGTGTGGGTCTTTGCCTGGCTTATGTATAGGAATTACATCAGCCCGTTTCCAGGTGGAAGGAAAATAGTGAAATCTTAAAATTGCATTTATTATACTGGTCAGGTGCACTACTGCTTTTCGGGGCAGAAGTTTAATCACCCGATTAGTAATGCGTCTGGCCCAGGAGCTTTTTTGTTCTTTAATTTTTTAATAATGTCATATAACTCAGCAGGTGATGTTGGTGCAATATGGTCAGTGCTGGAGATAGGAAGTTTGAGTGAGTGTCTGACCTTGCTGTGAATCTTATATATGTGGTCAAAGTCAAGGTTTCCATACGAAGGCCTGCATTGCTCCTCTAAGTTGTGTGCTATAACTTCTGCTTTGTCTACATCTGTGTGAGCAAGACCCTGGTCAGAGAATATTGGGGGAAGGGATCTGTCTTTGTTTTTGATATTTTTCAGTAGTCCCCAGATGGAGTGATCAGTAGGTGAAATGGAGGATAACTTTTCATCCCATACTTGGTCTCTATGGGCTTTGAGTGCATCTCTTACTGCCCCATTTAATCTGTTTAGATTTATTTTATCTTGTGGTGCACACAAGATAAAATAAATAGCTCTGTTTTTGTCTCTGATCAAGTTCATGATGTCTTCAGGAAAACGATCTGGCTTGCAGGCAGATTTGTAGGAGGAAGCTACCTTTATAGCAGAATTAATTTGTTGTGTGAGATTTGTAACTTCAGTTTCTACTTCTTCTTTTGTGCGTATGTGAGGAACAGGTCCAATATAATCTTTCAGTGCTGCTGATAGTCTTTCCCATGCAATGTAGGAGTGAGAAGGAGGACATAGGTATTCTTGATGATCCTGAGAATTTAGGTCAGCAGCTATTTCTGCTGTGTCAATGTCTTCACAGACACCACGAAGGACTACTTTTAAGTTTTTTTCGGAGCTGAGCGCAAAGGTATGATACTGGATGCCTCTGTAGTTCATCTCTAGATATGATGCCGAATTGAAGTTCAATATCCTGAAGGATAGCTATATCCAGGATGTCAGCAGTGCCGAAACGTACTGAGATGAGTTGGTTTGGTGGGACCTGCCACAACATCGTTGCTTGAGCCTAAGTAATTGTAAAGGATGCAACCATTCTTGTTTGTGGTTGTACAATTCCACGCAGGATGCTTGGAATTCAGATCCCCGGCAATAATGGTGGGCTCTCTGGGGCATAAGATGGCATTTAGATCAGAGTGAAGTAGAGATTTTTGGGGAAGGTTGTAAGCTGAGTAGATTTTCAGTTTGCCAGTGGAGCTGGTGACTACTTCCACTCCTGTGATCTCAAGGTTAGTGGTTGAAGGAATGCTCACAGAGGGGTGCTTAATGTAGTTTTTAATAAAGATAGCAGTGCCGCCTCCTCTGTAGAGTAGTCTGTCATTTCAGTATAGGTGATAGCCCCTTATTGTAGGATTGTCTGAGGGTTTTAAATGAGTTTCACTGATTAAAATAACATCTGGTTGATACCTAGATGTGAAGTGTCGGAGATCCAGAATTTTGTTTTTAAGACCATTTGCGTCCCAAGCAACTATCTGAAGAGATGCTGGAGTGAGTTTGTTACTATTCATTTACGAGAGCTGTGAGGATGACGTGTGTTTCACGAAGAAATCTTTTAGTGGAGGTTTCAGTAGGGTTTGATAGGCTGAAATTTTGTAGCATGTTTGCTAGTGAGGTCGTAATAACAGCTGTTAGGTTTTTAGGTGCTGTTGGTTGATTATGTTCTGGAATTGGTCTAATTGTACGGGTAACATCGGCATAGCTTCTTGTTTGCTTTTGGGTGTCTCTATTATTGGAGGTCTCCGACTGTGGCCGCTGAGTCTCCGGTTTTGATGTCTGGGCCTCTGGTGTTCTTGTGCTGAAGGAGGGCTGATTGATTGCCTCCATCCGTCTGTTCTTTGGGTGTTGAGTACATCCTTTGTAGTTCGCGGGATGAGAGCCACTGCAGTTGGCACATTTGGCCGAGGTAGTCCTCGGCTTTGTGCAGGTATTGGTTGGGTGGCTGTCTGCACATTTTACACATCTATATTCCGCTCCGCATAGATTCTGGGCATGGCCAAACTTCTGGCACCTGTGGCACTGCCCAGAAGATGATCTTTTACGGAGTGGTTCCGGTGTGACGATGAGACCACAGACTGTTTTTAAGTTGTAAATATCCTTGTATATTTTATGAACCTCAACAAGGACTAATAGCATGGGAGTCTTGTCTGCTTTGTACATTCTACTTACTTTGACTGGAGGCAGATCCTGAGAATTTAGGTCAGCAGCTATTTCTGCTGTGTCAATGTCTTCACAGACACCACGAAGGACTACTTTTAAGTTTTTTTCGGAGCTGAGCGCAAAGGTATGATACTGGATGCCTCTGTCGTCCAGTTCTTTGGTCAACCTTGTATAGTCTGTCACTGTTGCTGGCTGGATCTTTATGCCTTCATCCATGTTTTTGGCCTTAATGAAGCTAATATGCAAATTGGACATTGTGGATCTTAAAGCTGCACACTTATGCTTTTCTCTAAGGATGATCGGAAGCACCTTTTCTTTGGGAGAAATAGCGGCGTCCGAACCCTGAGAATCCTGTTCCATTTCAGTATTGTCATTGTGCGGTTCATCTGTTGTTCTTCGCTTTTTGCGTGCGCGCACTTCTACAAAGTCTGAAGAAGTAGCACCGATTCTAAATGATCTTCAGGGACAACGTCTGAGACACATTCGGGGGGGGGGGGGGGAAACGTGTCATACAATTTCACTTTTCCCGGCCAATTATCACTCAGCAGCTTTCCCAGTCTGAGGAATTCTTGTATACTTCCTCGAATTTGGTCTCATTCAGAAGTTTTGCCATTTCGAGACACAGATGGAGAAAGAGTAGAGATTTCTCAGGTGTCCCGAGCAGGTAAAGATAATCCTGTGGACTTTTGAGGGTCCACTAGCAAATCCCGTAGACGCTCTTAGGTGTCTACCAGCAATAAAATGTCACTATAAGAAACAAACAAAGACGATACTAGCGGCTGTAGGCCTAGCGAATCACCCTTGTAATTACAAATGACTTACCTGGATAAAGCACTATGGAAAATAAAGTGACTGTTTATGGTAGCAAGCAATTAACTACTATTACTAATGAATAAGCATAAATATAAATCGCTAAAAACATATCAATCCAATTTACAATTCATCAATAATACACGACACTACACACTAACACACGAGCCGCCATCTTTTTCCAAATCCTACCTACTTTTTCTCCAATTCATACCAAAGTTATAGTAATACGGAGATTATCAACTTTACCTATAGAAGTTGCAACAAGGTGTTTTTATTTTTAATAAAAAATCTCTGGAGAAGATATAGATGTAATAAATTTTTTAACTTGGAGATATTGTATATTAGGATAACCAAGTTATTTTATAAACTTGGTTATTTTAACTCCTAATTCCAAGTATGTATGCAAACGATTAAGTTTGCGCCTGAAACAAAAAATTCAAGTCTAAAGATGGTACAACACCAGGGCATATCCTAATATATATATATATATATATATATATATATTAGGATATGGTTTTTTTTTTTTTTTTTTTTTTTTCATAAAAAAATATATATATATATATTGGAGGAGTAACTGCTTCTTTCTATAGAGAATTAAAATAATTTATTTCATATTAATTATTTTTAATAAAAAGTAAAATTTAAAATAAAACAAAATAATATAAATTATAAAAATATAAAATAAATTCAAATTAAAAATAAAATTTAAAAGCAGATTAAATAAATTAAAACTAAAAATTAAAAGTAAAAGAAAAATTAATTAACTGTTAAGCTTGCTTAATGCTTCTGTCAAAAATATTTTTCGCTTAATTTCTATACTTAGAATCCTATTAATTCCTAGAATAAAGAATTATTTTTATTATTAGCTTTCCGGGATATTACTAAATATTACAACTCCTAAAACGTTCTGCAGTTTTACAATACTTTTGAAAACGTTAGATTTTGTCTGGTTACAATGATTGTTCTTTGGTGCCTCTGGAATGAACATAGCAAAATATTCTCGGGACCGTTTCAGTCTCACAAATTTTCTCGAAGCAAAATACATAAACACAAACTTATTTGGTGCGCATTGTGTTTCGTTTATTTTATTATATCTTCTTTACGAATGCTAACCAAATAAGTTTGTGTTTCTGTATTTTGCTTTCGAGCAAATGACATAGAGATCTGTAAGTGTAAATAAAGGGATTACAAAACAATAAAAAATAACTTTCAGAACATATTTTTGACATATAATTACAATAATGTTACTTTAAATGCACTGCTGCCGTTTGATGATATCACGTTGTTGACTTTGGACTCTCTTCAGATGTCACCGAAATGAGTCCAAACTTTGCGGATGAAGAAGTTGAACTAAGGTCTCATGCAGATGATGTCCTCACTGAGAAAGATCTTGAGAAAGCAGTACAAGAATTAAACGAAGACCCCAACACAAGACAGTCGTGCATAGAGAAACTAAGAAAAATGTTATTGGGTGAGTTTCCCTTTTTAATTTTCACACGTCCAGAATTTTTGATGAGGATTATTGCAGTATATAATTACGACACGTTGTCCCTTTGAAGCCCTGAAATTGGATGGTTTAATTATTAGTCTATATAGGTACACTGCAAATTAATTTTCAAATTACTGATATTCTGATAGAAAGGATAAAATGAGCAAACGTTCCCGATGAAAATCACTCGTGAATTTCAAAAACACGAAGATGGGAATATTTGCAAGGAATCAAAGAAAAGTACTTCGCTTCAAAACAGATTCTTTCAATATTGGTAAAATATGTTAAAGTTTGTAATTTATTTGCATTTTATCGCTTTTACAGTTTATTTGCTTTCATTTTTGAATAACTGACTATTATTTTCTCTTTATTTCAGTTATAAATTATAAAGAATACTGAGGATGTAATTATAAACGCCAATTTAGTTTTTTCCTGAATAATTTAGTTTCCGAAAATCCCCGCATATGTCTCTCACCACGATTTCTTAGCTTTACGTTTGGGAAAAATGTGTGAGTTATATACAAGTTAATACGGTAATATTTTTCTGATGATAGTATGATACGCAGAATAATCAGAAATGTGTCTGATATGAACCACTTTCAGATTAATTTGAATAAGATAGAATTGTGGGAATGTCAAAACGGACACCACTCAATATTAATAAATGTAAAGTGACGAGTGACCAGTGACGAGATTTCCAGTGGTGTGTTACATTGGTAGGTTCATTCTAGAAGAAAGAAAGAAAAACTGCTCACGCTAGGGTTCTTGTAGTATTGGTAGAAAGGAAGTTGAATTTCAGGGGCCATATAAAAATATTTCAAATACAAATCAGAGTATAATTGCAACGCTGAAACAAAACCTAACATCAGAAAGTCATTTTATGTCTACGGAAGAACTTGACACGACTTCAGCTGGACTGCGGTGCACAGATGTGGTCTAATTTTTACCCAGGGGATGAAGAAGTCGTGGAGAAGGTGAAAAGAAGATTTATAAAAACATATATAGATTATGGATTGCTGCTACTCTTTAAGTAGAGAAAGAGAGTTAATGTTAAAGAGTTAAAAATCAAGACTTCCATTTCTGTAAGCGTCTTATAGGATCTCGGCAGATATAAGTTTTCATTTAATGAAATGTAGGAAGAAGAAGGGAGGATATCCATGGAAGTTGAGAATGAATAAAGTCAGAACGAAGCTAGAATTTTCCCCTAGAGTAATTCGAATTGAATGCCTTTGGAGGTGGTCAGTGGGTAATCAGCCGATTCCCACAATGAGCCTCTCACTTCCTGGAATTCTTTAATATTTGTTATAATAATAATAATGTTTATTTGATCTTTCTCAAATATTTTTAATGAGACTTATTTTCTGTACAGTACAAAATGCAGTTAATTCTTTTTAAATATAAATATACATTTTTTTAAACTAACTAAATATTTATCCATCGTATTCACATATGGATTGGTACGAATGTGCATACAGTTCACTGTACAATGCATTAATACAACACACAGTTCAATAGTTATAATAATAATGCAATGCTTTTATATTAATATACATAATTTTTCTGCATTTTGTCTTTTGTGTTTTTCTTTCAATATATATTTTTTATAGATTCTGTATTTAATACAGTTATTTTACTTCTGTACAAAAATTCATTATACAAGTTACTGAGTGCATTCTTTTTGATTTACTTGTTTGTTTGTTTGTATGACAATTCTGCTTTCTTCCCTCGAAGCTTCTGCAGAGCTTATTTGAGGAAGATAATAGATAGCGATGGTTTCGTGGATTTGTTTCAGTACCTGTCGCCAGCCAGGTGTAGATTTAACTGTTTATATGTTGAAAGTTTATTTTTCACTTGGTTAGAGTATAATAAATTTAGTTTAATCCTTTATCCAAGTTTGAGCAAAGTTTGCACCTGAAAGTATCTTCAGGACTGGGTTAAGGTGGTACAACACCAGGGCAACTCGTTGCAAAGGTGGAGCAAGCTACCAACATTCCTGTCTCAGTATCTCCTATAATGCAAAACACATCTCCTTGCGGATATGTCTAATGTTATGCATTAAGGGAAGGGCCACAACCCAGACTAGTTTTGACCTTTATTGAGGTCTCTTCAGTGGGAGCTAGGCCCAAGCTGAGATACCAGGCAGAAGCATTCGCAGGTCATCTCCACCTATAGGAGTTGCCAACTGGTGTGCCAACCTTTTTTTAATAAATTACTCTGGATTTAGAGAAAGATGTTGAAAGTTTATTTTTCACTTGGTTAGAGTATAATAAATTTAGTTTAATCCTTTATCCAAGTGTGAGCAAAGTTTGCGCCTGAAAGTATCTTCAGGACTGGTAAGGTGGTACAACACCAGGACAACTCGTTGCAAAGGTTTAAGGTTGCAAAGGAACGAGTTGCCCTGGTGTTGTACCACCTTACCTCAGTCCTGAAGATACTTTCAGGCGCAAACTTTGCTCACACTTGGATAAAGGATTAAACTAAATTTATTATAACTGTTTATATGTATGGGCTTAGAAACATATATGAATATATACTGTATATATAGGTTTGTTTTTGTGTTTGCGTGTGTAATTTCCCTCTATTTTCAGTCTTGCTATCTATACAGCGCCTGTTTCAGCTCTCTCTCTCTAGGTGCCTAGGTGTCTCTTGTCGAATGGCATTTATTGATCATGACAGGTATGTAAAAGCTTCTGGTGGCTTTTCAGTAAAATGTTATGTAGTTTGTGGTCTTGTTATCTGATATGTTGTTCTGGTTACTCTATGGGTTGGACTGAAGTAATGTTTTTAGCAAGGCTGTGTATAGTGGTATGTGTTTAATCTTAAATATTTTGTATTCCGTTTTTGCTGCCAGTATAAGTGTAGGCTGTTCTCTTTGTTCCCAGAATATCAGTTTTATCATTTTAATTTCAACGATTGTAATCGGTTAAGTTTGTAGTCTGCGCAGAATGCGTATGATGTGATTGCGTATCTTAAGATGTTTTCGCATAATGCTTTATATCTTAGTATTTTATATGTCGTAGCAATATCTTTTAATCGATGTAGTTTGCTTGCTATTATCCTGAGTTCGTTGTGTAGCTAGTTTATATGGCTATTCCAACTTTGATCAGCATCGAAGGGAAGTCCGAGATAACGTGTGGTTTTCATCTGTGTGATCGTTGTGGTTTTAGGACCTGTGTTTTGTGTGTCGGTTTCTGTTGGCTGGGTCTGGGGTTATTGAATATCATTAGCTTCGGTTTTGCAGGGTTTATATATATGCTGTTTTCAGTTAGCCAGTCAGTGATCAGATTGATGTCGTTTTCCATATTTGAGTAAGCTACAATTGATATATTGACGTTTTCAATGTATGTGGCGAGTTTGCAATACACAATGCTCTCCATGATTTGGTTGATTGCAGACAATGTGGCAATGGGTCTGTAGTTGCTTATATTTCTTTCTACATGTTTATGTGTGGGAGTGATTAATTCAGGCTTTAGTGTTTCATGAATAATAATAATAATTGCTATAAATACAAGTCTAATTACGCAATTCTCTTTATATTATTTCATAATATCATCATATTGTTTGAAAATAATTTTTACAAACTTTAACCTTCATTCCTTCCTTCCAAAGTTTTGAAAAATTGAAAATCTTCTTTCTTCAATGATGTTTAAACCTAATGTAAAGTTATTCTCAACGATTTAGAATAAAAGGTACTTCTACAATTTAAAACGTCATCTGAGTAATAAGTTTATAAAGCCATAAAATATTGGAAAGGAATTCTGATACCAGAAATTCCACGTTGAAGAACTTCAGGTAATTAGCCACCAGGTTGAAATTACGTAAAAGTTAATCCGTTAATTTTCCTACAATAAAGGGATTAAAAGCTAAGTATTCTCATTAAAAGATAAAAGACAGAAACGCTGCCTGAGATAATTATCCTTGATAAAATCAGACAGGAGTCCCAATGATTTATCAAGGATAATTATCTCAGGCAGCGTTTCTGTCTTTTATCCTTTAATGAGAATACTTAGCTGGATTCATACCGTCCTCCATTCCATTGAATAACCTTGAATGTTGTTGAGCCAATTCAAGGTTATTCAATGGAATGGAGGACAGTATGAATCCAGACATATTTGACAGTTAAATATAGAAAAAAAAAAAAACGTATAAAGTTTCAAAAATTTACCAGAGGAATTATGGGAATGTGACCTTTGGCATCGGAGTTGCCTACGTTTGTATTACTTAACAGGTACCAACTCTGCCCGGGAACCTGCGGGTGTGTTTGTCTGTTATTAATGCTTAAATTAGGTTTCACTGGGCTGATAACTGTTTCGATCTGTTGGTTTTCATCAGAGATCAGCCGGAAATGAAGGTTGCAAATCGCCAAGTTACACAAACTTGTAAGAGGTCATAGTTTATCGTGTCGCTCCAAAAATGGATCTCTTATTTATTTCTAGGTTTCACTCGAGAACTCCGTTCGGAACCTCAGCGAGGCAGTGAGAAGCAGGCAAAATTCTCCACCTCTCCTAGCATCAACTCTAAATAGCAGCAAGCAAAAACCCCTCACGTGGGTTTTTACCTGGACTAATATCAGTCCAGCCCTAGGGAACGACAAAATGTATTGATTTGCTAAGAGAACGTTATGCACAAAGTGCCAAATTGTCAACATTCTTGTATCAAATATCTTGAATTAGACTTCCATTTTAATGTTATTTCTGTTACATAAATTGATTTTTAACAAATTGTTGAGGATTTGTTGTTTGATATTCATTAATTTTAATAATTTATCTTGGCAGTTCTTATTCTTATTTATAACAATGTAAAGGTTGAGTTAGACAATTGGAATAGATACACTATGGTACGTTTGGACTTTAATAAGGTTCTTGGCAGAGGATGCAGCATGGAAAACTGTTGTTTACGTTATCACATATGAGATTTGATTATAAAGTATACTTGCACGCTTATCTTTCCGAGCAAGATGAGTGACTAGCTGTGTACTACAGGGATCAGTCCTTACCTTATGTAGTGTTTATAAGAATGGCGTTGGGAGGAATTTGACTAGTGACATTTTTGCTGTTTTCTGAAGATGCAAAGATTGGCAGGTTAGTCTGGAACCTGATGGGCATACAGCACTTGTAGACACATTTAAATAGATTGGAATTGTGAGCATGAGAAAATGGCTATCATTTCATGTTAGTCAATGCACAGTAATGCACTCTTGTTGGAGGAATACGAAACTAGTTAGACTAGAAATCTTGTATTATTATTGTTATTCTGTTGTAATGCAGATACAGTGGAGCGAGTAAAGAGGAGAGTGTTAGAAGATGATATCCGGAATAGGGAATGTAGATTATGAAGCAAACATTGAGACATTGTGGACCATTGACACTAATAATTAGTAGAAAGGTGTGATGTGCTTGAGACTTAGAAACATCTAAAAGGTTCTAAGTCTCAAGACATAAAATGAAACATTCGGCCTGTAGATCGAATGTTTCATTTTATGGAGGGTATAGGAGAAAGGGGGGGGGGAGCTAGATTTTTCACTCATATAATGTTGAGTAATTGGAATGGAGGAATGGATTATCTTTGGAGATGACGGATGTAGGTAGTGCCAATGATTTACAAAAAAGATGACAGGCAATAGGGGTGATCTGTGGGGCCCTCCTTGAGGCTCTAATGGTTATAATAATGCTTTTATTTGCACTTAATGAAATATTGTTAACTTTTTTGTTAGTTAATAATGTTAGAATTTAATCAGTTATTCATTTAATGTTCTTTACTTAAAACTACACAAAAAATTGCTCAAACCCATTTTGATTTTAGAAAGAACTGAAATCGAAATCCAGTTTAAGTTACGAGGAAAGTTGTGATTAAAATATTATTCATGAACAAATGAATCCTTAAAAATCTTTAGTTCATCTACCGTACCAAATAACTTTCTGTGGGTGGGAGCAACATAAAAAAGTGAAGGGGAAAAATATAGTGCTTTTATAGGGAAAAACCCGTGCTTTGATTTCTTCTAAGATATCTGACTGAAACACTGTATTTTCATTTGACAGTGATTTTTTTCATTTCAGAAGTGGAAGATCTTGATACTTGTATTGATGACGAGTTCCTGTTGACGTTCCTTCGGGTTCGAAAGTTTGATGTAAAAGCAGCGTTCGTCACATCCGTCAACTATTATAAAGCTCGTCAAGAACATAAAACATACTTCGGTGCGGAGGACCCTGAGAAGATTCCGCAGCTGGTATTCGACGACTACATTACCATTCTTCCATATCGTGCTCCCAATGGAGAATCCATCATGCTTATCAGACATGGTAAGCGTTAATCATTTATCCCGCAGTACACGTGCTTAAAAGTATTCTGCTGAGTTGAATCATCGTCATTTAACAATCTTCGTATTTTATTGGGTTTTAATTACTGATTATCTATTTCCCGAAACATAAAGCTGTTCAAACTAAGTCGCAGATGGTCATTGGTCATAAGTGTTGATTAATCTCGAATCACTTTCTTTCAAAGATTGTATTACTCTCAATTATTTCGATGGTTATTTCTACGCATTACAAAATATTATTCCGAACCGCATGTAGCGAATACCTCCAGTAATTGCTCTACATTTGGAGGCCTTCTACAACATTAACACAACAAGAACAACAACAAGAATTACCAGCAAGGCATTAAACAGGGCAGCAGAGTAGACTCCGTTTATAGCCTTCGCACTGCTGCTTTTTACTGTGTTTTCCAATGGCTATATGGAACTTTTAAATTCTACTCTGTGAGCTCATTTCGAGGAGTTGCTGAAATGGAGAGAATTGACATTCATTAGTATCTCTTTGTAGGGAACTCTCTACAAAGATAAATTAATTCATTTACATAATTAACATAATTGTATAAATTAACATAATCTAATTGATTATGTTGCTTTTATTGCATCTTTTCCGTATTTATTAATATATATTTCTCTCCTTTTTATTTTGTGGCTTTCCAATTATCAGATGTCCATCAATGAATTCCTTATATATACTATATTCAAGTTAGCATATTATACATTTTTATTTATTATTAGCTTGCTGTTAAAGATATTCTTCTAAACTGATCCATTATATATCGGGATATCAATATTGTGAATTTTTATATTTCGGTATGATAGCATTACATGAAATAGATACATTATTGTCAACTTCTAATCGACGGTTACCTCCAAATTAGTATGTCTAGTCAGCCCCTCCAGTATTTCCAGATCTTATATTTCAGGCTTCTAAGGCACTCTTCATCAGTCCACCTCCAAACTGCTCTTTCTCTGGATCGTTTTCCTGACATCAAACCTGTTTTGCACATCTTTCCTCTTCCATTCTGTTCAAGTGATACACCCCTCCCCCTTAGATTAGTTATAGTTACACAATACTCAATTATAATAATATCAGATTTCTTTAGAATGTGTACGTTTTATACGATTTTGTTACTGATGCCATTGTGTAAGTTTTCTAAGAACTATGAGGTCTTTGATCTTTACGTATCATCTGTTTTATTAGAATGTAACTCCTAGATAGATGAATTAAATTAGGTTTTGTAAGAGCCTTCTTTCTCTACTGCTAATAATTTCTCCCTTATTTATTATAAATTTATTCACTTGAGTGTCCCCTCTACCACCATCTCCTGTTCTAATTACTGAATTCACTTTACCATATTCAAAACTAATTGTGCTTAAACAGTTTAATTTGTTTACTCGTTCCATCAGTTGTCTATTGAGAACCCACTTCACATTTTCTATCTTCCTTAACAGTTTTTGTCATTTTTATTGTTGATTCACATACCAAGTCTGTCACAAATATTCATTTATTGTAGGTAAAGGATCCAGAAGATTTGTTTTTGTTTAATTAAGAGTATAACGTCATCAGCTTAAAGTAAAGAATTCATTATCTCCGATTTTGATATCTGGTTTAATGCCACACACACACACACACACACACACACACACACACACACACACACACACACACACACACACACACACACACACACACACACACACACACACACTCTCTCTCTCTCTCTCTCTCTCTCTCTCTCTCTCTCTTCTATGCCTCCCCCCTCTATGCCTCCTTCAATTCTTACTTCTCTGCATGATATACCACTTTCATAACACAATTGAGGGTTTTTTTTATGTTGCTCCTACTCAGAAAGGTTATTAATAAACCTATAGTGCATTTTGTACCGTGGGTGGGCTAATTTTTTTATTTATTTATTTTTGCATGCTTTTTATTTTTTCAATAGTCCGTAAATCTTGCTCCAGGGACCATATCTGGAATTTCTTCAAGGCACTTAAAGACCCCAATAAGCAGGGGAATAGTCTCACAAAGAATAATTAGATTCATCTCCCACCTAAAGACAATCACAAACATGCATGCCTGCAGTGGGATTCGAACCCGCTGCCTGTTGGTTGGAGAGTGAATAAGCTAACCAGTCGTCCAACAAGGCGAGCAAACACATTTTTGAATATCTTTTGGAAATATTTTCTTTTTGCATCTTATCGAATACTTTCATTGGAATTACAAAACGTAAATACAGATTCTATTTATATTTCCATGATTACAACACATTAATTTTATTGATTTATATGTTTATTTTAAAGAGATTTCTGTTCTTTACTACAACGAATGAAGCTTTCCTCCTTCTGAAAACAACAACTAAATTACTTATTAACAAAAATAATAACAATTAATTTTACAAACTGCCAAGCGGAGAAAATTACGGTCCTAACTAAAATAGTGGCAATAAATAAAGAAATAAAAATTCGTATAAGGATTTTTTGTTCTCCAACCAACACGAAATAAGAAGACAAGGAAATGAATTAAAATAAATAATAATACAAAAGGTCCTAATCTATTCAGAATTTTATTCGTGAAATTAAAGAATAATCAATGTATTTTTTGCTGTAGTAACTGATTCGAGAGGTTTTTTCTAATGATTAAAATGCCTCTCTAACATATTTTTATGACTTCCGCTAAATGTTTCGAACAATGTTTCTTTGCATATTCTCATCACAGAGTTCATTTTGATCAGCTTTATTGCATTTGTAATGTTCGTCATTGTGCTGAATGATTCTTATTTAAATTTTTATCAACAGACTTCCTTGGCTATGAGAAATTTTCCCCGGATATCAAGAGCCAAGCCCTGATGACTGTGGGTGAATGGGATTTAGAGTTCGAATGCACCCAGATTAATGGACTGATCATAATTGTTGACAGGCAAGGGATAAAGTGGACTGATATTTACAACAGTATTGGGCTTAAATTATTGATAACGTTTCTCAAACTAAGCCAGGTAAGTCTGAATGGCTAATAAATTAAAAAAATACGATTATTTCATCGTATGTTTTAAATGTATATTTACATTCTATCTTTACAGCTTACTCATCATCTTCGTGCCCGATAGCACATAAGGCCATGATCTGTTTCTTCCAAATACCTCTGTCTTATGTGTTATGCTATTGAAGATCTTTCTTTTGATATGAATATAATATTTCGATGACTGTCTTTTATTATTCAATTTTCTGAAAGTAGTATTTACTCTGTTAATCTTTGCATTATATACCTGCCAGTTCCACCTTCAGTATCTACATTTGTTCCCAAGTATGTAAAATTCTCAACTTCTTCTATAACACAGTGATTGATTTTGATCTCTTTTTCGGCATTTGCTGTTTGCTTGTTTGTTTACTTGAAGCACGTTTTAGTCATATTTATTTTAAGATCAACTAGTGCAGCTGTTTTATACACGTTTTCGGGTTTTTCTTGTATATCCGTGTATTTTGATATCAAAACTATGTCATCAGCATAACCTAGATCATCCAATTGTCATCTAATATTTCACTTACATAGAAATTGTAGAAATTAAAGAATCAAGCTTATTTCAAAGCCGAATGTGCGTAGAATGTCGGAAGTTTCGAAATTTTCACTGAGAGCTCATTAGAACACAATCTTCGGTATCTGATTTGCACTGCTTACAAGACACGAGCGCTGCCCATGCGTCCGTATATTCATCTTTTATTAGTGCATTTGATAAAGATTTCACTGGCCTGGTTGGTTCTCTTCAGAGATCAGGTATAAACCTTAAGGGAGGGACAAATTCTCATTCAATACCAAAGCAATCCTATGCCAGAGAGTTGCTTTTTATAAAGGAACTCTCAATCAGTGCGTAATAGTAATTATAATTCCGCTATAATGGCTCTTTCTTTGACATTTAATTCCTCTTCTTGCACCTGTAACGTTTCTCGTAATCCAATCAATGACTATGTAAAACAGTAAACCAGGCATTACCTAACTCTCTTTTACATCAGTCCTATCTCAAACTATTCAGATCTTGTAGGTTGTGCAATAACACAACTTCGACTTCTTTATACATTTATGTTATTATTCTGACATGTTTGTCGCAATTCCGTAGCTTCTAATAATTATCCATAATGCCGTCTCTGTCAATACTGTCAAATGCTTTGGCAACATCCATAAAATTATATACAATGGGTTTCTACATTCTATGCTTTGTTCAATGATTTTCCTTAAAGTAAAACGTGACGTACGTTACTCCTTCCGTGTTCTAAAACCCACATGCTCATGTCTTAATATATTTTATATTTCACTTTAAATCTTATTTATGAATATTTCACAGAAAACGTTTGCAGGTACTGACATTAGAGCAGTTCTCCTCCAATTTGCACATCTATTAAGATTTAGGCCTCCTTTTCCCTTAAACCCTTCCCTTTCCTCAAAAAATCAGTTTTCAATTTAAGCCCCCCTTTTTCATCTTTTTCCCACCCTACAAAAAAGCGTTCCGCCCACCCTTAAAAATAATATATGTATATATTATATAAAAATCCAGTTTTTTTTTAAATTAATTCTCCGAAATTGCCTAAGCCCCCCCTCCCCTACTCCACTTTCAACACCATAACAGCAGAAGTATGCACACCGGAGAAAGAAGAGAGGTATCAACATCCAAGAAAAGGTATGTGCGAATTTTCTTCTATTATGCTACATATATTTGTCTCTAAACACATCTGCAATGCCCTAAGAATTCTTGAGTAAAAAGCCAACGACATTAAAAAAAGGAACACTCCTAATCAAAAGCAGGTAAATAAGCGGTAAAAATAATAGTTATAACTGCTTCTTTTCACGGTTTGGGTATTATTTCAGTATCTATTACATTTTTAAAGATCACTTGCCGTTTATCGGCAGCAATTTCGTAATTTAAGTTAGTTGTGGCTAACAAAACTCCAACTACTTGCTTTCTATGGGAACTAACAAAAGCGGTACATCCCTTACCACCTTTGTATTTATTTTTTTAATAAAATGAAAGGAGGAGAAATTTTGCTTAAGAAATCAATACGAAGTATAAAAACAAGAATAAAGAAACAGGTAATAACAAATTATAAAATTTACTTTGTTGTTCCTTTTTAGCAATACTGCTAATTAATTAATTTGCAAGTGCATAAATTGATTAGCCCTAATTAATTAGTAGATTGTGGTAGAATTATTAATAGTAAAGGACGTCTAATTATTTACTAAATGATAATTTACTGCTTAATAAACTATTAATTCATTATTCAATAATATTTCCGCTCATAAAATACTTTTATTGTACATTAACCTGCCATCAACATAACTGAAGACAAACACTGTCAACATATATAACAGTAATGGAAAACAGATGGAGCTAGCTGAAGAGAATTAGCATATCGGTATAATTTTATTATTATCATTATTATTATAATGAAGAGAACTAGCTGAAGAGAATTAGTATATCGATGTAATTTTATTATTATCATTATTATTATAATGAAGAGAACTAGCTGAAGAGAATTAGTATATCGATGTAATTTTATTATTATCATTATTACTTTACTATTATTACGGGCACTCCATGGAGTTCGAAGACTCATCGCGGGAAACCCCATCTATCCACACAATCTATCACACGTCACCTAAAACCCATTAACAGACATCGTACTCACAACTGAATGGGGTCCCATTCACAACTCTTCAAGCAAAAAAATCTAGTCCTCATACCCATACCAACCACACCTTTATTCAACTTTCAGGGATAAGCCAATTGTTCTGGCCCCCACTGGCCAAGTGTTGAAACATTTTCCCTGCATCAATCCTATGAAACCCTTTAAGTAACTTAAATGTTTCGATGATATCCCCTCTTTTTCTCCTATCAACCAACTTCTGTAATGTACACACCTTCAATCTATCTTCAGGGGGAGCATTTCACAGGCCACTTGGTTACTGTTGGTCACTCGCCTCTGAATCCTCTCCACCGCTAACGCATCCCCGAGAAACCCAGGGGATTAGTCGCACAGTAATCCAAATCTGGGCATATCAAAACCTTATAAAGAGGAATTACAACTTCCATACCTATACTTGTTAATGTGTTCTTCAATAGCCAAGTAATCTTATGAGCTACCTTAGTAATATGTCCTCTAAACTCTAACCCTCTGTATACCATTACCATTAAATCTCTAGCTTCATTTATTTCCTGGAATACCGTTCCATCAATATGCTACACAGCTTGGAATCTATTTATCCCAAAATGCATAACTTTACATTTTTCGACATTAAACTGCCATCCATTAACTTTTGCCCATACTGACAGCCTATTGAAATTGTCCTGCAAGCTCTCCACATCGTCTTGATTAACTATTATTCCACCTAATTTCACATCATCAGCAAACAACTGAATATTTAATTTCAGGTTGTTTCCTATATCATTTATGTATAAAATAAACAGCAATGGTCCCAGCACTGAACTTTGTGGCACTCCACTAGTCATCTACTTTCGCCTCGATTCTTCCCCTCCATATACCACTTTTTGATATCTGTCCAGCAGCCACCCTACTATCCACTTAACTCGTGTTCTTCCCATTTGTTCTAATTTGCGTAAGAGAGTTCTATGTGGTATTCTGTCAAATTCCTTGCAAAATCCAACGAAAGTCGTCGTGTAGCGATTTCCTTTATTCAACTATGCTATTACTCCATTATAAAAATTTAGTAAATTACTAAGGCATGACCCCCCCCTTCCAACAAAGCCATGTTGAGCTTCATATGGTGTCATATTTTTATCTATCCATTCTGAATTCTCTTTATTACCAATTTTTCTAGTGCTTTTACACCATCCCTGAGACACTGAGTGGTCTATAATTTGCTACTGTAGCCTTAGAACCTCCCTCATGCAAAGGAATAATTTTGCCATCTTTCCACTTCCTTGGAACGCTACCAGAGCTGAGACTTAAATTAAACAGCTTATTCAAAGGTATTGCCAATATCCTTGCCCATTCTCGCGAAACCATTGCTGATATCTCATCTAATCCCATAGTGGTGTTTATTCTGAGATTCTGCAATATCCTAAGAACCTCCAATTCATCCGCCTCTGTTCCCACATTAGTGTCTATCACAGAGATTTAACGCAGTAATCTCACTAGAAAGATATATGCTTGCAAAGTGTTCACTCAGTAACTACTCACCTATTTTATCCGCTTCTGTCTCCTCGTGACCATCATCACTCATTAAGTTAATCTTCCATAGTCATTCTTCCTCTTACTTGCCACACAGCGAAAGAACTCTTCCGTTGTGTGGCAAGGAAAGAGCTCTTCTCATAATCTGATTGAGCTTTCCTTGCTATGCTGTCAACGTTCTTGCTTGAGCCTTATTCTGTTCATGAGTTTGCTGGTCACGTTTCTTTATATACCCTATACAGCATTTCCTTCTTTTGCAACTCATGCTTAACGATATTACTCATCCATCTAACTCCTACTTTATTAATTCTCCTTATCTTAAGTTTAAAATTTAATATTGCTTCCCCGAGATGACCCTTAATTATATCCCATGCACTACTAACATCCTTACCCTGCAAAATGTTATGGCATGGTACAGATTTAAGCATCTTCCTAAGCATGTCCTGATCACCAGCCTTTTGTGGTTCCACAAATACCCCTTTTTGGTAGAATATTCCTCATGTTTTACAATCTCCAAGTCAAGACCGCTTGGTCACTTTCACTTTCATATTAAAGATGGTGTTGTACCATCTTTAGACTTGAACTATGTTTCAGGCACAAACTTAACTGTTTGCTTACATGTCTAAAGATGGTACAACACCATCTTTAATATATATATATATATATTAAATATATATTATAATATTATAATAATTATAATAATATAATAATATTAATAATATAATAATATAATAATTTTTTTAAACATTTTATTATGTCTCAGTTTAAATTACATACAATAATAATATTTACAATATTTACAATAAGGATTATATAGAATTTTTGAATTTAGAATATACATAATAATAATAATAATAATAATAATAATAATAATAATAATAATAATAATAATAATAATAATAATAATAATAATAATAATTTTTTTAACATATTGAGTGACTTTATTTACAATAAAGATTATACAGAATTTTTGAATATAGAATATACATATTAATAATAATAATAACCATGATAATTTATTTATTTATTTATCATTATTATTTTTATTATTTTTATTTTTATTTTTATTTTTTTTTATGTCCCAGATAAATTTCATACATAGATGCTGTAATAATTATATATATATAATATTTATAACATGTTACAATTGTGATTAACAGATACTTGCAAGTTAATAATTTTCTTCCTCGAAGCTTAGCAGAGCTTATCTGAGGAAGATAATAGATGATAGATGGTGGTGGTTTCATGGTTATGTTCCTGTAATGATCGCAAGCCATGTCTTGATTTTACGGTTTATTGGTACGTGCTTGGAAGATTTCAAGTGCCATTACAGTTTAACTTTTTTTCTTTTTTTTTTTTTGCAAATAGGATTGGATTTAGACATGGCGTGTTTGTTTCTTTGTGTTCTTGTAGTGATGGTTTTTGAGAGGGGGGTTGTCATAGGTTTGTGTGTGTGTGTGTGTGTGGGGAGAGAGAAACAGGAATTGCTCTAATTTTCATTCTCGCTGTAATATTTATTATTTATACAGTGCCAGCTTCAGCTCTCTGTATGTTCCTAGGTTTCTGTGGTCGAACAGCAGTTTGTTTATCATGTCAGGTATGTAGAAGTTTCGGGTGGCTTTGCCGTGTGATTGTTGTACTTATATGTTATGTAGTTTGTTGACTGTGGTCTTGTTGTTTGATATGTTGTTCTGGTTACTCTATAGGTCGGGCTGTAGTAATATTTTTACATGATTGTGTAGTGGCATAAGGGTTTCACCTTAAATATTTTGTGTTTTGTCCATGCTTCCTGCATAAGAGTGGGTTGTTCCCAGAATATCAGTTTTATCATTTTATCTTGCAACCATTGTAGCCTGTTAAGTCTATAGTCTGCACAGAATGCGTATGATGTGATTGAATATCTAAAAAATGTTTTCACATAATGCTTGATAGATTAGTATTTTTATGTGGGTTGGGGCAATGTCTTTTAATCTGTATAGTTTGCTTGCTATTATCCTAAGCTTGGTATGTAGGTAGTTTGTATGGCTATTCCAACTTTGATCAGCATCGAAGTGAAGTCCAAGATAGCGTGTTGTTTTCACCTGTGTGATGGTTGTGATTTTAGGTTCTGTGCTTTGTGTATAGGAGGATGAATGGCGGATAGTGAGATATTTCGTTTCTATGGGCAGGATTTGGGGTTTTTTGAATACCATTAGCTTTGTTTTCCCTGGGTTTATATATATGCCGTTTTTAGTTAACCAGTTATTGATTTGATTGATGTCATGTTGCATATTTGTGTAAGCGATATTTGCGTTGTTGTGGATGGATACTATGGCCATATCGTCTGCGTACTGGAAGATTTTACTTTTTAGGGGGAGTTGGCTTATGTCGCGTGTGTATGCGTTAAATAGAATGGGAGATAGGACAGCTCCTTGTGGTACTCCACAGGTTACATGTACCTCTTTGCTGTATGCTGATCCTATACACGTGGTGAGCTTTCTGTTTTTCGTGTATGCTTTAAACCACTGGAGTAGATGACCTCCAATTCCTATATGGGTTAGTTTCGTTAACAAGGTTTTGTGTGTTAGTGTGTCAAATGCTTTTGTTAGGTCAATGAATACCACTAATGGTATTCTGTTTTTATCTAATGCCGCGTTTATTAGATCTGTGAAATCTTCCAGGAGTGTTGCCGTTCCTTTATTTTTTTGAAAGCCATATTGTGTTTTGGGTATGATTTGAAAATTTTCAACGTATGTGGAGAGTTTCTGATACACGATGCCCTCCATGATTTGGTTGATTACAGACAGCATGGCGATGGGTCTGTAATTACTTATAATGTTTATTTTTCCCTGTTTGTGTATGGGTGTGATTAATGCAGTCTTCAGTGTTTCAGGTATGTGTCCCGTTTCGAAGATTTTATTTAACAGTTTTTGAATAACTGGAAGTAGGTTGGTTGGGTGCTTCTTGATGTCTTTTGTCTGATTCCGTCTATCCCCGGTTCTTTGTTAGGATTAATTTGTTGAATTGCCAGTGATAATTCTTCTTTTGTTACTGTGGGGAACCACATCGACTGGGTTGCTCGTGGACCTAGTGGAGAATGTTCGTTTGTGTGAGGAAAGGTTGTTTCTTGTAGCTTTTGGACAGAGTTCAAGAAGTGCTGATTAAATTTGTTTGCCAATTGTTTGAGGGATTTGGGGTCGCAGGCAAAGCTGTGTTTTATTGTTTCTGAGGCAGTGGTTCTGTGTATATTGTCCAGCATTTCATTAATCAGGTGCCAGGTTTCCTTTATGTCATTCTGAGCTGTTGTTAATTTGTTGCTGTAATAGTTTCTTTTTGCTGTTCTAATCTGTGTTGTTAGGAGATTCCGTTTTCTTTTGTATTCAGCTTTTAAAGTGATATTGTTCGGCGACTTCTTAAGTTGTTTCCATAGGACATCTTTTCTTTGTATGTCTGTTAGTATGTTGTCGGTTATCCATGGATTTTGTTTCGTTTGGGGACGTATTTTTATTTTTGTTAATGCTTTGTTATATATTTTGTTAAATGCAAGTTTAAGATTATTATATATAGCTTCAGCAGAGTCTAAAGATGCTATCTGCATCCAGTCTGTTTTTCTGATTTCATCGTTTACTGTTGTTTCGTTTAGAATGCTATAATACTGTTTGGTAGTCTCAGTGATTTTTATGGGTTCTGGTTCAGTGTGTAACTGCAATGCTGTGAAATAATGGTCTTCCAGTTTGCATGTTATGACGGCTGCTGTGTGGCTGTTTGGAGGGGCCCTTATATTTATATGCTCAATGCAGGTTGAGGTTGTTGTGTTTCCTACTATCACTTCTCGTGTATACGACTGTATGGATGGGGTTATGTTATATGCCATTAATAGATCTAGGTATTGTTCTGTGTTGTTATTTATGTTCCTGTTTATATTAATGTCTCCTATTATTATCAAGTATTTTGAGGTGCCTGCTTCCGTGGCTGAAACCCACTGATCTGTTTAGTTCTTCTAGGAATTTTGTGGTGCTTAAGTTGGGTGGTCTGTATATTGCGTTTAATATCAGGGTGTTTTCATGTTTGATGTTTTTTAATTTCGATGCATATGTTTTCTGCGTATTCTAATTTATAGTTTATTTCTGTTACTTCTAGTTTATATTTGGTAAATATTATTATACCACCGCCTCGTTTTGTTTGTCTGCAGTGTTTGTGTTGTTGGAAGTGTGGCATTTGGTAGGAGGATGCCTCTTCGTTTGTCGTAGTTACTTCAGTTAGTATTAAAATGTCTATTTCGTCTATATCTTCCTTCAGATAAGCTTGCAGGGTCAGCCAGTATTTTTGAATGCTTCTGATGTTGATGTGGAGAATAGATAGTCCTTTTTTGGGGATTGTCAGTTGTTTCCATTCTGTTATTGATTTCAGAATGTGGCAATTATCATGTTCCGAGGTGATTACGTCTGCTTGATGGTCTGCATTCATGTTGGTTGGTGTACTGTTCCTTCTTTACGAGTTGTCAATATTCCTTTCAATATGACAGCATGTTGAGGTCATCTACGGATTTTATTTCGATTGGTTTTGCGTCTTGTGTCTTTCTAAGGAATATTTTGCTGTCTCTTATCCATATAAACTGGTAATTGTTTTCTGTTTTTACATTCCTTGCTTGGTAGAATAATTTCTGATAATATGGCGTAAGGTATTCGGACAAGTATATTGGGGTGTTGTTGTGGTCTCCTTTCAGATCCTTTACTACTGGACTTTTAATCATGCATATTTTTATAAGTGTAGTTTTTGTTACGCTGTTGGTGAGTCGCACTACGACGGGAGAAGGACGGGTATTATTTTCTCTTTTGCTTTTTTGTGGTAACCAATGCACTGACTGGATGTCTCTTGATTCAATGGGAGAGCCGATTTTTGGCTTAGTTGTATTACGGTGTCTCTTAGATGTTCCGTAGCTATTTCTGGGAGACCATTTATGAGGAGGTCATTTTTGTGCTGCTGTTGGTTTGAGAGTTCGTACTGTTGCTTTAAAGAGTTTAGTTCTTGCCATAGGTCCGTTGTCTCTTTAATTAAATTATGCTGTCTTTCAGTTAGCTCTTTGACGCAGTTTTTAATTTCTCTAACTGTCTGTAATTTGCCTTCTACCAAGTTATTATTAAATTTAATAAATTCCTCATATTGGTTGTTTTTGAAATAGTTCTCCAACAAAATCGAGTAAACAGTGTCTTTTAGGTTTTGTAATCTATTTTCAAGTAATGCATTTAAAGTTGGCTCACCTGGGTTTCCGTTGTTGTTTTCTTTGTTTTTAATTCCCTCTGTTGTTGATTGCTGTTTACTGCCTGCGGTTATTTTCTGCATTGGCTGTTTTCCGCCTGCGGTCGAAGGCGACATTCCTTTGTTGTCTCTGCAATGGGGACACTTCCACTCGTCACGATTCTTGTTTGATTTTCACTGCCAAGTAGCCTCAGACAATCCTGAACATAGAAAATGCATTTTTCTTTGGTAGTTCCTATATCTTACGTGGCTATCTTCCCCCGTTGGGTCTTCTTGGCATTTGTAGCACTTCATATTTCTTGTTTGATGATCTTGCTGCAATTTCTAATATGGCGTCTTCCTTTGTTCCCTTCTCGCGTAGTTGACCAACGTATACTTAGAACTTTGAATACTTATATTTTACTTATTACTTAACAGATACTTACAGTTTTTCCATCTGTATGCTCGTCTTGAAGAACGGAGTTCACTGATGTACTTTAAATTTTAATTCACTAGAAAAGATCTACTTTGCAACTTAAAATATGGGAGCATCGAAATAGCGTGCTTGCGACCGCTTGCTGCTAAAGCGCCCTCTAAATAATAATCTAACTATCTAACTAATAATAATAATAATAATAATAATAATAATAATAATAATAATAATAGTAATAATAATAATAATATAACAATAATAATAATAATAATCTTTTTTTTATTGATTGCTAAAATATTTATACATACAATAAACATCTTGTGTGACATTGCATCTTGTAATTTTACAGAGTTTAGCACTAAGTGCTGCAATTCCTACATTGGATTTCAATTAAAATGTTTAATAATACTTTTTTGCCATTATATTATGTATTTACAACACATGTTCTTCTAATATTAACAATAAAGATTATACAGACTTTTTTGTATAATTTTTTATTATTTTATTTTATTTTTATTTTATTTATTTATTTATTTATTTATTTTTTTAAGTTTGAGAAAGAATGATTATACATACACATTTCTGCATTTGCTTATAAGGATTACTTGTAGATGAGTGAGGCAAGTTAATCCCACCTACTTCGAAGCTTGGGTTAGCTTTTACGAAGAGAGTGGGATTTAGCCTTTACTACTTGTGTTGTTGCTACTGTTTATGTATGGGATGTAGGCATTTGATGCAAGTGATTTGTGATGTGTATATTAGTGTTAATGGTTTCTTAACTTTGTTGCTATATTTTCCAGAGTTCGTTTTTTAATGTTCTGTAGTTATCTACGTGTTTTAACTTTCTTGGTAGGTTGTTCAGTTGCCTGGGTATCTGATGTGATCTCACAAAAGAACCGTATGAGTTGTTGAAGGGTGTGGGGATGTAGAGAGTTGTTGTAGGTCGTGTTATACGATATGTGTCTCTGTTGTTTCGATAGATGATATTGAAGTAATTCCTTGTTAATGTCATGTAGTGTTTCAAATTTTTAATGCTCAGAATTCTGTGTATCGCCATGTGCTTGTCGGATATTGGTTGTTGCGTGTAAGGTGTCCAGATCACTGTAGACACGATTTTCCTGTGTAGTGTTTCTAATTTTGTTAGGTGGCTGTTTGATGTATTTGTATAGACTGTTATTCCGTTATCTGAGTAGGGATTCGCAGATACCGTGATATAGGAGTTTTTTATGTTGGGTGGAATAATGTCTTTAACTTGGAAGAGTTTTGCTGCGACGATCCGGAGTTTGGTGTGTAGGTATTCTATATGATTTGTCCATTTAAGGTGAGAATCTATATAGACACCGAGGTATTTTGCGTGTGTTTCACGTTTGATTTCGGAACATTGGCAGGAATTTTTGTTGTTAATGCAGCGGTATGTGTGACAATGTATCGATAGTGATGCGGGGCGCATGATTCTTGGGTTGTGTATTATCAACATCTGTGTTTTGGTGCCGTTGATTAGAATTGCGTTTTGGTGGAAGTATGTTGTGATTTCGTTTAGGTCTTGTTGTGCTTTGCAGAGAGCTGTGTTAATGCCTGTGTGGATTGCTAGTAGTGCAGTGTCATCTACGTATTGAAATATTTGGCTTCTTATGGATATGCTATGAACATCGTTAATGTATATGTTGAATAGAGTGGATGATAATATGGCACCTTGAGGTGCACCGTGTTTTATTTGTATACTCCGACTGTGACATGTACCTATTTTTGTTACTTGTGTTCTGTTTGAGAGGTAGTTCTTGAACCATGTATGCAGTGTTCCTCTTATACCTATTGAGTATAGTTTGGTGAGTAGTATGTCATGTTCAAGTGTGTCAAATGCTTTGGTTAAGTCCAGCAGTATAAGGACGGCGTACTTGTTTTTGTCGAGAGCTTTGTTTATTGTGTCGGCGATGTCTGCTAATAAAGTAATGGTGCTTTTTGTTTTCTGAAAGCCGTATTGGTTTTGTGAGATGATGTTGTACTTCTGTAAATAGTTCTGTAGTCTGGTGTGTGCTATTTTTTGTAGAATTTTTGAGATGACTGGTAGTGTAGCTATTGGTCTGTAGTTCTGAGTATCGTTTCTTTTGCCCTGTTTGTATATTGGCGTAATTACTGCAGTTTTTAGTTGTTGTGGAATAACTGTTCGAATATTATGTTCACGAGTTTCAAAAGTATTGGATTTATTTGTTCAAAGTGTGTTATAAGGTCTGTGAGTCTTATTTTATCTATTCCTGGAGTGGTCTTTGGTTTTAGTGTTAGGAGTGTTTCTTTAAGGTTCCTGTTTTGTTATGAGTGGAAAATACATCGTTTGTTGTTGACTTTGTGTTGGTAGTTTTTTGTTGATCGTTGGTAGTTTGTCTTTTTTGAGTTGTGTGATGTTGTTTGTGAAAGCATGGTTGAATGAGTCTGCTAATTCCTCTTGGTTTGTGTCCTGACCGAAGCTTTTTGCAATAAAATCTTGTGCTGAAGTTTTCTTTTTTCGGGTTACTAATTCGTTGAGTGTAGCCCATGTTTGCTTAATGTTGTCGTTATATTCCATGAACTTTTGGAAGTAGTAGCGTCTTTTTGCCCTATGAATTTTTGTTGTTAGTTTATTTCTTGTGTTTTTATATAAGGTTTGTAAATGTGTGTTACTGGGTGACTTTTTAAGTTATTTCCATAGATTTTCTTTTTCAGTAATAGTGTTTAGTATGTCGTCATTTATCCATGGATTGTTGTCTGTTTGTCGCCTCGTTTGTGTAGGTTTTGTTGCTTTTTTGTATATTTCTGTGAACTTTAGTTGAAAATTCTCGTATAATGTTACAGGATCATTTATTTTAAGTAGGGAATTCCAGTCTGTATTTTTTACTTGGTTATCGACAATGCTCTTTAGTATGATCGAGTTTTGTCGACTTTTGTGGTGGTGGTGGTGGGAGGGGGGGGTAGGAAACGTAATAAAACGAAGTTGAGACAAAGTAGTGATCGGCAATTTTTACGTTAATTACTGATGATGTATATGTATGGTGGGAGCTCGTATATTGATATGATCAATGCATGATTGTGTTAGTGAGTTATTGAGTATTTCTTCTCTTGTTTGGGAGTTAATGTAGGGTTTATGTTGTACTGACTTAGTATATCAAGATATGTGTTAGTGGTTGAAGAAGCCTGGTCAAGAGTATTTATGTTAATGTCTCCTATTAGGATGAGCCTGTGTGTTGTACGCGGTTCGATGCCGCTTAGCCATGTCTCTAACTCGTGAAGAAAACTGAGTGGATTATTATCTGGGGTTCTGTATATTGTGTTTATTGTGTATTTAATACTATTGTGGCTATTTGTGAGTTCCAAAATTAGTGTTTCCGCATGTTCGAAGTGAGTTTGCTTTTCTGTCACTTTGTATTTTTCTTTGATAAATGCCACAATACCACCTCCTCTTTTGTTTGGTCTGCATAAGTTGTAGGTTTGATAATTATTTATGTTGCATGCGTAAATTTCTGTGTCGTTTATTGCAACATAGGTCAGTATTAGCGCATCTATGTTTATCATGGTATAATTGAGCTGTGTTATCAATGTAAGCTAGTGTTTTTTTATACTTCTTATGTTTGTGTGTATGATTGTGAAGTTGGTGTTGGTGGAAATGTTGTCTGACCATTTCTTCAAAGAGTCAAAGACCTTGAAGTTTATGTTGTCTGACTGGATATGTTCGCCTATGTTTGAGATCTCCATTATATAGTTTTTAAATGAGTTTTAATCTTATTCTTAAAGATGTAAAGAGTTAGTGTTTTATATTGGTAGGCTGTGTAAGTCGGATTCATTTGTAATTATGTATACTCGAGTGTTTTCATTCTTTCTCAAAAATATCTGGGAATTCTTTGTCCATAGGAACTTGTAGTTTTTCTCTGTTTTTGTCTTCCTTGCTTGATATAAATATTTTTAAAGTATGGAATCCAGTGTTCCGTTATATAGATTGGTGTTGGGAGTTTCTTATCAGTTAGGATCGTTGTTGTCCGCCTTGTTTTCTTGCTTGCTGTAAGAATGGAGTCTCTCAGATTTCTGTTGGTAAAACGAGCGATGATTGGTGGCGATCTCTCTTTATTTTTTTGTGGGCCTCGGTTGATATAAGTGATATCTGTGGTTGCGATTTGAATTCCAATTTTGCTGCCGATCAGTTGCATTATGTTGCTTAAATCTTCTGTATTTTCTTTCGTTATTCCCTCAATTTGAAGTTCTTTTTTCCTTTCTTTTTGTAGCATGTATTCCATTTGACACTTGAGTGTGTTTACGTCTTTCCGCAATTCTTGATTTTCGCGTTGGAGTGTTTCTTGCGTTTCTTTCGCTACCGTTAATTTCGTTTTTATTTCTCGCACGGTTCCTAACATTTCTTCAGAGGTCTCGTTATTGAACTGTATGTAATGTTCATACTCCTCGAATTTTTTGTTAATTTGTTCCATGTGTGCATTTAATAAGTCTTTCACCATGAGTTTAAATGAATCAAATTTATCTATAATTTTAGGATCCGGAAGCGGCTTCCCTTGATGTGCGTCGTTACTTTTCTTTGGTGTCTGGTCTTTGTTCTTCGTTTTCTCACGGCACTGTTGACATCGCCATTCGGTCCGTTTCACAGCTCCTTTTGCTTTCCACGTGCTTTCTGAGATCCCTTAACAGTGGAAGTGTTGTTTTTTGTTACATCTGGAACACTGCGGCCCTCCCCTTCATCGCTTAATGGCGTATTGCATTTGTTACAGCTCATTTTGCTTGAACTTCGCTGTCTCGGTGCCCTTTAGACGTTCTTCCCGTTAGCGACTATCGTGCGACTTTTAAAATGGCGACGACCTTTGTTCTTCGTTGGCTGGTGATTGCTGGTGACTCTATGAACTTCCAACACTGAAAATTTGAATCTTACTTATCCGATTTTGGTAATTTGAACGTCCCTGTCTTCAGCGTGACCAGTAGAATTAAATAGTAGCACTTTCAAGTTAGAAACATGAGTTAATTAACACAACACTTTAAACCTATAAAACCAGGAGCAGCGATACAGCGTACGTGCATCTGTCTGCCTACACAGCGCCCAGGCAGACAGACTATTACTACTACTACTAATAATAATAATAATATTAATAATATTATAATAATATATTATAATAAATATATATTAAATAAATAAATATATATTTAATATATATAATATATATATATTTTAATATATATATATATATATTAAAAAGTTTTAATGACTGATACATAGAGATAAAGAGATGACATGATATATTTGAAAAGATACTACTAGTTTACTAGTTTCGTTGAATTAACCAACATCTTCGAGTATTTCAATCAAAGAAATATAAAACAATTACAGAGATTTAAAATTGCATTAACCGAACAAGTACAAAAGAAGTAATGCATTTGAAAACAGAATGCGAGCTTGAGTTCCAAATAAACGTAGACTTCGCGCTGTCACGAGTGCGCCAATACTGAACAGAGGCAACGTGTGCGTCCTAGAGATTGAAACTTAGGCTGTTGTTGATATGGGAAGAATCTAGAGAAATTTCTCTAGATTCGACAACCTTTCTCTCAAGCTCATCACAGCACACGTGGATGTTAGAAGTTTGCGTCCAGTTCACAATGTGTTGGCGGCCTTCGTCTGAGTTAACTGAAAAGAAAACGTGGCAAGAGAGAGAGCGCCGGTTCTAGTCCTGTTGTAGGAGATATCTCTACGGTGTTCTTCCAAACGTAGAAAAATGAATTTAGCAGTCTGGCGATAGTATGGCTTTCCACAATTACATAAATTCTTGTTCACTCCTGGAAACTGAGTTGGAAGTATTTTAAGTTATTCTAAGTATTGATCGAAGTTTTGGGAGCGTAATAAAGAAAGTTCTGAAGTTAAACGTCTTGATAAGTTTTGCCAGTTTTGGAGAAAGAGAGCTGATGTAAGGCAAAGAGATGAAGGCTCAGGGGGAAGAGGGATCTTAAGAAGTAGTTGAGTGACAGGGGGAAAGAAATTTGTCAATCTTATTAGCAGAGAAACCATTATTAATAAAAGTCTTTTTTAAGAAAAAAGGAGTTCATTTTCAATTTCCGCTTCTTCTGTCAGTAAAGATTTGGCTCTGTTTTCAAATGCACTGCTGTCTTTTGTACTTGTTCTGTTAATGCAATTTTAAGTCTCTGTAATTCTTTATATACTTCTTTGATTGTGATACCTGAAGATGTTGATCATTTCAACGAAACTAGTAAACTAGTAGTACCTTTTCAAATAAACCATGTCATATATATATATATATATATATATATATATATATATTACTTATAATGTTCGCTGTTTTTAATATTACTGTGTGTCTGTCTTACTCATTGTAAGTTATTATTTTATATTATATTACTCCAGTGTACAAATGTGCATTGCACTGATTTATCGCTGTTTATAATACGATCCATTGCTTTTCAGAATTCTGTCGCTTATCGAGTAAAATATGTTCATTGTCTTAATGCATCGTCTTTCTTCAAAGCCGTTTATTATGCATTGAGATATTGTTTCACCGAAAAGTTGCAAAATCGGGTAAGTTCTCTTCTATCTTTTATAATAGCAAAATTCCTCACTTGTGCAGTTGGATCTCTTTAGTTCACAGACACACACGCACACGCACGCACGCACGCACGCGCGCGCACACACACACACACACACACACACACACACACACACACACACACACACACACACACACACACACACACACACACACACACACACACACACACACACACACACACACACACACACACACACACACACACACACACACAGACGAATTTCAAATAAGCATAATGTGATTTAAATAAAAGGGCGGATATTTACTTTTTATTCAATGTTTTCAGAAAAGATTAGCGTAGAATTTTTTAATATGCTTCCAACGAGGAAAGGTTGCAAATACCACAAAAGTACGATGGGTGGCTACGAACGTTGATGTTTTTTCGTTATTGTTTACGTAATACGGGCATCCTGCTCAAGTGACCAAACACGAAACTTTTTCAAACCACTTCAAGTGATCTCACACCGGTCGATGAAATTCATTTCCCTCCCAAAGATAATTATAAATGGTCTCCCAACCCCCCAAATATCTTTATTGTGCTGTTCACCTTCTGATAGTTATTGTTATTGTCTTATTGTTAACTTAAAGGCCTTCGTCAACAAGTTTTAATCACTTGAAAACAGTGTGTCATTACAAGGAACGATTCCATAGTCAATATGTTTTTCATCGTTCTGTCATTATGAGTATGATCATTGCTGACAACATTTGCTTGCAATACCAAATGATCATGTTACCACGATATCAGAACATTCAGAAAAGTGTGATAACAGCACAGATGGCTCTGTGTTCGCATTAGGAATGTTCTGTTTATGTTTTTTCAGATGATGAAACAACACAAAAAAGCGACAAACTTGATATTACTAGGTCTACGTACTTGCTGATGAGACTTCAATAAAGGTTGAAACCGGTCTGGGTAGTGACCTTCTCTCATAATATAGAACAGTAATACAGCTCCTAGGAGCTGGGTTTCACATTATCGGTAAATTCCAAGAATAGTGATCGGAGCTTGCTCCACCCTTACTATGAGTTGTCTCAGTGTTGCACTACCAAATGGGTCAGGTGTCGCACAATCCAGGTATTTGCTTACGCTTGGACTCGCCGAACTTTATATAGTTTCTATATTCGGCATGAAACTCTTTGAGTTTCTTATTCGACTATGAAACAATATGGGATGTAATATCCCTTAACTTAAATAAGTTCATGTCGCCGAATTGAAGCCTTTGGCTCTTCATAAAATTAATAGATTATTGCAGATTTACTAGCAAGCAAACAATCAATCTGTTAACAATGTTTTCATGCTATATACTTTTTTGGGAAACAAATGCAGCTTATCCCGGGTACAGTAGAGGGAAAATAATTTCCATTCCCTCCCATATAATTTTAATCTCATTGCAAATTTTTTTCAGGATTGAAATCATTAAAAACGAACACTTTTTTGCACTTCGCAGGCATCTAGATTCAAGTGAAGCCCAAACACTGGTGATTAAAGAGATTCAACTGTACTACTCTTATCAATAATAAGAATGTCCTTAGATATAATTTTAGACAAAAAAATTCATTCTTGGCGAGCACTAATTCTGTTTTTGTCAAGACAATTTCTGTATTTTTTCTCGTTGTTTCGTTTCCAGATTCTTTTCCACGGTGATTTAGAATCGCTGCACAAGTACATCCCTCCTGCCCTACTGCCATCAGAATACGGAGGAAAGTTGGGACCACTAAAGGGACTCTCCGTATACAAACAATTAGTAGAATGGTATCCGAAGTACGCCGAGCGCCGACATTATGGATTTAAATCTCCCTCAAGTATCAACTAGACCAGATGATCGCAGCAGTAACTCCTTTGTGGAGTGGATTCTGAAAAGATTTCATATAATTTTTATGGAAAATGATCTGATAGAATCATCAAATAGAAGTGCTTTTTCTTCAACTGAAATACATGAGAAAGTTAGACAATGAGCTTCTTATCTTCTCACGTAGAAATAATATCTTCAAACCAGTATATAGAGATCAAGCACAACAGACAACCATACAATCATCGCAAGTCCAGTAATGACAAACAGTAATCCCTCCATTAATGCGTCCCCGATTAATGAGTTTTCGATTAGTGCGTCATTTTTTATCGATACCCAAATTCGATTAGTGCGCCTATCTTAAACATAAATGTTACCGATTTTAAAAATTTTCTATCTCTACATTTCTATGGCTAACTATTTTAAAAAATCACTCACCAGAATGAAATAATTTAGTTACCGATTTAAAACATTTTACAAAGTTATTTTTAATGGCTTACTATACTACTTCCATGTACACTATGTTTCAAATTTTTACCGCAAAAATTTATATCGTCTGCTATAGTGCGCCAAGAGATTCGAGACCCTTCGACACTTCTGCGCATGCTACAAAAAGTAGAATCCATTCCGATAATAGGGTAATCAATCCGTCTTCTGGGATGAGTTGTTTATTATTACACGTCGGAAAACTAACTTCTCTTTTATGATGATTGTAGTTTTTAAAGTGGTAATTATTTTGCTTGTATAACAACTGGGAAAATTTTTCTATAAAGCATGTGATTTCTCGAGTTGGCAACCAATTCGTACGTCCTTCATTTCTTTCTCCCCTTCAATGATAACGTCCAAGAGTTAGTCAAATCTCATTCTGAAGAATTGAGTGATTCCAACCTGCTAAATTTGAAAGTACGAAATATTTTTTACAATCGAAGTTTTTAAGCAGCAATGCTCAGATGCTGATCCTGATGAAGAGAGAAGGGGTAAAATTTGCAGAAAAGTAGAAGAGGCAATAGGGCCATACCGTCGGTTGTATGAAAAAAAAAAAAAAAAACAAACTGCCCACGAAACTACGTTAGCTCAATTCTTTGTTACGAAGTAGAATAATAAAACTTATTCTGAATATGTTTTATTGTTCTTTAGCTTCATGGTTTTCCGTTAACTAGGCCCTTAGAATACCTTAATTCTTTTATATAAAAATTAAGGTTCAAAAAAGAAATTTGAGGAACGAATTATATATTTTTTTCCCATAGGTTATTATATTCGATTAGTGCGTTTTCGATTAATGCACCTGTTTTAAAGAACGCATTACACGCACTAATCGAGGGATTGCTGTGCTTGAAAGCAACATTACGCCTTTGATCCTATGCAGAAGGCCTATAGAAAGGCATTAAACTGTTACAAAATTATGTACGCTGCTTGACAGGAAGTCAACGGGCACCATAATGTGAGGAACAAACAGCAATGACACCCACCTTAATAAGATGTACGACCTCTTTCGCTGCGATTATTGCATCAGTCCGATGGGGCATAATTTCCACAAGCGTATGAAAGCAATCAATGGGAATTTTGGACCATTCCTTCCACATACCACGCAGTTACAGCTGCATCAGTATGACAAGGGCATTGTCTTGCTGAAAGAGACAATGCCATTTCTATACAAACGTCACAAGGTAGGAAGCATTGAATTGTTCGAATGTTCAGATATCTTTCGGAGTTCAATGCACGTGGCGTTACAAATAAAGGTCTGAGGCCAAACCAGGAAACACAGAACCATACCATCACTCCAACATACGGTAACCCCAACAATTTCATACTTGGGGTTACGCACCCTGGTAAGAGACGTTTTCCGAGCACCCGCCACATCCGTGCATCTATTCGTTAGTGAGTATACCGTGATTCGTCACTCCAAACCATGGCTTTCCAAGCTTCCTCGTCGTACTGTACACGCTCTTTACACTGCTGAAGACGACGCTGCATGTCGGCTTGGGTAATGTGGAACTTCATATTTCAGTCATACCGTGGAAACCCATGTTGTGAGTCTCGATTCTGAATGTTTTTATGCGGCTTCGTAATCGATGCCTGGAATTCAGGTATTGATTGTCTCGGCCGAGAAATGGCGGATTTTATATATCATCCTTCGTAGCACCTACGGTCATGTTAGGTGAGTCATTCACTGTAGATAGCGCTTGTAGTTGACTCCCTGCGCTTCCATCTCAATATAGTATCAGCGGTTTTTGACGTAGGATGGCCCAATTTGTCAAGAGTTTGCCGAACAGATAGACCTGCAACATGGCATCGTATGATAATGCCTCTTTCAAAGTCCGTCAGTTGCCTTCTCGCAGTCATTGGACCCGGACCCAGTTGCACTGATTTGTGCGCATCCTATTTCGCTAATTTAAAACGACTACAGACCCGTGACTCGTTACATGATGGCCCTAAGACGCGCCTTACCTATAGGTGTATGCATTCACTTTTTCCAAGCAATGTACATTATATATTATTAGAAAGATTTCAAGTCTGATTTGTAAGTTTTAATTTGTAGTATCTGATTTGAGGGTTTAATGAAATATTGCAAAACTTATGAGACTTAAAGAAAAAGATTGCAGTCCAAATGATTTTTTACAAAAAATACTAAATATCATATTTCCAGCATAATTTGAAGTTAGATTATTTTTAAAAAAGTAAAAACTATTCTTCATTATAAAAGGGCAAATTTAAAATGTTTCACACAAATATTAGGAAACTCTGCATCCATACATACTCGTACCTTCTGTATCAAGAATCGGAAACATCTAATGTTATTGCCTTTAGCCGAAATATAAACCCCAATTGTATTGTGAGACAACCAATCCTCTAAAGGTGTTTAGAAAAGTTCCATGTTTGGTCCATACAGCAGTGTTCCCGGTTTATCTGAAAATATCAAAAACATAAAAATAAAATAAAAAACCATCCTTACCCCCAAACAGTAGTAATATACTGTAGGTTCACAACGTTTCGAGAGGACGCCACATTACAAAGGGCTGTATTTCTAGAGAGCCATTTTCTTATGCTTGTTTTGTTTTGTTCTAGATTTGTATGAAGGCTAACAGATTATGGTAGTAATTTCTAAGAAATTTTCAAAAATAATAATCCGTTGCATTTTTCTTCAATGACGTGACTTAAAAATACATTTTCAATCTTTGACTAATTCCTTTGTGTTATTCTGAGGTCGTTTTTTTAAGTTAAAAGTGTTCATTAGAAAACAAAAATGAGTTTCAACTACAGAATGTCCTTGTAAAATAATAATAATAATAATAGTACTTCATTACAGGTGATCGATAAAAATAAATTAATCAAACTATGTATCGCAATTCAATAAAGAAAAAAAAAGTGTTTATTATTTCATATGATGATTGGGACTCACGGCCCCTTTTACGGGAAGTAGGGCACCATCTTAATTTCCCCTATTTTTATCTTTGCTCGGGACAGGCACAGCTAACGAATCAGGCCTATGACTAGGTCTTAAGTATTCCTGCCTGTAATCCATGTTTGTTTAAGGGACCGGTTTGTCTGTTTTGGGGGACGAAAAACCAGAGTTTCCGGGTGAAAAATCCCCCAAACCTCCTAACTCACCTTTCATCGAAAGAGACCAGATAAAGGTTCCTCATGTCACTGACGGGAATGAGACCGAGGTTTTTCCGACCAAAAGGGCTTCTTCTATATTGACTGAGCTACGGAGGCTCAAAATTAACATAGTTAAGAAGTTATGATAAAATGCATCCGTTAAACATTGTTCATCGAAAATTTTCCGACTAAAGGTTTTCTTGGTTACAGAATAATGAAAATTTCATGTACAGACAAGAAATTGTCTACAAATTCCACAAAGTAAGAGAATTATTATAATACATAATTTCGACTCCTTGTTCCTTCGCAGCCATGAATATTGTTGAATCGACAAATTTTTATAAACGTTTCAAATACCGAATCTGAGTAAAATTCATCCCAAAATAATTGCTAAATTAATGACACATATTACTACTACTAATAATAATGATAATGAGCCTCTGTAGTTAAGTCGGTATGAAGCCCTTTAATGAGAAAGACCCGGATTCCAATCCAATCTACCACGCAAATAATTTTTATCATCCTCTTCAACTGAAGATGAGTTAGTTGACTAATATGGAGTTGGCTGGACGTTTCCTCTGGGAAACAAGCAAATCCGTCCGATGAACATACATATCTACAGTCATGAAACAGTTATTATTGGACAAAAAAAATGACAATACGAAACGATACAGTTCTATAATTATCCTCTAGTAAAGTCGCATTGCTATCCCACCAATCATTAGGCTGAGGATGAGAGACAATAACATTATTCATTGATATTACTTTTACTACTAAAACTAATAATAATGCGCATACTAATAATGATAAACGGACAGGACGATGGAGGCTATTCCTGAACATAGAGATGGATGGAAAATGAGGAAGATGATCCATGTGAAGGACGTCTAAAAAGTGTAACAACACCAGAAATCATTGATCAAGTGCACGATGTGGTATTGGATGTCTGACCAGTCAAAATACGTGAAATTGCTGAGACTATAGACATTTCAAAAGAACGTGTAGGATATATTTTGCATGAAGATTTGCAAATGAAAAAGGTTAAAAGCTTCTGGTTAAAAGATCATAATAATATTCCCCGATTATTGTTTTACCCTTTTCAATCAAGAGGTGATTGCAGCTGTAGAGGAGTATTTTGCAGATCTTACTGAGAACCACTACAGGGACGGGATAATGGAATAGAGATACGGAATAGAGATTTTTTTTTTGAAAAATATAAATAATTTTGAAATTATAAATTCGTTTTTTCATTGTTAGGTCGAGAGCTTTTCAGACCACCTACATAGTACCCGTCATATGGTAGATTATCAAGAGAGGTCAGGCAGGAATGATGAAAAAAGAAACAAACCCTATTTTGATAGTTAATATTTGGTCCTTTTTTACTAAATATATTGGATTTTTTTATTGGACCATGATTTTGATAAACATATATACATAATCGTCGATAAGTTTCGCCAGCTAGGGTCTGTCTAGCTTCTTGAAGACGAGAAAGGTTATACTAACATTAATTGCTAAAAAAGGAATGCAGTCACCACCTAAAAATCGGTTAAACAAATTGAAGAGCACGCGTGACATTATGAACATAAAGCGTGAAGAATTAGTCATTGTTATTAAAACGCGTTTTATAATTTTTCGCGTAATTGAGTTCTGCTAAACATAATGAATTTATTAAGTTTTTCCAAATGTATTTTAATATTACGCTTGGTTTCTACTAAAGTTGTCCCCTGTCCGGAGTACCACTGCAGGTTTTTTAAAGATTCTACATCTGAAATATTCTTCAATGTATGGCATGGGGCTGTTGTCCCAATCTATGGAATGATTTGAAATTGATAAATGATGGGCTAATCCTGAGGTGTCTGTTTTGTTGTTATTAACATCTCTGACATGTTCTTTCTTTCGGATTTCTAGGTTTCGTAAAGTTTGGCCTATGTAAGTCTGTCCACATGAACATCGTATGCTGTGAACTCCTGCGTATCTGTAGAAAGCGATGCTGTCCCTTAGGAGATCTTAACATGTGTCGTGTAGTTAAAATACGTTTAAAAGCAACCCTGATGTTAAAAGGCTTCGTGATTCTTGCTAGTTTGATGGAGATATGATGACGACGTGTTCATCGTTTGGAACACGGAAGATACTTTACATGAGTTCCTCCAAAAAATAAATTCTTTCCATCATAAAATTAAGTTCACATTATAATTAGAAAACAATAAATTCTTTCCATCATAAAATTAAGTTCACATTATAATTAGAAAACAACCATCAATTACCATTTTTGGATGTACTAGTTAAAAACAAGATTATGAAAAAAAATTCAAGCTCACAATCTATCGCAAACCTACAGACACCGGACGTTATCTTCATTTTACATCTAATCATCATTATGCACAGAAACTTAGCATCATTCATATGCTAAAAAACAGAGCAAAAATATCATCACAGTAGAAAAAGATGTACTTGCTTGGGCTCTCACTTATATCAAAACCTCTATCCAAAAATGATTATCCACAAAATTCTTGTGTAGAGGCTTAAGTGCTGTGAGGATATTATGTTGGAGGTTTAATGGATTTTTTACAACACTCAAAAAGAATTAAATTAGAATTTAATACTTCCTATATTTCGTCCTAGTCACTAGGACATCTACGGGGATTACAAAAACAATTAAGGTAACATGCACACAAAAACTTACAATACTAAGCCCAACCACGTGGGTGACACTAAAGTCCTATCTAGGTGGAGCGCCCTCTAAGGGTGGTAGTAGGTGGCCTGGAATGTAAGGTGGGACCTCTGGTGATGAGTGTTTTCCAAATCTTCGGAAGCTTAATTCAACCGTATTTGTTAAGATTTGGTTGGTTTCTGAGAGCTGCTGCTGCTTCTAAGAAAAGTCTCTCTTTCTTGAATTTGCTGTGGTGGAGCATGGTGGTTTTCTTCCATGATACTCTGTGGGTGGTCTCCAAAACATGGTCAGCCAAGCCTGAATGGCCATAGTTGTGTTTAACGATGTACGACTTGTGTTCCTCCAGGCGGATGAACACAAGTCGTACATCTTGCATAGTAGGGAGGTTTCGCTGTAGGGAGGTTTCCTCCCTACAGCGAACACAGTATCAAAAAAATAATCAATTCCTCCCCCATTCCCCGTCCCTCTCGTCAACAAGATTTTAAAAATGCCATCACTATACCCTACATCCGAGGCACTTCGGAAAAAATAGCCAATATACTAAAAAAGTATAACCTACACACAGCATATAAGCCTTACCGCAAACTTGCTACCCTTATCCGTTCTACGAAAGATCAGCTCCCTCCTCTCTCTCTCTCTGCCTGGAGTTTACAAAGTACCCTGTTCCTGTAAGCTTGCGTACATTGGACAGACAGGCAGATCAGCATCCATCCGCCTGGAGGAACACAAGTCGTACATCGTTAAACACAACTATGGCCATTCAGGCTTGGCTGACCATGTTTTGGACACCACCCACAGAGTATCATGGAAGAAAACCACCATGCTCCACCACAGCAAATTCAAGAAAGAGAGACTTTTCTTAGAAGCAGCAGCAGCTCTCAGAAACCAACCAAATCTTAACAAATACGGTTGCATTAAGCTTCAGAAGATTTGGGAAACACTCATCACCAGAGGTCCCACCTTACATTCCAGGCCACCTACTACCGCCCTTAGAGGGCGCTCCACCTAGATAGGACTTTAGTGTCACCCACGTGGTTGGGCTTAGTATTGTAAGTTTTTGTGTGCATGTTACATTAATTGTTTTTGTAATCCCCGTAGATGTCCTAGTGACTAGGATGAAATATAGGAAGTATTAAATTCTATTTTAATTCTTTTTGAGTGTTGTAAAAAATCCATTAAACCTCCAACATAATATCCACAAAATATAATTCAAACGATCCTGATAAATTGCATACATATGATATAGAAGTTAAGGAATGATACTACGTTTTCTTTCATGCGATTCAAGAGCAATTTCTAATTATAATTTGCCTAATGTACAATGCTATAACAGGATAATTATTGTGTTATTAGTTATAATTATAATATCCCCTTAATTTAGGTGTACTTTTGTTAAAGTTAACATTGCAATGTAAAACTGTAACATTCCATAAAAATATTTTAAGTTTTTTTTTCTTCGAAGTTTGACAAAATATGATCGTATACATACAGTACATAATATGATCATCTAAGTGAATAATATATTAATATGTTTAATTTCAATCTATTTTTTTGTTAACTGTAATAACATTTTGTTCGTCGTAATACAGGGTATTTACATATATACAATAAAGCGTACTATTACAATTTCTGTGCTCTACACAACGTAGAGTACAGTGATTCCCCCCCCCCCTTTTTATATACAGTCTATATACACAATTAATAATAATAATAGTTGTATTTGTTTTATTGATCTCTCAAATATTTACATATATACAATTATCATCTTGAGTAACATTCAGTATATTATTTTACAAGGTTCAGCACGAAGTGCTGCATATAATGAAATTTCCATAATAATGATGATAACATAGTTTTTTTGCTATCTTCTAAAATAACAATAATTTACAATTATATAGTTCGGATAATAATAATGATTTTTTTCTTTTAATAATAACAGTTTATTATCTCTCAAATAATTACATGAATATACTAAAATTTAGGCAACAATGCAACTTTTTCTTGCAAAATGATTCAGTAAGAATTATAATTACTCGTAATATCATTATCATTTGCAGAATTTCTCATTGACACAAGAGTAAAAAGTGTGTATTATTACCATTAGTGATAATCATAGTAATACTTTACACTTAATAACTCACAAGTTAAACAATATTACTTATGTTGCAGTTTACATAATAATAATTTTTTAAATTTAAATATGTAAATTAAATATATAATTTTAAATTTAAATATATAACCGAAGTATTACTATCACATTTTCTGTTTACTACAAGTATTCATTACAGAATGTTAAGTTAATAATGTTTGATAAATACTACTATGGGATGTAACTCAACTGCACCCTCGAAGCTTTGTAATTAGCTTATCTGAGGGTATATATATATATATATATATATATATATATATATATATATATATATATATATATATATATATATATATATATATATATATATATATATATATATATATATATATATATATATATATATATATATATTTGTTATTGATTTGGTTGCTGTGTTGGAAGTAGGCAGATATTTGGGGGGTCAAATGAATGATCTGAAAGGTCTGATCAAAGTGAAATTGCCGATATATCCTGTGTTATTGCATCTGTCTTGATGGTTCACGTTCTTTTTTTATTGTGGGCTTTTTTTCGAACTATTTAGGAGGCCTTTTTCACAGTGGAAGCTTTTCTATGTCTTCTGTGCTTTTAATTTGTATCGGCTTTGAAGTTTGTGACTTCCTTATGAATATCTTGGCATCTCTGGTCCACAAAAATTGGTAATTTTTTTCCATTTTTGCTTTTCTTGCTTGGTACAACAGATTCTGGTTGAAAGGTGTTAAATATTCGGATAGGAAGATTGGTGTATTGTCTTGCTGTGCGTTCAAGTACTTGGCAACTGGTTTTTTCTGCCTGCTGGCTTTTATGAGATTGTCTCTTGTGGACTTGCTCTTAAGACGAATTATGACTGGTGCAGGTCGTGGCATGCCTTGGTTTTTGCTCTTCCTAGGAATCCAATTTACGGTCTGAATGTCGTTATGCTATAGGGGGATATCAATTACATGGCCTAATTTTAAAATCACGTCTCTGAGGTTTTCTGTAGGTGCAATTTCAGGAAGACCGTTTATGACAAGATCTTCTTTATGTTGTTGCTGATTTAAACGTTCGTATTGTAGTTTTAGAGAATGAAGTTCTTGACGGAGTTCGGATGTCTCTTTCATCAAATTGTGTTGCCTGTCATTTAGTGCGTTAATGCTTATTTTAATGTCTTTTACCGTTTGCAACACTTCTATAACTGCTAAATTATTATGTTTTACCAAATCGTCATATTCGCTAGATTTTTTTGTAATTTGTTCGTTCTGTTTATTAAAGAGTTCTTGCACAAGGTCTACTAAGCTGGCTTTTATGGTCTGTAGACCGTTTCCTATTAGTATATTTAAAGAGCTGAAATTGTAGGACTCACCTGCATTTTTTTGTCTGTTCAGTTCGTCGTCTGATTTTGCCTCCGGTATAATTGGCTGCGTCGTAGGTGGCTGCTTTAGGTGCGTTTCTCTGTTCTTCCAACAGAGTACGCACTTCCATTCCTCGCGTGTGACATCGGATTTATATTTATGTTGCCTGGTTGTTTCTGAAGAGCCAGCACATTTTAAGTGTAGAATCCTACTGCATTTCGTACAAGTTATATTTTTTCCGTTTGACGATATATCCTCCAGGCATTTGATACGCTTCATGACTCACCTTTTTTCCCCTTAGGCAGTATGGCGTGATTATAAAGATGGCGACGTCCTTTGTTCTTCGCTAGTTGTTGACCACGGTCCTCTCTGTTCCCTTTTCAACACTTCAAAATTTAGTTTCTTCTTAGCCGATCTCGTTGAATTTTATATCACTGTCTTAAGTGATATAAAATTCAACGTGATATAAAATTCGGTGTGATAAGTAGGGTTACTTGGGAGCACTTTCAACTTAAAACAGGAGTTGGAACCACTTTAAAACTATTAAAGTGGTAAAAAAAAAATAATAATAATTGTATAATCTCTTTCTTTGGGAGACTTTTTTAGATTTTTCCCTGGAAGCTTTGCACAGCTCATCTGAGGAAGATAATAGATGACGGTGGTTTCATGGTTATTTTTCTATAGCGGTCGTAAGTCAGGTGTTGATTTTACTGTTTGCTGGTACGTGCTTGGGATACTTTAACTGCTATTACACAGTTTTACTTGTTTTTGCAAGTAGGGTTGGATTTTGACATGGTGTGTTGCAGTGGTGTTTTTTGAGGGGGTTGTCATAGTTTGTGTGTGTGTGTGTGTGTGTGTGTGAGTGAGGGAGAGAGAGAGAGAGAGAGAGAGAGAGAGAGAGAGGGGTAACAGGAATTTCTCTAATTTTTATTCTCGCTATAATATTTATACAGCGCCTGTTTCAGCTCTCTGTATTTTGCTAGGTTTCTGTTGTCGAACGGCAGTTTGTTTATCATGTCAGGTACGCACAAGTTTCGGGTGGCTTTGCCGTGGTGATTGTTGTACTTATATGTTATGTAGTTTGTTGACTGTGGTCTTCTTATCGAATTTTTTCTTTTGGTAATTCTGTTGGTTGGGCTGTAGTAATGTTTTAACATGACTGTGTAGTGGCATAAGTGTTTCACCTTAAATATTTTGTGTTCTGTCAGTGCTGCCTGCATAAGGGTGGGTTGTTCCCAGAATATCAGTTTTATATTTTATCTTGACACCATTGTAATCTGTTAAGTCTGTACTCTGCGCAGAATGCGTATGATGTGATTGCATATCTTAAAATGTTTTCACATAATGCTTTATAGATTAGTATTTTTATGTGGGTTGGGGCAATGTCTTTTAATCTGTATAGTTTGCTTGCTATTATCCTAAGCTTGGTATGTAGGTAGTTTGTATGGCTATTCCAACTTTGATCAGCATCCAAGTGAAGTCCGAGATAGTGTGTTGTTTTCACCTGTGTGATGGTTGTGGTTTTAGGTTCAACGCTTTGTGTATAGGGGTAAATGTCTGATAGTGAGGTATTTAGTTTCTATGGGCAGGGTTTGGAGGTCTTTGAAAACCATTAGCTTTGTTTTTCCAGGGCTTATATATATGCCGTTTTCAGTTAACCAGTTAGTGATTTGATTGATGTCGTGTTGCATATTTGTGTAAGCGATATTTGCGTTGTTGGGAATGGATACTATGGCCGTGTCGTCTGCGTACTGGAAGATTTTACTTTTTTAGGGGAAGATGGCTTATATCGTGTGTGTATATGTTAAATAGAATGGGAGATAGGACAGCTCCTTGCGGTAATCCACAGGTATCGGTACCTCTTTGCTGTACCCTGATTCTATATGTGTAATTTACTTCCTGTTTTTCATGTATGCTTTAAACCACTGGAGTAGACCACCTCCGATTCCGATATGCTTCAGTTTCGTTAACAAGGTGTTGTGTGTTAGTGTGTCAAATGCTTTTGTTAGGTCAATGAATACCACTAATGTTATTCTCTTTTTATCCAGTGTAGCGTTTATTAGATCTGTGAAATCTTCCAGGAGTGTTGCTGTTCCTTTATTTTTTTGAAAGCCATATTGTGTTTTGGGTATGATTTGAAAATTTTCAACGTATGTGGAGAGTTTCTGATGTACAATGCGCTGCACGATTTGGTTGATTACAGACAACGTGGCGATGGGTCTGTAATTACTTATAATGTTTCGTTTTCCATGTTGATGTATGGGTGTGATTAATGCAGTCTTTAGTGTTTCAGGTATGTGTCCTGTTTCGAAGATTTTATTTAACAGTTTTTGCATAACTGGACATAGTTTGGTTGAGTGTTTCTCGATATCTTTTGGTCTGATTCCGTCTATCCCCGGTCCTTTGTTAAGGTTAATTTTTTGAATTGTGAGTGATAGTTCTTCTTTTGTTACTGTGGGGAACCACATCGACTGGGTTGCTCGTGGACCTAGTGAAGAATGGTCGTTTGTGTGAGGAAGTTAATTTTTGGACAGAGTTTACGAAGTGCTGATTAAAGTTGTTTGCCAACTGTTTTAGGGATTTGGGGTTTCCAAGCAAAGCTGTGTTTTATTGTTTCTGAGACAATGGTTCTGTGTATATTGTCCAGCATTTCATGAAGAAGATGCCACGTTTCCTTTATGTCGTTCAGAGCTGTTAATAAGTTAACAATAACTGACTGGGGGAATATTTCTGTTCTTGTATGGAGTATGCAAAGTATTGGTTAAAGTAATTTCCTAGTTGTTAGATAGGTTTTGCGTCTTTCATGAAGCTGTGTTTTATGATTTCAGAGGCGGTGGTATTGGAAGCACAATCTAGCATCTCGTTGATCAGATGCCAGGTTTGTTTCATGTTGTTTTGTGCAGAGGGTAATTTGTCTCTGTAGTAGTTTCTTTTTATATTTCTTATTTTTGTTGCAAGGCGATTCCTTGTTATCTTATATTCGGTTTTTAAAGCTGAATTATTTAGATATCGCTTTAATTCTTTTCATAGTGTGTCCTTTCTGTGTATTTCTAGGATTAAATTTTGTGTTATCCAAGGATTTTCGGTTGTTCGTGAGTGAATTCTGATTTTCTTTGCAGCTTTCATATATATTTCCTCCAGTGTGAGTTTGATGTTGTTGTATAAGATATCTGCTGAATCTGATAGTTCCCAGTCGGTTTTTGTATTTCGTGTGTGACTATTTCTTCGTCTATTATTGTTTTATGTTGCTTTTTATATGTGGTGAATTGCATGGATTTTGTCTTGGTGTGCAGGTTTAGAGCGGTGAAGTAATGATCTGCTACTTTGCACTTTATGACAGATGCAGTGTAACTGTTTGGTGGTGCTCGGATGTTTATATGATCTAGACAGGAGGCAGTGATAGTATTTCCGAATATTTCTTCTCTAGTACATGATGTTATTGTTGGTATTAGGTTATACATAGATAGCGTGTTTAGGTATTGTACAGTGTTGTTCTGGTTTTCGTTTACAGTATTTATGTTTATATCGCCAATTATCATTAGGTATTCGGTCGAGCATATTTCTTGGCTTGAAAGCCAGCAATTGAGTTCGTGCAAAAATTTTATCTTGTTTAGGTTTGGTGGCCTGTAAATAGCATTTAGTATTATGGAATGCTGTGTATTCGTGGTATTAGTGATTTCGAGGCAAAGGGTTTCAGCATGCTCAAACTGATAGGCCATTTCTTTTGCTATTAATTTTTGTTTGATAAATATTAATATTCCACCCCTCTTTTTGTTTCGCGGCATGATCTATGTTGTTGGAAGCCTGGAATTTGGATAGCAGTCGCTTCGTCATTAGTTATGGATACTTCTGTTAGGATCAATATATCAATAATATCATGTAATTCCTCAGATAAGCCTGTAACAATAACCAATGTTTTCGGATGCTTCTGATGTTAATATGCAGAATGGAGAGTCCTCTCGCTTGTACTGTGTGTTGTTTCCATGCATCAAGTGAGTCAAAAGTACAATTGCGGATGTATTGTGGTGTAATTACATCTATCTGATGGTTCACATTCATTTCTGTTGTGTTGAGGTCTTCTTTCTGAACTAATTTGGAGTCTTCTGTTACACTCTGGCAGACTATCGATATCTTCCGAGCTTTTTATTTGTATCGACATTAAGTTTGTTACTTTTTCAAGAATATCTCTGATCCACAAAAATTGGTAGTTTTTCTCTGTTTTTGCTTTTTTTGCTTGGTGCAACAGATTCTGATTGAATGGTGTTAAATACTCAGATAGAAAGATTGGTGTATTGTCTTTTGATGGGTTTAATAATAAAAAAATAATAACTCTAATTAATTAATTGTTTGATGCAAAGGTTTTTCTCAAACGATAATAAGAAAATATACGAATTCAGAGATCGAAAAAAAATCATAATTCCTGAAGATTTTTGCATGATGTTTCACTTATTTATTTCTGTCAATGCTATTCGTGGATGACAAGACGTGTCTTATGCCCTTATCTCACAAAAGTCCTGGTAGGCAAGTAACTGCAGTTAATAATGGGAGGATTATGCTAAGCACACCGAGTACACACGTGGGTACATTTCTGGGTTTTGTGGAGGTTTGCGATGCAGTTTGTTAAAAAAAAAAAAAGGCTAAAATCTTCTCTCGGAAAATAAAAAAATAGAAATGATTAATAAAGAATCAGAAAAAAACTTATAAGGCTTTTTGAAGTATGCTCATCTGTTGTTATATTTAGATGAGCAGCGGTTGGAAGTCGCATTGGAACTTTTGAAGAAGGCCATTGTCAGCGGACCACAGTTAGAAAACACAGCGGTATTGGAAAATGGGATTGGGTTGAGTCGTTTTGAATTAAGGCCGAAGCAACTGGCCTTAATCACTGCGTGTGTTTTTCTATTCGGTCAGTTTGTTTTTCAGCAAGAAAAACCCAAGATCAGGAAGGAAAAAAATTGCCACCCCGTATGAGACAGGCTAACTCAACTTCAGGTGAAACGCCCTCTTGACAGCTGGATAAAATCAGAATGCTGATGACCTTTTCAGCAGTTTCATTAAATGAGTTGTAGAATTTTTCTCTTCTCAGTTTCTGCAGTTTTGTAGCAAAGAAATGAAAATGAAATGAAAAACTAATTCACCCCAAGGTTTTTTTGCATTTTTTTAAATTTCTAGATGAGATATTTTTGAAGTAGGTTTTTCTGTTTGGTGTTCTCGAGTGACAATTTGGTTTCATATCGTTTGACCAGAATTTCGATGTCTTTCCATATGCAAATATCTGCCGCGGAAATAGGCTTCTACCGCATCGACTTTTTCTATTTCATACCTTCCTTTCAACAATAACATTTGAGTTGAAATTCTCACATTTGTTGTGCCAATATTAATTGCAGTCTACTTATGTCAAATTCAGACTTTTACAAGAAAAAATTGTCCATTCCATCATACAGTTAAATTTTAAAAGCTTAATATTGGAATTGTTTTACTCAGTCCATGTTTTGAAATGTGTCCTTCTGACACTTTCAGCCCAGAGACTAATAATATTTTATGTAAAGATTCGTTTTTCGCTCTGGATTTACTTCACTATCACCTCCCGTGATTCATCTCGTAAAAACCAGGTAGATATCCCGTAAACACACGTGCTTCTAATGTATTTCTGAGCTGCAACCCGTCCTTGAAAGAAATAAAGAACACACTCTGACCTTTGCTTTTACAGACCTTCAAGCGGGGAGGGGGGGATAAAAGGCTTATTCCTATTCCGAGACCATCATTTTCGATTGTGGTGTTATGCAGTTTACGTATAAGGTCAAGAAAGGCAAACGTGTCGCTATGACCAAATTCAAAGTTGTTTTGTTAAATACTTCCGGTAACATAAGCTGAATGTACGTGTTCGAATCATTTATCTGTATCGCACTTTTTGTTTCTTGAAAATAAAACTGATTATTCCTGATTAGATTACTTTTAAGTCAAATTATTCGGAAAGAAAAATTCTGAGAATTTCCACTACCTATGGTGTCGATGTTATTTAGAAAACTGATGGCAAACAGTTGAAAGAAACGACAGCTTGAATGAATGCAACTCATGAAAACTGGTGTTCCCCAAGGCTTAGTACTAGATAAAAGTAAGGAACCTCAAGACTTTTTTATTATCTACATAAACAATCTCTGTTGAATGGAATAGAAAGGAAACTAATCAGGTATACTGATAATAGGACGATAGTTTTCTCATCAAGCGACTTGTCAACCTTAAAGCGTAACGAGGAATCTGATCTATGATGCCTGCATACATGGTTCAGTGAAAACAAAATTTATCCTGTTTATACTGAAGGATAGAGAAGCAAGCAGTCCTGTCAATTAAATAGGGTACCACTTTCTGCGACCCTAGAAGTGACTGCATTTGCAAAGTTCCTTAAAGGGTCTACAGCTACCACTATCTGGGTATACATATACACGTAGATCGTAATCTAAAATGGAAAACTCATATCCAAGTTGTTATAACCAAATTAAGGTACACATTTTACGGAAGGCATAATATTAAATGCATAGCATTTCATACATTTTTACAGACTATATTATGCACTGGTATACTGAAGAATTCGGTGTGGAATTTGTAGCTTAAGGGAGCGCACAAAAATATCCTTGGTAAATTGTGTAATCTACACAACACAATATTAAAGAAAATGTTCATGTTTAATCACACATTAGTTAACTAACTTCACTGACCTACACCGTATCCAAAGACACGAAGAAATTTAATAGGAAACCTATTAAAATTTTTGGAAGAAAATCAACTTCAGGTTGCATTCAAGGAAATTTATAAGTAAGCAGAATTTGTCATGTCGATTCCGAGCTGTACTGGTAAAGTCGAGATCCCTTTCGGCTATGAAAAGAATACATACGTATTATAGAGGAACACAAACACAGGAAAGGCTGTTCGGACTAAGCTTAATCGCTATAGAAAAGACATTGATGATGGAACTGAAAAGAAAAAAAGCTTCATTTTATTATGATGCGCTAAAACAATTCCTAAGGAAAAATCAGGAGATTGGAACTTGTGCATAAAAACGTAAACGAGTTATTTTAGCCATTCTTTGATTCATTCCGGAAAAAGGATAATTTCACAAGAGTTTACTTCATTATATTATATGGGTGTATTTAAAAATATCAAAATTCAAATTATCCGTTTCTCACTCTACGAGGGTGGTCTGGAACGTTCTGGGTCTAACAATGAAAAAACGAATTTATAATTTCAAAATTATTTTTATTTTTCAATGTAATCTCCCTTAAGACTAATACATTTATTCCAGCAATGCTCCAGCGCCATTATTCCGTCCCTGTAGTGGTTCTCACTAAGATCTGCAAAATACCCTTCTACAGCTGCAATCACCTCTTGATTCAAAGAAAAACTCTTGATCAGCAAGGAAGAGATAAAAGTCAGAGGGAGGCAAATGTGGGGAACAGGGTGGATGTTCCAACAATTCACAGGGCAGATCCCATAATTTTCCCATTGCCAAAACTCCTTTGTGGGCAGGCGCATTGTCCTGATGAAAGGTAAATTTTTCTTCTGCAAACCGGGTCTTTTTAAACGAATTTTTTCTCCAAGTTTGGTTAAAAGATCGGAATAATATTCCCCGGTTATTGTTTTACCCTTTTCAAGATAATTAATAAACAGCATCCGAAAACATCGATACCATTATCTTTCCTGCTGATGGAACCTACTTTGTCTTCTTTGGCGCTGAACAACCGGCTTCTGTCCACTGTTTTGACTGCAATTTGGATTCTGGTGTGTAATGGTGAATCCAACTCTCATCCATAGTAATAAAGCGACGCACAAAATCAGTTTTATTTTGTTTAAACGCTCCAAGCACGGTTCAGAGATATTCATGGGAGTGCGTTTATGATGTGCTGTGGTGAGCAAGCGTGGCACCCATCTTGCGCAAAGCATTTTCATATGCAATTCTTCTTGCAAAATATAATCTACACGTTCTTTTGAAATGCCTATAGTCTCAGCAATTTCAGGCACTTTGACTTGCCGGTCATCCAATACCATCTCGTGCACTTGATTAATGATTTCTGGCGTTATTACGCTTTTTTGGACGTCCTTCACGTGGATTATGTTCAAGGCTGGTACGGCCACGCTTAAACCCGGCAGGCAATTTCCTAATTATCGAAAACAAAGGAGAAGATTGTCCACAAATGTTTATGAACTTCGAATGAATTTCGTTTGGGCCATATCTACTTTTACAAAGAATTTTGTAACCGCACGATACTCAATTTTATACATTTCAAGGGTGACAAGACAACACGTTTGCTTCAGACAGCTGTATAAAACAAACTACTTGATAGAATGATTTTCAATTTCACATGGATGCTTATGACAGATGTACCAACTTAGAAAAAAAATCCTGTCGATAGTGTTGCCATCCGTGATCGAGGCCTAGAACATTTCAGACCACCCTCGTAGTATTTGACAATGATAATCTAATCTCACCATGAAGCGTAAACCCTTTGTGTTTCTCACAAAAACGTCTCGCATGAAGCGTAGCTATTGTTCGTGTGACCTTTATGGGTTCCATATTTATAATTCTATTAACATGTCACGTTCGCACCTGGGTGTCTGCCGTTCCTTATTATCTGGAGGGTACCAGCTTTTAACGTATGTATGCAGCTTCAGCGTCGAGAGGTCGCATTTTCAGAAAGAGTTTACTTACATGAAGATCCTTAAACTGAATTTTTATTTATGTGTCTGGATGATATCAAACATCTGAAATGCAATTCAAACTGATTTCAGGTTATATATATATATATATATATACGTTGAAAATTTTTTACCTTGAGCTATACGTGAAAGGTACCTAGCAATTTATAAGCTTAGTTTTAATCTTTTTTCCCGAGGAATCAAACAAGCAAGCAAGCCAAATTTGCGCCTGAAATATTTTCAAGTCTGAGGCAACTCGTGGTAAAGGTGGGGTAAGCTCTGATCACTTGCTTTAGTATCTCCCATAATGCAAAGCACATCTCCTTGCGGACATGTACAGTGCTACGCATTAAGGGTAGGGCCACTACCCAGACCGGTTTCGCCCTTTATTGAGATCTCGTTAGTGGGAGACAGACCCTGAGATGCCAAGGTTGAAGTAATGCAGAACGTATGGCAACTCGTATAGGTAAAATATATAAGCTCTGTATTACTTCAACCTTGGCATCTCAGGGTCTGTCTCCCACTAACGAGACCTGAATAATGGTCGAAACTGGTGTGGGTAGTGGCCCTTCCATTAATGCATAGCAGCATACATGTCCGCAAGGAGATGTGCTTTTGCATTATGGGAGATACTAAGGCATATTAAGTGATCAGAACTTACTCCACCTTCACCACGAGTTGCCTCAGACCTGAAAATACTCTTAGGCACAAACTTGGCTTACTTGCTTGTTTTCTTACTTGAGAAAAAGGATTAAAACCAAGATTATAAAATTTCTTGGTATCTTTAACGTATAGTATTACCTTGATTACTTGATGGACCTGCGTTTCACTCAGGATTTCTCCATTAGTGCGGTCACAAAGATGCTTCCAATGATCTCGATCTTGAGCCTCTTTCTTCCATGTTATACCCATAGATTTTACTAGTGCATCTTCCCATCTTGTGGGTGGTCTTCCTGGTTTTCCCGTTATTCTTGGTTTCCAGTTGAGTATTTTATGTTATCCCATCTGTTATCCCTGTGTCTGGCTATGAGACCTGTCCATCTCATCTTGCTTTCATATACGGCAGTTATTACTTCTTTTATACCTGATCCAGTGGCGGCTCGTACATAAGCACTGGGCACTGCAGCAAGTCCAAGTAAAAATGAAAAAATCAATTTTTTGTGTTTATAAATAATTACATAAGCTGTAACATGTTAAAGGTTGCAGCTTATGTTTCGACATTGACTGATTAGTTAATAATTGGAATTGTTCGATTAACGCTTTAGACTGCGAACCAAATGCGCTGCGATTTAACGCAGTGTCGGAATTATCACGTTCGGCACAATTACAGCTTGACTCGACGATATTCGTTTGCGCTTGTCATTTCACGTAACACGTGAATCAGACACTGATCGTTTGAACAGTGTCTGATTCACGCTACAGATAAATTGTATGCTTGCACGCGTTATTTCGGTGAGATACGAAACTTTTCTTAATGGTGCGTGTTCGTGGTGAGGGTGAACTATTTTTTGTAAATCTTATAATTATTTATTTATTATAAACACAAGGCTGAATTATGACGAGTATCACTGTTGAAAATATGAAAAGAATTCTATTTTTTCAATTGTCGTTACACGAAACAAATGCACTGCGATATAACGCAGTGTCAGAATTATCGGGTTCGGCCAATTGCAGCTAGACTCGCCGATATTCGTTTGCGCTTGTGATTGCACGTTACAAGTGATTCCGACACTGCTCGTTTGGGCAGTGTCGCTTACAGATAAATTGTATACATGCGCCCGTTATTTCTGTGAGATACGAAACTTTTATTATTGGTAATGTTTGTGGGGATGGTGAAATATATTTAAGAAAACAATTTTTTAATATGTAAATTTATTTATTAATAAATTGGTTACTGATTAGAAAAAAAAGAATTTATTATATTTTATTTATTTTATTTATAGACGGCGTTCTCCTTTATGAGGCTTTAATAAGGCAACATCTACTACTGCGCCCAGATTTGGGCATTTGGATTCGGAATGGATGAAGGGTGACTTGAGAGGATCAAGATTATGGCAGTTTTATGGATTATTCCTTATAAGAATGGACTGAAGATTTGTGGGTTTGAAAAACTAGATTTTAGATGGAAAAGAGGAGACAGGACAGGATAGAAGCATTTGATTTGTTAAAGGTACCTGGATTGAACACTTTTTTCAGTACATGGTAAGAAGTGAGAGAGAACAACGAGCCACCCATAGAAGTGGAATAAAAGTATAATTAGCAAAGGTGCCAACAAACATCATCCTTTTTATCCACACTATATGAAAATATGAATACCGAACTTTAAAGTGAATTAGATTTGATAATGAAACTTAAAATGTTTTGAGAGTTACAGAAATTGGAGAATGCTTGCATTTTTTTCATATTGTGTTGTTGTGTATTATGTGCGCGCACTGATTAAGTAATACTGATTCCAAGGAAACAAGGCCTTGACTTAAATGAAAAATCCAAAGATAAAGATCAGAATATTCAGAAATGTCTTAAGTTTTGTATGAAGACATTCATTCCAAGAATCGTGAAATAAGAATATCGTCACTCAGTGTTCATAACTTTCTAATTTTTTTTCTAGAAGTAGAATATAAATAGAATAGAATATATTTTCTCACAAACTGATTCCCAGCTCCTATTAAAATTTCTTCGCGTAAAGAAGTTCGATGTGCGAAAGGCGTTCACCACTTTGACAAACTGTTTCAATGTTCGTAATGACAACGAATCTCACTCTGCAGCCTCCGAAATATTTCGGAGGTGCCTCAGTTTGTGTGGAATAATTCTTCCTTATCGAGGTCCTCAAGTAGGAGAATCTATTCTTATAGCTAGGTTTTGACACGAATCACTTAATTAGATCGTTTTGTCCGTATTTAACAGTGTGTATTTTCCCTAATAATTTTCTACCAATTTGCCGTTAAGTGTTATGGCTACGGGATTTGGCACTTAATATAAATAAAAGCCAAGTTATTTACTTAATTTGTATTTTTATTTTGTGTATATTTTTTTCTTTCTTATTCCTTCCCTCTTATTTTGCCTTGCAGTGTCGAGGATTTTTCTCTAATTAACCGCTACCTTATCGCGGATAAGGTGGTTAGCCCTATACCTGCCTGTGTGTGTGTGTGTGTGTGTGTATATATATGCGCCTGTTCACGGGCCTGTTAGCCTATTCTTGGAGACGAAAAACCGAGTTTCCGGGTGAAAGAATTCTCTATCTCCGTATGAGACCAACTAACTCACCTTTAGTCAAAAGAAACTGCATAGAGATTCTTCAAGTCACTGACGGGAATCGAACCCAGGTCTTTCCGACAAGAGGGTTTCGTCCATACTGACGGAGCTACGGTGACTCGTTTCTATTTTCATAGAAAACAAACACATTTCCTCCAATTCCTTTCAAAGTTAAGCTCGAGTAATGTGTGATTTCTAATTTCTATTTTTTTATGTGAATACAATAGTTTGTAAAAGTATACTAATTTAGTAATATAATTTTTTTATTAGAAGCGAAGGGTTAAATTGTCCCCTAAAAAGCTATTCTTGGGCCAAATTACCCTGAAAGGCTGTTCTTAAATCATGAAAGTGTTTCAAGCCTACAACAAGTTCTTAGCATCTGCGATGGAATTTGAACCTAAGTCTTGTCAACAAGAGAGTATGATCGATACTGACAGGGCTCGAGATGTACCTATTCAAAGAATTTCTTAGCTTAGCTAAGAAAGCAACATAGGAGCCTCCGTAACACAGTAGCGTGACGTGAGGAACGTTTACGTGGTCTCTTTCGACGAAAGGTGAGTTAGCCGGTCTCATAGAGAGAGGCAGAAGGTTTTTAATCACCCGGAAACTCGGGTATTTCGTTTCCCCTTACAGACAAAGCGGCATCGCGAACACACGCATCTACAGACATAGGACACTCCTGGAATTGGATTGACCCAGTGGTGTAGCTAAAGCTTTGTCCGCCCAGGGCGGTCCCTGAGTTTGTCGCCCCTGTCAATTCACGCCAAAAATACTACAAAAAGTCAAAACAACGTATGGGGAAATAAATTAAAAACACTATTTTATTTTTAAAGTAAAATTTAATTCCAACATTCTGAAATGTTATTTTTCTTGCTTTTCTGTTAGCAAAATCGTCGATGACATTGGCGAAGCTATTTCATAGTAATGTAGGTAATTCTTAATCTGTTATATTAAGAAAAACTCCTTTCACCACTAGCAACACTTACAGCAAATTTTGAGGGAAATTCGCAGTAGTATTACAATATTTGGAACTGAGTTCTGGAGACTGTATTTTAGAATTAACTGTTCAAAAAGGTTCAAAGGGCCGCCCGGGGAGGACCGCCCCCTCCTCTACTCCCTAGCTACCTCTGGATTGACAGACCTATTCAGTAGGATTTCAGGTTTCGAATCGTAATAGGCCACGAAGTCTAATACGCTATCCTAACAGCTCACTAGGCCTAATACGTAAAGGAAGAAGAAGAAGAAGAAGAAAAGAAGCAAAGAAGAGGAAAAAGAACAGGAAAAAGAAGGAGAAAAAGAAGAGGAAAAAGAAGAGGAAAAGAAGAGGAAAAGAAGAGGAAAAAGAAGAGGAAAAAGAAGAAGCAAAAAGAAGAGGAAAAGAAGAGGAAAAAGAAGAAGCAAAAAGAAGAGGAAAAGAAGAGGAAAAAGAAGAGCAAAAAGAAGAGGAAAAGAAGGGGAAAAAGAAGAGCAAAAAGAAGAGGAAAAGAAGGGGAAAAAGAAGAAGCAAAAAGAAGAGGAAAAGAAGGGGAAAAAGAAGAAGCAAAAAGAAGAGGAAAAGAAGGGGAAAAAGAAGAAGCAAAAAGAAGAGGAAAAGAAGGGGAAAAAGAAGAGCAAAAAGAAGAGGAAAAGAAGGGGAAAAAGAAGAAGCAAAAAGAAGGAAAGAAGAAAAGAAGAACAAGAAGAAGAAAAGAAGTAAGGAAGAAAAAGAAGAAGAAAAAGAAGAAAGAAGAAAAGAAGAACAAGAAGGAGAAAAAGAAGAAAGAAGAAAAGAAGCAAAGAAGAAGAGAAGAAAAGAAGGAAGAAGAAAAGAAGAAAAGAAGAAGAAAAAGGAGAAGAAAAAGGAGAAAAGAAGAAAAGAAGAAGAAAAAGGAGAAGAAAAAGGAGAAAAGAAGAAAAGAAGAAGAAAAAGGAGAAAAGAAGAAAAGAAGAAGAAAAGAAGGAAGAAGAAGAAGAAAAGGAGAAAAGAAGAAAAGAAGAAGAAAGAAGGAAGAAGAAGAAGAAGAAGAAGAAGTAGAAGAAGAAGAAGAAGAAGAAGAAGAAGAAGAAGAAGAAGAAGTAGAAGAAGAAGTAGAAGAAGAAGAAGAAGAAGAAGAAGAAGAAGAAGAAGAAAGCAACATGTAACTGTCAAAAAGACGTTTTCTCACCAAAATACGATGATCGCAAATAATTGCCATAGATCCCAATTACCAAAGTTCCTGTACAAGTGTATTTTTATGTACATCCAGAATGGTAACAGTTCGTTACCATTATTGACATTGCAGCAAATGATAATAACAAAATAAATAATTAATGAATTCGAAACTTTCAATGTCTGCTACAAGAGTACTTGAATACTTATTATGATTGACATATTCGATGTGCATATTGAAAGAAATTTAACAGAAACACCCACAGAAACTATCAGTGAGAATGAGAACTGGAATCTGAAAAAAAATTGAATAAAGTTGTATAAAGAAAAATAACTATGATCATGAGGCAAAGTCTAATGTTATGATCTCTTGTCCAACATTTACAAGACTGGCTGGACATCATGCAATCGCCCATCAAGTCAGAAATGTTAGATCTATGTAAAGTTTGCAGTATATTTTGCAGTATCTTACTGAGACGGGAAAATGGCGCTGGAGCATCGCTGCAATATATGTTTTAGTTTTAAGGGAGATTATGTTGAAAAGTAAAAATAATTTTGAAATTATAAATTCGTTTTTCATTGTTAATGGCCGAGAAAATTTCACACCACACTCGTAACTTCCTTTCAAAGAATTGATTTGAATTCACACAAAAAATTTGGCAAAACGTTGCCGAACTTTACACAGTTTACTTCTTGCTACCCAGCCAGTAATCAGCGCCGGATTACCAAATAGGCAGAGTAGGAACCGGCCAATTGGCCTCACGCCTTTTTGGAGTACCGCGACAACAAATCAAAGTAATATTGATTTGATCTTGAAAGATAATTACAATCAAGCTTTCTTAAAATGTTTCCAAAACATAGAAAAAATGAATCAACTCAAAGAAACCTGAACGATATCCTAAAAGATTTCACCAGAAAAAAAATGAGGAAGTGAATGTTTAAAGTTTTGTTTATTTTATTAAAATTAAAACTTTCTTACTTTTTTTTAATAATATTGTGTAATAATTTTTAATAATTATTATTTAATAACATAACATGTTTATTTGTTTAATATCATTAATAATGGTTAATGTTTGTTTTGTGTAATAAAATTGGTTTATTAAAATTGTTGGTTGGTAAAATTAAAAACGTATTGAGAGATAATTTGCTAGGGTGTGGCCTCGAGATTTAGACTGCCTAGGAGCCTCCACTGGTTTTAATCCGGCACTGCCAATAATATGATTTTTCTGCGCAAACGAGGAACGTGTGTTAACCAATTAATGATAAATATAATTACGGAATAATAAGAGTTAGGTAAGGAAAATATTTGTTTAATACATACAAAATTTTCGGACAAGTTTCATAGCAGTTATCAATGCGTGCAAATGAAAATGGTTAAACAAATTAGAACACTTGAAATGTAAGCGCTTGTATGCAGGAAGGCAACGCCATCTATGGCCATTAAAATTCAAAATATTAGATTTAAAATTTTAATTATTAATTCATAACAACAGATGCTATCTTTGGGTTACGGCAGATGATGGAAAAGTATCGAGAGAAAGAAAGGGAGCTACATCTGGCATTTATTGATATGGAGAAAGCATACGATAGAGTGCCAAGTCAAGAAGTCTGGAGGTGTCTGAGGGAGAAGAAGGTGCCCGAAAAATGTGTCAGGTTGGTGCGGGAAATGTACAGAAATGTGAAGACAAGTGTTCGGACCTCTCTGGGACAGACAGAAAGTTTTCAAGTAACAGTTGGCTTGCATCGAGGGTCAGCATTACGTCCGTTTCTGTTTAATATTGTGATGGGAGTGGTGAAGGAGGAAGTGAGAGAAGATGCACCTTGGACAATGTTATATGCAGATGACATCTTGCTGAGTGCAGATTCAAGAGAAGAAGCGGGAACTAAACTGGAAAGATGGAGAAAAGTAATGGAAGAGAGAGGTATGAGACTGAGCAGAAGTAAGACAGAGTATATGTGTTGCACAGCGGGCGGCGGACAGGAGACAGATCTGGAGCTGGAAGGAAATGTCATCAGGAAGGTGAGGGACTTTTGATACTTAGTTTCAACAGTGGAAGAAGATGGAGGAGATGAGAAGGAAGTGGGATGCAGGATACAAGCGGGTTGGAGGAACTGGAGGGAGATGGATGGAGTGTTATGCGATAAGAGGGTGCCGATCAATCTGAAAGGCAAAATTTATAGGACAGTAGTGAGGCCGGCTATGACATATGCTACAGAAACTGTGGCCCTGAGGAAAAATAACATCAGCAGGATGGAAGTAGTAGAGATGAGAATGCTTAGGTGGATGTGCGGTGTGACCAGAAAGGATCGTCTGAGAAATGACTATGTCAGGGGAACGGTGAAAGTTACGAACTTAGGAGCGAAAATACAGGAGGAAAGGTTGAAATGGTTTGGTCATATGATGAGGAGGGAGGAGGAATATGTGAGAAGAAGGGTCATGCAGATGGATGTGCAAGGAAGGTGGAAGCGTGAGCGACCAAAGAAGAGATGGAGGGAGCTAGTGGAAGAGGACTTGAGGATGAAGAACTTGGATGTGGTTAAAGTCCAAGACAGGAGGATGTAGAGGAGCCTCATCATCAATCGTAACCCCACTTAAGTGGGAGAAGTTGCAGAAGAAGAAGAAGAAGATTAGATTTTAAATTGTAATTATTAATTCATAAGGAATTAATAATGAAGAAATAATAATTATTAGTTGGTGCTCGATTTGAAAATAGAAATACTCATTTAATCGTATTTGTCAGTGAAATAATTAAATTAATATAAATTATATGTTACTACGTTGTTGGAAAAGATGAAAAAAACTCTTCCTGAGAGAGTGACTGTAATTGTACTTCCGATTAAACACAAATCTTCCGAAGAGCTTGCCATTCATGAAACAAGCGTCACATGATATCAATGCTCAGTATTTTTGAACGTATGACGATCAAAAAATATTTTTATGCTGATTCCTGTTCCTTGACCTTTTTCCAATACCATGACGTAGTAAATCCGATGATTACAATGAATTTCTGCGTTAGTCCCTATCGAAATTTATTTATTGATTTTTAGAAAAATAAGCAAACTTCCCCACTGTTTATCCTTGAAGAGTTTGTAAACCGGTTGGCCGTTTCCAACTGAGTTGCGTAATGATTTTCATGATGCAGCTTTTGGGCTTTTGCCAGTGGCTGCGTCAAAATTAAGTCCAGTCATAAATCATACCTTCTTTTGTTGAGTCTTCAGAATTACAATTACTGTGGTTTAATAACGAGGCAATGTTGATCAACTGCATACGCCACGAAGTAACACAGGGTTTTTCGGAAATTCGCAGGGAAAATAGAGCGGTCACTTCTATAACGGCGACATAGAGCATGCGTCCAAATCAATTATCCATACGGTAATAAAATACAAATCCATTCTCTTAGTTAATATTCCCTTCATCAACTAAATACCAGTTGGAAGAAAAGCACGAATTCCATTGACAGTCTGTATTGTTTATTAGTGAGTTTTCTGCGTTTTCCTCATTGAAATGAAAATTACTTTAATTTGATTTTAAGACAGGATCGTGCATGTGCAGAAACACGCAAAGTCATCAGATTTTCCTGGTCACAACTCGGAGAAAAAAAGAGATCTGAGTGTTTGCTGTTCAGTTACGATCAAGTTAACGTGTTAGTAATTTCTGTTAAAGATCAGTTACAAAGCTCGTACAGATATGGCTTCATTGATTCAGTATGTGTGAGAGAATTAACTGACGCTAATAACGATGTTAATCTGAAATTCTGAATGTGTATCCCTGTGGAAATCATGTTTGCTTTCACAGCATCTTCATAGTCAGAAAACTCATCGCGAAAGTTCCATTATTCTCACAATACTTCTCATCAGTCTTCTTAAACTCATTCTCTGATGAAATACCTACGACCACCTTTCGTAACCCAATCACCACCCTCCAAGAAAAAACACAAAACATAAACAAGTTCTAAAGCCTTTGCTAATCATACCGGTAGTAGTGATAGGGACAGTGAGTGCATCTAGTGTAAATGAATTTAAGGGAAGGTATGATAGCTGCGATGGGTAATTTACAGCCTCGCTCGATGAGTCCTTGACTCCCTGGAGGTCTCAGATAATAATAATAATAATAATAATAATAATAATAATAATAATAATAATAATAATATTATTATTATTATTATTATTATTATTATTAATAATTATTATTTTTTTAAAACATTTTATTATGTCTCAGTATAAATTACATACAATAATAATATTTACAGTATTTACAATAAGGATTATACAGAATTTTTGAATTTAGAGTATACATAATAATAATAATAATAATAATAATAATAATAATAATAATAATAATAATAATAATAATAATAATAATAATAATTTATTTTATTTATTTATTTATTATTATTATTTTTTTTTTTATGTCTCAGATGAATTGCATACATAGTTGCTGTAGTAATTATATATATATAATATTTATAACGAGCCTGTGTAGCTCAGTGGATGTGGCGTTTGCACACCACCGCGCTTAGCCGCACGAAGGAAGACTTAGTTTCGAGTCTAGTCGGCGACTAGAGGAAATTTTTCTAAGCCTTTTTTTGACCGGTTCCCGAGTTAGTCGATCTCAGGCACGGCCAAGCGGGTTTTTCCTCCCGGAAACTCAGGTTTTTCGTCCTATAAACTTAAGAAAATCGACCGCAGAACCCACATTATTTCCGACATTAAATATATTGTGTTAGGGTTAGGGACCACGAGATGGCGGCACATTTGAGCCGTCTCTCTTCACTGTGTACTGCTTAATTAGTGATAGCCTTGGGCCATCTATCTCTGATTGGTACCATTGGAGATTGAACTGCCCACTCAGTCTCCAAAAAGTTAGATAGGGCTAAATGGCCTCGCCTACTCCCGTATACGGGAATAAAAAGGCGTTAGCTGATTTTTTTTTAAATATTTATAACGCATTACAAGTGTGTATAACAGATACTTGCAAGTTAGTAATTTCTTCCTCGAAGCTTAGCAGAGCTTATCTGAGGAAGATAATAGATGATGGAGGGTGGTGGTTTCATGGTTGTGTTCCTATACTGTCACAAGCCAGGTGTTGATTTTACTGTTTGTTGGTACATGCTTGAAAGACTTCGACTACTATTACTGTTTAACTTTTTTTTTCTTCTTTTTTGGTGCAAATAGGGTTGGATTTAGACATGGTGCGTTTTTTTCTTTGTGTTCTTGCAGTGATAGTTTTTGAGAGGGGGGTTGTCATAGGTTTGTGTGTGTGTGCATGTGTGGTGGCGGAGAGAGAAACAGGAATTGCTCTAATTTTCATTCTAGCTATAATATTTATACAGCGCCTGTTTCAGCTCTCTCTATGTTCCTAGGTTTCTGTTGTCGAACGGCAGTTTGTTTATCATGTCAGGTACGTAGAAGTTTCGGGTGGTTTTGCCGTGGTGATTGTTGTACTTATATGTTATGTAGTTTGTTGACTGTGGTCTTGTTATTTGATATGTTGTTCTGGTTACTCTATATGTTGGGGTGTAGTAGTGTTTTAACATGACTGCGTAGTGACATAAGTGTTTCACCTTAAATATTTTGTCTTTTGTCCGTGCTTCCTGCATAAAAGTGGGTTGTTCCCAGAATATCAGTTTTATCATTTTATCTTGCAACCATTGTAGCCTGTTAAGTCTGTAGCCTGCGCAGAATGCGTATGATGTGATTGCATATCTTAAAATGTTTTCACATAATGCTTTATAGATTAGTATTTTTTTGTGGGTTGGGGCAATGTCTTTTAATCTGTATAGTTTGCTTGCTATTATCCTCAGCTTGGTATGTAGGTAGTTTGTATGGCTATTCCAACTTTGATCAGCATCGAAGTGAAGTCCAAGATAGCGTGTTGTTTTCACCTGTGTGATGGTTGTGATTTTAGGTTCTACACTTTGTGTATAGGAGGATGAATGTTTGATAGTGAGATATTTAGTTTCTGTGGGCAGGGTTTGGGGGTTTTTGAATATCATTAGCTTTGTTTTTCCAGGGTTTATATATATGCCGTTTTCGGTTAACCAGTTAGTGATTTGATTGATGTCGTGTTGCATATTTGTGTAAACGATATTTGCATTGTTGTGGATGGATACTATGGCCGTGTCGTCTGCATACTGGAAGATTTTACTTTTTAGGGGGAGTTGGCTTATGTCGTGTGTGTATATGTTAAATAGAATGGAAGATAGGACAGCTCCTTGCGGTACTCCACAGGTTACATGTACCTCTTTGCTGTATGCTGATCCTATACGTGTGATGTGCTTTCTGTTTTTCGTGTATGCTTTAAACCACTAGAGTAGACGACCTACAATTCCGATATGGGTAAGTTTCGTTAACAACGTTTTATGTGTTATTGTGTCAAATGCTTTTGTTAGGTCAATGAATACCACTAATGTTATTCTGTTTTTATCCAATGCAGCGTTTATTAGATCTGTAAAATCTTCCAGGAGTGTTGCTGTTCCTTTATTTTTTTGAAAGCTATATTGTGTTTTGGGTATGATTTGAAATTTTTCAACGTATGTGGAGAGTTACTGATGTAGAATGCGCTCCATGATTTGGTAGATTACAGGCAGCGTGGCGATAGGTCTGTAATTACTTATTATGTTTCTTTTTCCCTGTTTGTGTATGGGTGTGATTAATGCAGTCTTTAGTGTTTCAGGTATGTGTCCCGTTTCGAAGATTTTATTTAACAATTTTTGTATAACTGGAAGTAGGTCGGTTGAGTGTTTCTTGATGTCTTTTGGTCTGATTCCGTCTATCCCCGGTCCTTTGGTAGGATTAATTTGTTGAATTGCCAGTGATAGTTCTTCTTTTGTTACTGTGGGGAACCACATCGACTGGGTTGCTCGTGGACCTAGTGGAGATTGTTCGTTTGTGTGAGGAAAGGTTGTTTCTTGTAGCCTTTGGACAGAGTTCACGAAGTGCTGATTAAAGTTGTTTGCCAACTGTTTGAGGGATTTGGGATCGCAGGCAAAGCTGTGTTGTATTGTTTCTGAGGCAGTGGTTCTGTGTATATTGTCCAGCATTTCATTAATCAGGTGCCAGGTTTCCTTTATGTCATTCTGAGCTGTTGTTAATTTATTTCTGTAATAGTTTCGTTTTGCCGTTCTAATCTGGGTTGTTAGGAGATTCCGTTTTCATTTGTATTCAGCTTTTAAGGCGATATTGTTAGGCGACTTCTTAAGTTGTTTCCATAGGGCATATATTCTTTGTATGTCTGTTAGTATGTTGTCTGTAATCCATGGATTTTGTTTCGTTTGTGGGCGTATTTTTATTTTTGTTAATGCTTTGTTATATATTTTGTTAAATGCAAGTTTAATATTATTATATACAGCTTCAGCAGTGTCTAAAGATGCTATCTGCATCCAGTCTGTTTTTCTGATTTCATCGTTCACTATTGCTTCGTTTACAATGCTATGATACTGTTTTGTAGTCTTAGTGATTTTTATGGGTTCTGGTTCAGTGTGTAACTGCAATGCTGTGAAATAATGGTCTGCTAGTTTGCATGTTATGACGGCTGCTGTGTGGCTGTTTGGAGGGACCCTTATATTTATATGATCAATGCAGGTTGAGGTTGTTGTGTTTCCGACTATCTCTTCTCGTGTATACGACTGTATGGATGGGGTTATGTTATATGCCGATAATAGGTCTAGGTATTGTTCTGTGTGTTATTTATGTTCCTAATGTTTATATTAATGTCTCCTATTATTATCAAGTATTTTGATGTGCCTACTTTCGTGGCTTAAAGCCACGAAAGCAGGCAACTCATAATAATATATAATACCTCATAAAAATAAAAAAAAAATAATAATAATTACCACGGATAACCGTTTGATCTCTCTCGTTTCCTTCCATGTACTGAAAGACGTCTTCAGTATCAGTCCTATAAACCCTCTTTATTAATTTACAAGAGTCCACCATGTCTCCTGTTTTTCGCCTATCAGCTACTTTTCGATGTGCGCCAACTGTCCACATTCCCAAAGACAGGTAGACCTTCATTTTGGCTAAATAGACCTATTTTTCAGCCGATTCGTCAATTATTCTACCTTGGACAGAGAAATTGCGGCTTATCTCCAAGAAACACAGATTTTTATCCCGTCCATTCAAGTATATAGACTGTGTAACTTACCCTATTTGAGACAAACACCACATGCGACTAGTAGATAATGGCAGTTGTACCATGTTTCTCCTGTTGGACCTTCATGAAATCTGCTCGCTCTTGGAAATAAAAGCCATTGGAAGCAAAAGAAAATGTTTGGATACCTTTTTTTTAAGATTGCAAAACAGTACCATGCAAACAAATTCATTCCAATAGACATTGAAACAATGAGCGATAGGTTAAAAAGTATTAAATCTGTAAAACCTGCTCTACAGACCAAACATGGAACTCTGCCAAGCCACTTCAGACTTCCATTAACAAAAGTGGCGGTCTCGCACAACACGGTTCATCCGTCAATAAAAATATTCACATTGTGTGTGTGTGTGTGTGTGTGTGTGTGTGGGTGGGTGGGTGGGTATGTTGTGTGGGTGTGTGTGTGTAATTATTGTTGTTTGACCAAGTTCTTGGACCTCTCGCAGTCACATAGGTGTAGTAAGATGTTTATTTTATTTTTATTTATTTATTTTGGTTATTAATTTCCACAGCCTACCTACTATTTGCAATATTATATTGCGAAATATTTTCCATATTTTTTGTGTGGCTCTTTTCAAGATGTGTGCTAATTTATTTATTTATTTGTACCGTGCCCAGATGCTCCTGGATACGTGACTACCAGTTGACTAATATTATTAACCAGCTGATATTCCCTATCCACAGATTACTACAGCAGCTCGTCATGTAGTGATCGTTAGACCATGAATGGTTTTTTATTTCAATATTTTCTGTAATGACTGAACAACAGAATAAACTCGAATTCTTCATATACAGTTATCAGTCAAGAAACTGCGCAGAACAAAAAGAAAAAGACAACTTTTCTGTCCAAATATGCAAGTTTATATAGTTTATATGTTGATCAGATATATATAAATTCCAGGCATGTGAGGCATCAATTTGTCCACCAGCTTGCCAACCTTGAGATCCTAGTGTCCTACTTTACCAGAATATTTGTGACTAAATGAATTCAGTGGGTGGGGAAATTTATCCCTCTGTGAAACCGGTAATCCGCTTGTTACAGGTTCCAAGTAGTGTGAAAAAGTTTGATATTTAGTTTCTAGAGTAGCGTGTCCGGATTATGTAAATATATATAAAGATACAAAATATATACATAAATAGAATTCAAAAAATAGAAAAAAATATCGGTGATGGTTCGAATATATATACGAATATAGAAATATCTTTGACTGATAATTCTGTATTGTTCCCGACCCGTGAGGTATTTGAGCATGCTGTCATTCCACCAATTCTTTTTCTTCTTCTCCTTCTTCTACAGCTTCTCTCACTTAAGTGGGATCACTGTTTGTAATGAGTCTCCTCCACACCTTCCTGTCTTGGGCTGTCACCACATCCAAGTTCTTCATCCCGAAGTCCTCTTCTACCAGCTCCCTCCATCTCTTCTTTGGCCGCCCACGCTTCCGCCTTCCTTGCACATCCATCTGCATGATCCTTCTTCCCACATATTCGTCCTCCCTCCTCATCACATGACCAAACCAGCTCAACCTTTCCTCCTGTATTTTCGCTCCCAAGTTCGTAACTTTCACCGTTCCCCTGACATAATCATTTCTCAGACGATCCTTTCTGGTCACACCGCACATCCACCTAAGCATTCTCATCTCTGCTACTTCCATTCTGCTGATGTTAATTTTCCTTAGGGCCACAGTTTCCATAGCATATGTCATAGCTGGCCTCACTACTGTCCTATAGATTTTGCCTTTCAGATTGATCGGCACCCTCTTATCGCATAACACTCCAGCCATCTCCCTCCAGTTCCTCCAACCCGCTTGTATCCTGCATCCCACTTCCTTCTAAGCTCCTCCATCTTCTTCCACTGTTGAACCTAAGTATCTGAAGTCTCTCACCTTCCTGATGACATTTCCTTCCAGCTCCAGATCTGTCTCCTGTCCGCCGCCCGCTGTGCAACACATATACTCTGTCTTACTTCTGCTCAGTCTCATACCTCTCTCTTCCAGTACTTTTCTCCATCTTTCCAGTTTAGTTCCCGCTTCTTCTCTTGAATCTACACACAGCAAGATGTCATCTGCATACAACATTGTCCAAGGCGCATCTTCTCTCACCTCCTCTGTTACCACCTCCATCACAATATTAAACAGAAACGGACTTAATGCTGACCCTTGATGCAAGCCAGCTGTTACTTGAAAACTTTCTGTCTGTCCCAGAGAGGTCCGAACACTTGTTTTCACATTTCTGTACATTTCCCCCACCAACCTGATATATTTCTCCGGCACCATCTTCTCCCTCAGAAACCTCCAGACTTCTTGACTTGGCACTCTATCGTATGCTTTCTCCAGATCAATAAATACCAGATGTAGCTCCCTTTGTTTCTATCGATATTTTCCCATCATCTGTCGTAACCCAAAGATAGCATCTGTTTGATCTACCAGGCATGAAGCCAAATTGTTCCTTTGCCATCTCCACCTCCTTCCTAAATCTACCATCAAGAACCCTTTCTAGGATCTTCATTGTGTGGGACATCAACTTTATTCCTGTATAATTTGTACAGTCTTGTGCATCCCCTTTACCCTTGTAGACGGGAACAAGAGTACTCTCCCTCCATTCCTCGGGTATATTTTCCTGATGGCAAACTTTCATGAACAGGTCCCACAGCATGTCAATTCCCTCTTCCCCCAGCGCCTTACATACCTCCACTGGAATTCTGTCGGGGCCCACCGATTTTCCATTCCTCATCCTCTTCATGGCCTCAGTCACTTCCATTCTACTGATGTTCTGCACCATCCCCTCAGAAGGCTGCCCATCTCCTCTGTGATTCCTTGCATTTTCCTCATTCAAAAGTCCCTCAAAGTATATTTTCCATCTGTTTCTTATGTCCACATCCCTCCATAATACTCTTCCTTCAGCATCTTTGATCTGCCTCTCATGTAAGATGTCCTTTGCAGCTTTATTTCTACATTTCGCTAGTTGGTAAAATTTTCTCTGTCCTTACTTTGTTTCTAATTGATCATACAGATCTTGATATGCCATGGCCTTCGTCTGTGCCACAACTCTCTTGGCTTCTTGCTTTCTCTTTTTGTACACCTCTCTGTCCTCTTCCACTCTTGACGCATCCCACTTCTGCTTTGCCTTAGCTATCTCTGCCACTTGTACATCATTATTCCACCACCAACCCTCCTTCTGCTCTCTAATCTTTCCAGATGTCTCACCAAGCACCTCGATTGCACAGCTAAGGATTACTTTTGAATTATGTTTCCGCCAATCTTGTACACTTTCCAGTCCATCCGAAATCCTCTCTAACACCGTCTCCCTAAAACGATTCCTCACACTCTCCTCTTTTAAGCGAAACCACTTAATTGTCTTCATCCCATGGCATTCAGAAGTTCTTATCTTCGATCTTATTTTAATGTCTGCGCACAGCAGTCGGTGTTGTTGTGCTACTTGATCTGTTGGAATTACTTTACAATTTGTCACAAACTTAAGATGTTTTCTTCTAGTCAAAATGTAGTCAATTTGTGAGCTGTTGTTACCACTCCTAAATGTTATGAAATGTTCTTCCCTCTTGTGGAAAGACGAGTTCACAATTGCCAGATCAAACGCTACTGCCAAGTCCACAACCCTCTCTCCTTCCTGGTTCATCATTCCCACTCCTTGGCCACCATGCACCCTTTCACAGTCTCTATTCTATCTTCCTGTGTGCCCGTTCATGTCTCCTCCGACAATCACCATCTGATTTTCTTCCAATTCCCTCATTTCTTCATCTAACACGTTCCAGAACTCATCTTTTTCCTCTGCTGTACAACCAACTTGCGGGGCATATACACACAATACGACCACCCACTCTTCTCCAAGACCCAGTTCCATTCGCATGATCCTGTCGTTCCTTCTACCCATGTCCAGTACTTCACCCTTCATTCTGCCACACACCACAATTCCTACACCATTTCTTCCCTCGTTATTCGCTCCAGAGTAGAACAATTTATATCCATCTCTCAGTTCCTTTGCCTTTCCCCTTCCACCTTGTCTCCTGCACACATAAAATGTCCAACTTCCTCTTCCTCATCATGTCTGCCACCTCTCTTCCCCTTCCAGTCATGCTTCCAACATTCAGTGTTCCCACTCGCAACATCTTCTCCACCTGCTGGGCTCGCTTCTTTAACCGCACCCGCCCTTGATGCGGTAGCCCTCGTCCACTTCTCGCAGCTGTAGGGCGATGTGGCTGCGCGTAGCTTAAGGGGTACGCCCTAGCCCTTATATCATTTTCTCTTTGACTCATAATCATAGTTTGAGTTGGCACTGAAGGTTTCCGACCGGATGCCCTTCCTGACATCAACCCTCGCATTTATCCGGGCTTGGGACCGGCACCTATTGAGGCTAGCTTGCCTCCTTCGGTGGCTGCATAAGACGAAATGACTTAGCAAGATAGGAAAGACTCACCCCTTGCCCTCGAATACTCTAATAGCGTCAGGGGGAAGGAGCAAGGAGAGGAGAAAGAAGCAAAGAAAGAAGAGGAGGGACCAGTCTACAGATTAATATGACAGATATGTATTACATGAAGTAAGGCATGGTCCAGCATCAGGTACCTCGGGTTTGCCATGCCCGTACTCACTAAAGTGAGCCCTTGAGGTTCCATTCCACCAATTACATTCAGTAAATTAAAGTATGTTTTTGACTGCTCGTTTGGTTTTGTTTGCTCTTTGCATTTGCTCTTCCTCTGCTAGCCGATTAACACTCATCAGTTGTTTTCGACTTTGGTTCATTTTCCTGCTACTGGAGAATGCGAATTGTTTTATAAGGAGCACTCATTAGCGCACTATTCTTTCGCTTTATCATGGGACAATATTGACTTGGCAGGAGTTTCGGTTTGGGTTTAACACGGCGTTAGTAAGGTGGGGTGTTGTCACAGACCCAAAAGATTTTAAATTGCCTATAACTTTTTAACAACGCGTGGCAGTGAGTCATGCCTAAGTATAGCTTCCCTCCCGTAACTCGCTACTCGACGCCATAGACGACAGGCTGTTGCGCGCAAGCAAGTTTAGTGTGCAGAAGTGTAAAGTGTTCTTGGGTCCACCAGAATCCACCTTACCCAAAGTGTGACTATATTTACTTCCGAAACATGAGTTGTTTTCATGTACAGTATATTCTACTAAAATATTATCGCTACTGCTATGTCTTCTATATTTTTACATACCAGCTATAAGCAAATACGTTTTCATAAATATTAAGAGGTTATTTTGAGAATAATATTTTTTTTTTTTTTTTTTTTTTTTTTTTACCAGATGAGTTACGAGCAGGAAGAACAGAGGTTATGTCAACTTACAGATGAGGAGCCATTTAGTGGAGATGATGATAGTGAAAGTGATTTAGAATTAGTCAGTAACCATGAGTCTGACACAGAACAAGACTGTGAGGAAGAATCTTCAGAGGAAGAATCCACAGAGAATCCACTAATATTTATTAAAAAGATATGGATTTCTATAATACACTACATTATTTGGGTGAGTCTGTGGGATCCAGTGGCGGCCGGTGAAAATATTAAGTGGGGGTGCTGCATATACAAAAAATAAAAAATAAATAAAAATAACATTTTTTCCTAATCAGTAAAGAATTTATTAATAAATAAATTTCCATATTAAAAATTCCTTTATTAAAAATATCTTTTCGAGCTAATTCCGACACAGCGTTAGATCGCAGTGCATTTGTTTCGTAATCTGAAGCGTTAATCGAATAAATACAATTATTAACTATTCAATCAATGTCGAAACAGAAACATGTTGTACTGCATTTATATAATGTTGTAAGCATTACAACATTATTATTGTTGTTATTATTTATAAACACAAACAAAATTTAATTTTTTCATTTTTTCCTTGGGTGTGCTGCAGTGTCGCAGTGTTTATGTATGAGCCGCCACTGGTGGGACCCCACTTTACTACTTTTGTTGCATGTTCCCATATGGGCTAATGCAGATAATGGCAGCGCCTGGTTAATAGCAGATAATAAAGCTACCAATAATGACTCTGAAACCAAGCGCAATAGGGAGTCTCTGGATACTCTTATTAGAAGAGTCTTAAGCCAAGGTTAATGCCAAATATTACTAATCAACTGCGCGTATTCAGAAGAGGATTTCAACCTCATACACCGTACCAAATCTGAAGCATTAAATTCAGTTAATGAAAGAAGCAGAATACTTTGAAAATGAAACAGGAAAATGTCTACAAATCGTCCCTTTTTTGTGTCTGTTACTCCCCCCCCCTCCCATTTCGCAAACACCCTGCATTAAACTTAGGTGAACAGATTTCTCTAAAAGAATAAGCCATATCGCTTAAAATATATTAGTAAAAAGTGAGAATCGGATTATAAGCAGCTAATTCGCTTAGAATCTAGAAAGAATTTTTTTTTTTTTGTTAAATCCGAAATTTGTAGGATATACACTTTGCTGTGAAGATATTTTACGTCGACTGCAGTCGCTGTCTTCGACCAGCTTCTCATCAAGAGGCAAAATATCCATGTTGCATTGTCAAAGTGTGTTCGATAAGTGCGCTGAAATGCGATCCATTTCTCTTACTTTTAGCCAACTTTTAAGGACTTGTAGCATTTTAAGCATTTTAATTAGAATTTCGTAAATAAATCAATAAAATAGCTGGTGTTTACTTTGTCGTTTTCCTTGTCAACGAAGAATAAAGAACTGGTACTACAAGACGCGATAGACAGGAAAAATGAAAATATTTTGATTTCTCGTAAAATCTGGGCGTAACCTTGAAGTTTGTTTTTGACCTTCTGCCAAGAAATAACATTCACAGCGGAGAAGGCGAAGAGCAAGGACTTGATTAGTAGAATTGTTCGCATGGAGGCGTGAAACGTTTTTTCTTTCTTTCTGCAAAGATACACAATTATTGAAAACAATGCGACTTATTAATGAAATATTACTTACTTATATACTTAATGATTTTTTCCCAATTTGTCATTAGTTATACTTACAAAGTCTTATGGTAACAATCAATCTGTGGAAAGAAGAATAAAATAAGTTAGAAGATAAAAAAAAAAGACAGGTTACAAACTCGAAGCAAACTTCAGTGATTTCGACTTATTGTAGAGCCAAATTAATTGTGATCGATTACAGTCTAGGGTGACAGACTGTAATCTATCACAGTCTGTCACCTAGGGTGACAGAAACAGCAGCGCCAATGCTTCTTGAATGACAATCACGATACTTCTTTCTTTTTGAATGTATAGATTTATTAGCTACGTTTCAAGACGTGCATAATACTTGTTCTTATCTTCAAGGCTTTTCTATTCTTTTTTTTTTTTTATAGAGATCGTCAAATCACTTTCAAGCAATTGCACGTAATAGGAAATTCCCGGTATTCTTCTAACAACTGGATTGTTAGCTCATTTCAGATTTCAAATTATTATTCACCCCTATAACTAGGCAGCTGCAGCGGTATTAGATGCCAATGCATAATAATTACACTGGCCAACAAAAAATTTTTTTTTTTCTGATGATTATGATCTGACACTTGATTTTTAATAATTTGGGTGCGCTGATTTCAAATATTTATTGAAATTTATTTATCCCATTTTTCTCTATCACGTCAGGGTTTTCCTCTATGGCATTTTCTTTTTGCTAATTTGTCAGTTTTTGATAGTTTTAAGGAGGAAGTACTATTAAGAGGATCAAAAAAATCGATTTTTTAATATTATTTTCTGAAAGTATGTACTTTTAAAAATCTGTTCCTAACTTTTTATCAAGAAATTCGAAAAATTCCAGAAGATATAGCCTATTATTCAAAGCGGTGCGCAGATCAGAATCAGAGCGGTCACCGCTCTCGCTTATTAGTAAACGAATAAATGCGTAAGAACCTGCAACGGCACGTACTGGCGCTTTGAATGCGAGAAAGGCCGATAACCGACCTAATACATTTAGGTGATGAAAAGTAGGCGATGACAACTGCCTAAAACAAATGAAAGCTATATGCGTCATAGCGGACAAAGAACGATCGAAATCAGTCAATAGTTAATCGATCGTGAAAGTATGATGAGCGCTTATAACGTTTCAATAAAGTCTCTGGTTTTTTTGTCTTGTTAATTGCATGTTAGTCGACAGTGAAGAAAATACATCATGTCTACTACTCGAAATTGTGTTAATAGTGTAGATTCCTTCTGCTACATTTGTGGCCGCTTTACTGTTCCCAGTGAAAGGACAAATATCACTGATTTCGTTAAGAAAGTGTACTTTGCATACTTTGAAGTAAAAATTGTAGATCAGGACAAGTCATGGACTCCAAATAAAGTGTGTAAGTCATGTGTAGAAAATTTACGACAGTGGAACAAGGGAAAACGCCAAAAATTAGCTTTTGGCATTCCAATGATTTGGCGTGAACCGAAAAATCACGTAGATGATTGCTATTTTTGTTAAGTTCAGACTTCTGGTTATAATAAGAAGAATAAGAAAAAAATGTGAATCCAAATCTCGACTAAGCAATTCCGGCAGTTGCTCATTCCAATGAAATAGCTGTGCCAATTTATAAAGGACTTCCTTTACTTGAGAACGAGCATGATCGGGATATGCCAGATGTTCTTGAGGAGCAAGACCCGGATGTTGGTTTAGACAATGAAAATTTAATTTCTAGTTCTGGACTGCAACGTTTTACTCAAGCGGAATTGAATGACTTAGTAAGAGATTTGGGCCTATCAAAGGAATCATCGAATTGTTAGCTTCAAGATTAAATCAAAAAACTTACTCGAGCAAGATACGAAGATAACTTTTTATCGTAGCAGGGAAAGTAATCGTGTACAATATTTTAAACACGAGTGTGGGTTTGTTTACTGTAACAATGTGTCAGGTTTACTAACTGAAATGAGTGTTGTACAATATCATCCAAATGAGTGGCGTTTATTTATCCACAGTTCAAGCCGAAGTCTCAAGTGTGTCTTACTATACAATGGGAATGTATATGGCTCAATTCCTATTGGCTATTCAGTCCACTTAAAGGAAACATATGAGGACATTAAAAAGGTTCTGAAGTTATTCAAATATACAGACCATAACTGGATCATCTGTGTGGATCTTAAAATGGTGAACTTTTTACTTGGCTTTCAAAGAGGATATACAAAGTTTCCGTGTTTTCTATGATTCTGGGATAGTCGAGCTAGAACCAACACTGGAGTCAGACACATTGTCCTCTTAGAATATCCTTAAATGTTGGAGAACAGAATGTTATAAATCAACCTTTAATCGACAGAGAAAAAATCATTTTTCCACCTCTACACATCAAACTAGGTCTTATGAAGCAGTATGATAATGCTTTAGATTTACAAGGTGACTGTTTCTAATACATATGTGAAAAATTTCCACGACTTAGTTATGAAAAAATTAAAGCTGGTATATTTGATGGACCACAAATTAGAACTTTAATGAGAGACCCAAATTTGATCAACTGTATGAACAAAATTGAGAAAGAGGCCTGGACTTCATTTACGACGGTTGCGAATAATTTTCTTGGAAACAAAAAAGCGTGCAATTACAAAGATCTAGTGGAAACAATGCTTGAAAATTTCCAGCGCCTAGGTTGCAACATGAGCATTTCCTATACAGTCATCTTGATAGATTTCCCGAGAATTTAGGTGCTGTAAGTGATGAACAAGGTGAAAGATTTCATCAAGACTTAAAAATTATGGAAGATCGGTGCCCAGGAAGATGGGATTCTCACATGATGGCCAACTACTGCTGGAGTATTCAAAGGGATTGCCAAAACAGAACACACAGCAGAAATTGCTACAAACAAAAATTTATTCCATGAAACTCATGTGTAAGTAAAATTGTTATTTTTTTATAAATATTCTTGTAATTTTTAATGAATATTGTTAAGTAGTTATGTATCTAATTATCGGCCTCTCTCGCATTTAAAGCGCCAGCACGTACCGTTGCAGGTTCTTACGCATTTATTCGTTTACTAATAAGCGAGAGCGGTGAGCGCTCCGATTCTGATCTGCGCACCGCTTTGAATAATAGGCTATATCTTCGGGAATTTTTCGAATTTCTTGATAAAAAGTTAGGAACAGATTTTTAAAAGTACATACTTTCAGAAAATAATATTAAAAAATCGATTTTTTTGATCCTCTAAATAGTACTTCCTCCTTAAAACTATCAAAAATTTACAAATTAGCAAAAAGAAAATTCCATAGAGGAAAAACCTGACGTGATAGAGAAAAATGGGTTTAATATTTGAAATCAGCGCACCCAAATTAGTAAAAAACAAGTCTTATATAAAAGTCAGCAAAAATTGTGTTGGACTGCGTTATCAATATCACTGATGATTGATATGCATTATATAATCCTGATATAATATTATATATAATATAATATTGATCATTAATATTAGAAGAAACTGATGATCATGTGGTTTTACGATTTATTAAATGACGTCACCGTTTCAGTTTCAGCTCACCAGAGAAGAAAACAAGAAATTGATCGAACTCTTGAAAGTTAATTGAAAAAACACTCCGTTCTAGCAAACTTTTTTTTTTACGTAATCTGCGAGTCTTTTTTTTTTTTCTCTCGAAGAATCCTCGTTCTTTCCTCACTGGAATGAGAACCTTTACTTCCCATCCCACTGCAAATCCCCAATCTGCATCCTAGCCCTGGTGCTCAAAAAATGCGCCGTGATAAAAATGGAGCTTATGTTCAAAGGGTTAAATTAAAAACTGCAGCTTCTCATTCAGCTTACGAAACAGCCCGAAAAAGTGTAAAAAAGTTATGAACGATTAAATAACACACTTCATAAGAATGAAATGCAATAAATTTACATCCTGCTCAACGGGCAATCGACCTTCTGGTTCAGGATACAAGAGAGGCTGGAGCAGGGAAGGACTCAATTCCTTCTTTCCTTGCTCCCGTCTCTCTTGTATCCTGATGGCACCATGGTAACCTCATCTAAGGAAAAGGCAAACCTCTTCTGATCTATTTTTTATTCCTCCAACTCCTGCCAGGACGACCAAGGCAAATCACCTTTCGCAATACTACAAACTTCCCGCTGCATTCTTCCTCTGACATTTCGCTACAAGGACTTCCGGAAAATCCTAATTAACATCCATACTAATAAGGCTCCTGGCCCAGATGGTATTCCTTAAGTTTGCATGAAACATGTGCGACAGAATTAGCACCTATGCTGTATCGCCTATATGACCTATCGTATCCTACTGTTCTACCCAATGTCGGCCTGCTTTCATGCTGTTGGCATCTACTCGACAGCATGAAGGAAGCCTACATTTACACTGCAACCGAAAAGAAACTGTCGACCAATTTCTATCATCTCAGTACTTTTAAAAGTTCTGGAGAAGGATATGAACAAACAGCTGTAGAACATTGTTTATGTTCTACAGCTTTTTCTATAGTGTTGATCACAATAGAAAAAACTAAATGATTTTTCGGAGTTCGATAAAGGACTTTTTGTGGATGCCCCCCTCTAGCGAGTCACGATTTTCCAAACTCGTTACTTCTGGTTTTGCAAACGTGAGAAACCCGGATGTTTAATCAGTGGAAAAATAACCCACTTTGCTTGTCTTAGAGGCATAAATGCGGTCCTAAATCTATCAGTAGAACGAGATCACCATCACCTGAGATGGCTTGTAAGGACAAATGGAACTTCCAGTGCGCAGCAATTGAGCATTTTTAATGAAGGCTCTTCACGATCCATGTCTCACCGAAGTACATGCAGAGAATTGAAGATCTGTATTGGTAGTCGCATGCCTATGCGTAAATTAAAAGTGTGTAATTCATTGGCGGTATGTGTACTTTAAGCCACAGTTATTTCTTTCCCTCCAAATCTTTTATCTTTCTTATCTGAGTATTCACCTTTTCTTTCTTTTGTTATTATAGAAATAAAAATAAATGTTCATTCAAGCCATTGTGCTACTGATGTCTCCTTTACGCTCTATTTCTTCCAGAAGATCTGTCACTGATAAAATAACCCACTTATGTGGATCTCTTCTAACATCAAATTTACGTCTCCACTTAAATATTCTAAAGCATTATTTTAGATATCAGCGTAGTAGAGAGGACGAAGCGACATTCGTACCTCTCATCTCTTCTTATCTCTGTTCTTATCTCTTCCAAGGAAAAGGACGAAAATATCATTCAAACTGGCAGGAGAAAGCAAGCAATTAACAGTTATATACTAGTAATATACTGGCCTGAAAGCCATACTGGTTCCACTTTAATTCCAACCAAACCAAACCAAACCAAAACCCTTTCTAAATATGCTGTCTATCATTTGATATTCATTATTTCACCGAAACAGCACACTTACCACACACCTCCTGCCACACAATCTCAAGCATTCTTCTCAATCTTTTCTTCATCCCATTTACACGTTCTCTCATATTTCTACTAAAGTCCATTATACTTTCGTAATAATGGTTGGTTGTTGGTCTTATCCATATTTTGTCCTCTCTTCATCGCCATTCTTAGACTCTCTATGAGTCTCGCGCACCCTACTTTAACAATTAATCATGCTGCCAGTTTTCACTCAAACATCCAAGCCTTTCTCTTGTAACCTCTACTTTCGTTTTTTCTCCCAAATTCCCGTGAAATATTGCAAGCGATGCAAATATCAAAATATGAGATAAGAAAAATTTTGGTATGCATAGTTGGCACAAAGATCGCTCCAAAAATTTCATATTTACGGATCTCACTCAGTATCAGTAGTAGCAATAATTGCAATAGGGTTACTTTGAAGGTTACTGTGGCAGATACAGATGTTTCATTTATTTATTTACGTATTTCTTTATCTTTGATTTATAAGAATTAAACGAGATTCGGTACTTTTTATATATATTTTTATTTTTATATTTTATATATATTGAGGTCATCGACCAACCGTTCAGGCATTGAACGCAAGTACTTTATTCATAACAATTCAATATTGCAAACCAACTGTTACCGGTGATTGCGAATGTGAATTTAATTCTTGAAAAGGTAAGGAAGCAGCTGAATTGTGAATTCTAACACCATGCCATCTGTTTTATGAGTGAAGTGAGAAGAACAGAAGAATGGAAATCGCATGCACACCCGTTCACATGTAGATAATTCCAACAACTTTCATCGTGCGGTGTGAAACCACCATTGCACTAAGTTGCTTGAAAGAATTCCTTTTTTTTAAAGTAAATATAAAAACAAATAAATAAATACGATTCGTCACTACGGAGTATAAAGTTAAGAATAGGGTGAAAATCTAAAAAGAAACAGTCCATTCAGATTTATTTAGAGAATTCTGTGTACAAATTGGAAATCTCCATTATTAAAGAGGCACCGTGTTTGGAATTGCTTCCAAAGTCGTGATCCAAGAACATTTTTGCGCATTTGTGGTGAATACAAATTGACTGATCCTATCAAGTAATAATGCAACCTGTATGTCCTTGTGACATGAATTAGTCGTATTTTTAAAAAGAAAAGAAAAAAATCAGTAACATCGCCGATTCGCTGTCTGGTGCATGAAATCATGAAACGGCTTTTCCTCTGCACGCAACGCTCGTAATTTAATTGAGGTCACGTCTGTTCTGACAGTCATTCTCAGAGGAGCTATACAGGTAAGATCACTCATTGAAAGCTTATTTTGTTTTATTCGCTTCTTGCTGACTTCGATTTGATTCGAAGTTACATATGAGCTTTGTATATCTGCTAAAGTGAACCGATAGGAAACATTCTTTAAGAGTTAACGAAAGTCTATGCGGTTTTGAACACAAGTTGAGATGTTAAGATAATCAGAATGATTGTAATGAGTGTACAATGATTGGTGAACGATATTGCAACAAAGTTGTTCAACGTAATGTCCGATTGTTCCCTGGTGCAGTAGGCGAATAATTCATTTGTATGGATGACGATGCCTCACCACATCTTACACGAGTACTGCAGACACATCTGGAGAGCGAGGATATTAAGCGAATCTTGTGGCCTGCATGTTCCCCCAGATCTCACTGCAAACACTTTTGGGGCGCACTATGGAAAGTCATTGCTACTCGAAATTCCCCTCCAGAAAAAAAAAACAAGACCTTTTTCTTGCTCCGAAGGAGAAACGGGGAAGTTCATCTCAAGAACTTCCGAAACACTTGGTGCTAAGCATGTTACGATGTTGTACGATATCTCTCTGCACAGATTTCGGTAAGCACTGTACATCATTCCTTAACAACGTCCTCAGAAAATTTGTAACGTTTGCAAAAATGTATTTAATTTATTCGAAATTTATAACACATTTTGTGTGTAATATAATTTATTAACGTGATGCAATAAATTAATGTACACTTTGGCTGTAGTCATAAAAATATTTTCATATATAAGTAAAAGTGTTGTTGGTCCATAGTTTCTGGCGACTAGTGCAGATGTATAATATGCTGTTTTCCATAGTATATGCAGTATGTACGCATATTCTCCGGTAGATGATCCTAAGACAGTTATTTGATTTCATAATCACCATTTCGCGTATAAGAATTTAATTTTTCTGCTAATCAGTAGGGTCCTTGGGCTTTCATTTGTACATTTTTTTCGTTTATGCTATCCGTCTTGATATTACTATTTGTATATTTGTTTATATTTGTATATATATTTATATTTGTAGTATTACTTTTATTATCTTCTGTTATTACTTGTATTCTGTCGTATCTTTACATTATAAACCATGCTACTTCTTCAGTCCGAAACTGCACTAATATAGGCGACCAGTTCGACCCTGTGTATTTGGGATTATATGAAATTCAGTCGATTTATATCCTGCAAAGTGGCATTCAGTTTTTTTTTTGCTTCGAATCATAATATGCTTTCCTTGTTATTAAAACGGGTTGAATCAATGGTTCTTCCACGTGTGTAGTTTGTATCCAGTTTTAATACTTATTTCTTAATTAAAAATTAATTTAAGCATGTTAAGGATGCTAATCGAAGCTGAAATGATTTGCGAACAAAACCTGAATGAATGTCCTTGTCTGATGTTGTCAATTCAGGTCGTTTAGAGCGATTTTGATGCACAACCGAAACAAGTTTTTCTTCTGTCATGAATTAGTATGATAGCTTTTAATTCGCTAGTGGTTCTAATGGGCGGACTCAATAAAATATTAGTCAAAATCCTTTGCTCGCAGTTTTAGACGACTCTTTCATGCAGCCGTTTTACATGTTCAGGGATGTCGGAATTGCGAACAGAATCCTTCTCGATGATAAGATGCGGCGTCTCGTTTATGCCGTTTTAAACTGGCGATATTTTTTATTTTATAGCAGTAATCATCAAATGGCCGACATATCCCCTCAAGGGGTGTATAGGATGATACTACTAATGAAAAACTTACATCATTACTAACTTCCTATCTACAATTTTCCTCCAAATCCTGTCAAGACTCCAACATCATCAGGTCGTTCCTCGCCCATTCTGTTTAAGCGACCATACTACCTGAGATTAGCTCTACGTACACATTCACGGATGTTAACAATGTCAAGTTCTTTCCTAATATCCTCATTTTTATTATGATATTGCCAATGATGCCATCCGTTCACGCCCCTAATCTTCCTCAGGACTCTCGTATCTGCGGTCTCTAGTCTTTGGTCAAGTGTTTTACTTCCAACCTAATTTTTCAGACCAATAAGTTAAATTTGGTTTGAACACTGTCATGTACAGCTCATGTAGTGTTTTGACTAATTTCGCTCTTATTATAACAATAATAATAGCAGTAAGTTTGATTTTTATCTGTTCAGTTCGTTCCACACAACATAATCTCTTAGTATGTAAATTGCTATGTTAGTGTTATTTGAGCATTACTTAGAAAATTAGAGTTGTGATAAGTCCCGTAATGCTATCTGGAACGAAATGCTACTATGTCAGTTTTCTCTCATGGATATAGATTTTACGGAGATGGGCCTTATAAAAGCCCTTCCAGCTCATACAGAACCGGCAGGGTTTTTCATCCCGAAAGCAGGCAAAACTGCCAGGATAAAACACGCCATTTACACACAAATATACAGTATGTATTTAGACATAAGACTATCTTATATTAAAATTATGATTATACGAAAGATAATTTGCCAATCTGGTTATTCCATATCTTATAGGCCTGTAAATACTGCTGATTATAATCATTAGTATTATCATTAGTAGTATTGCGTTGCGAGTCAAGAAAACAAGGCTATTTAAATAAAAATTTTGTTAATTTGGCAATATTGAAAATGCTCTACGCAAATGCCGATTTATAGTTAATTTTCTTTTAGCAGTTTTTTAATTTTGTGTATTATTTCCCATCCCTCTCGTTTTGCTTTGATGTATGGGATATCATAGCCAGCTTGTTCCTTCTTTGGATTGTTCCATTAGTACTAATACTTTTTGTGGCAGTATCATCTCTGAGATAAGCCAATATGGTTATCCAATAGTTTTCAATGATTCTAAAGTTTATATGGAGGATAAATTGTTGCTACCCTCAATCGCTGCGTTGCTTCGGTGCCGCTAACGAATCGAGCAAATGCTGCAATTGTAACATTTCGTTTAATCAAATCTGCTTGATCGTCTGTGTTAATTTTGAGTGATAAATTCGTGTGGTTAATATTCTTTTCCTATCGACATTATTCAGATCTTCTAAATATATTAATTTACTCAGCTCTGATTTCTGTATTTCGTCGCAGCATCTGAACCATACAAATGAGTAACTATTTTCCCCTTTGGCTTTTCTCGTCTGGTGGTGCACGATCTCATAAAAGTCAGCCATGTTTACGAATAGAAAAGCTTAGGGTGTCTGTTCCTTTTTTACGTATGCAGTCGCTCCTCCATGGCGACTACTTTTTATCGTGAAGGTTTTAAACGACTTTATTTGACTTATCGTGAAAGACCTTTTCATCTCATCTCATCTTCGTTATACCCCCCCTTTTACTTTGCAGTTTCGAGGTTTATTAATCATCGGACCTCAAACCGTTCCCAGGATAAGGTGGCCAGCTACGCCCCGGTGTATCTTGTAGTGTTGAGTTCTCAAGGACGGTTTGTCTGCTTTGCAGGATGAAAAACCCCAGGAAAAACTGGGGAAAAACCCTGCTGTCCAAACCCATGACCGGCTAACTTGGCTCTGGTTGAAGAAGATCTTTAAGCTCCTCACGTCCGCGACGGGAACAGAACCCAGGACACTCCTTCCCCAGGCATATGGTTGTGAAGCGCACAGCCACTAGGCTGACTCTGTGAGAGACCTTATTATTATTTTGAGGGAGGGGAGAGGAGTGAAGTTGGTATACTACCTGAGTAAATACGGAATAAACATACAAACAGTATGTTTGTTTGTTTATTTATTTATTTTGATTGCTTCACTATAAATTTTCATTCGTCATGGCCGTGTTTTTCCAAACACTAAATACAATCCGTGCCCAAAAGTTAGAAGAAACACACTTTATACTTCAAACAACCTAAGACGAAATACTAATAACCGCAAGATTATCAGATAATAAATATTTTCCTTCATATCGGTAAGTCATAATTGAGGTACTGTAAGTCTGTGAAGCCATTTCTGTTTGTGTGAAAGGAAAATTTTATATTCGTATTTTTTAATCAGATCACGTCCTGTTCTATTTAGCTAAAATATGGAATAGCGTTCGGAGTTTACTTCCCATATAACCCGATTCATCAAAGAAGTAAGAATATCCTAGGATACTTAAATTAAAGAATTTATCTTCTCCATACCGACATCCAAAACACTTCAGCTTCCAACTTTTGAAGAAACACATTTTCGGTTTTCCTTCTTTTCTCTAAGAAATAAATGAATAATAACGTTTGAAAGTTTATTTTTCACTTGGTTAGAGTATAATAAATTTAGTTTAATCCTTTATCCAAGTGTGAGCAAACAAAGTTTGCCCTGAAAGTATCTTCAGGACTGGGGTAAGGTGGTACAACACTAGGGCAACTCGTTGCAAAAGTGGAGCAAGCTACCAACACTCCTATCTCAGTATCTCCCATAATGCAAAACACATCTCCTTGTGGATATGTCTAATGTTATGCATTAAGGGAAGGGCCACAGCCCAGACTAGTTTCGACCTTTATTGAGGTCTCTTCAGTGGGAGCCAGGTCCAAGTGGAGATACCAGACAGAAGCATTAGCAGGTCATCTCTACCTATAGGAGTTGCCAAATGGTGTGCCAACCTTTTTTTTTAATAAATTACTCTGGATTTAGAGAAAGATGTTGAAAGTTCATTTTTAACTTGGTTAGAGTATAATAAATTTAGTTTAATCCTTTATCCAAGTGTGAGCAAACAAAGTTTGCACCTGAAAGTATCTTCAGGACTGGGTTAAGGTACCTTAAGGTCCCTTCCCTTAATGCATAACATTAGACACATCCGCAAGGAGATGTGTTTTGCATTATAGGAGATACTGAGACAGGAGTGTTGGTAGCTTGCTCCACCTTTGCAACGAGTTGCCCTGGTGTTGTACCACCTTAACCCAGTCCTGAAGATACTTTCAGGTGCAAACTTTGCTCACACTTGGATAAAGCATTAAACTAAATTTATTATAATAATAACTTAACAAAAATTGGATAATTTCAACATATACCTAGGAGGAATAGTGTACATTATCCATAAAGAATACAAACAGTCCTAGTAGTAGGGTGGTCACTTCTGACAAGATCAAGATCAAGATAAGATAAGGAATCATGACGTGATTCGTTGATAAGATGATGACGTCATTGTGTGCATGACGTCATGAGTTTGGAATGTTTGGAATTTCCCTGTGGGCATATGTGTCAATGGCTTCAGTTCTTGTGTTTTGGTTCACGTATGGAATTATGGGTGATGGTAGAGATAAGGATTCGTGTCGTGATTGGTGGGACACTTCTGACTAGATCAAGATCAAGATAAGATAAGGAATCGTGTCGTGAGTGTGTGTTGTAATCAGATGAAGATAAGTGATTTGTCATTTGTAAATAAATTACGTTATTGTTTTGAATGGAAAGGAAGATATATTAGTGGATAAGGAATCGTGTCATGATTGGTGGGACACTTCTGATCAGATCAAGATCAATATAAGATAAGGCATTGTGACGTAATTGTTAGTTGTAAATAAGTGACGTTATTGTTTTGCATGGAAACGGGACTTATATATATTAGTGGATAAGCATTCGTGTCATGATTGGTGGGACACTATGAATCAAATAGGGGTAGAGTAAAAGGGGTAGCAATGTCAGTGTCCTGGATGTGTGTTGTTATGAGTTGTAAATAAGTAAATGGTTTGCGTATGGCCTTACGGGTGATGGAAAGTGATAAGATAAAGTTTGGAAATGTTTACATTTTGCTGGGGGCCCTCATCTGTCAGTGACATCACGTGGTGTGTTTGGTTCGCTTAAAACATTGTGGGTTTTTTAGCGATAAGAATCGTGACGTTTTGTGTTTGGAAATTTCTAGTGAACATATGTCTCTCTGTGATATCACATGGTGTATTGGTTTGCCTATGGAATTGTGGGCGATATTTTTGAGATAAGATATCTTGGAATTTTCCCAGGATGACACACATCTGTCATTGTCGTCAAGTTTTGTCTTTGGTTGTCTATAGATGGGTGTACTAATTTTCCAATACAGTTCGAGAATTTCTTTCCTGTTAAAGGGTGGGAATTCTTAGAGTAGAGTCGTGATGGCGGCAGTGATTAAGCTTTTCTGAATAATTTAATTATGTGCTAGGTGTCCCTCAAACATACATAGACACACATTTGACATGAAAAGGCGCAAATGTATCCATGTTGACACTCTAATATGTACCCTATGATTATTCTTATGAAAAAAACTATTCAGTATTAGAATTACGCTTACCAAAACAAACGAGCAGTGATTATTGAAATTACAATTATCAATTGTTATGTTTAAGTTAAAAAAATAACTTACATTTCTTTCCAGAGTGGGAACATCTTGGTACTATCTAGGTTTTTTGAATATTCCAAATTGTTTATTTTTAACGTATATTCACAGCACAGAACACAAACACAAGTCTGAAAATGCAGCTGACTTTTTCATTATAGGTTAATGGGGCTAACATATATTCACAGCACAAAAACACACAAAACATAGGAGTTGAAAGATATTTCTGTAAATAACCAGAAAAGCTAGTGGACTACTTAATTTAGATTACTATCCGATTAGTTCTCTGTATTAATTCTTTCCCACAGTTGCTCATGCTATGTTTTCCCAAGCTTGGTGAGAAAGTCTATGCGCCATTTTGTTTAGGGTAAGTGTTATTTCCGGTTTGTAATTCAGGGTGGTGTTAGAGTATGAAATTCTGACAAATGAAGTGATTTTTTTTTCGAATTTATTGGTTATTTTTCTATTTTACTTTTAAAATTCAGTTTAACTACATATTCTAACAGAATGAATGAGCAAAATTAATATATAAATAAAATGTATGTGAATTTATTTTCCCACACTGTAGATTTCTCATTCAGTCTTATCTTAAAGATATCTCTCTTATCCGGTCGTATCTCTCTTATCCGGTCTCACCTTCGTACAACAAAATACATTTTGTTGTACAAAGGTGAGAAATCGTGTGTTTCGGTTGGAACTCTTCATTCCCATGGAAAATTATTTCTGTGGTAAATAAATACATACATTTGTTTATTTTTTAAACCAATATGACTATTCATTTTACCTCCGATTCCTTGTGCTCTTAACCTATTTCTGTAACTGAAATTTATTCATTTATTTATTTATTTTCTTTACCGTTACTAATTTTAAGTAATGAATATGAGACAAACAAGGTTTTGAACTCGCTGTACCATTTTCGTTTAGAAATACTTTTGCCAGAACAACAAATAAATTGTTATTTCTTATTATTACAAATGAATATTAGCTCCGTAGTATATACTTTGTTAATTTCTATGTTACCATTTATTTGACCGTAATATCATTAACAAATTGTATTTACTGAATCTAACATACAGAAATTAAATAAAGTGAAAAAGACAATATGTTTTTTCTTATTCTTCTTATTTAACATTTGCGCTGATGTTCATAGTGTATCATTTGCCATTGGTGCTTATGTGTATTTTATGTGATTTTTCTCCATGTGACATTTCACTACAAGTTGAACTATGGTTTTTACATAGTTCAACTATGTAAAACTCATTTCCGTTAGTCCCAATTGACTGTAGATATTCTTTCCAATACAAATAAATAAATATTTATTCTTATTTCAAATGAAAATCAGTTCAGCAAGAAAGAAATAAAGAAAAATTGTAAAGAAAAAAAAAAGTTTATCCTCAAATAAATATTTATGATCACAGGAAACAAGAAATTCATCATCTTTTTCAAAGTTTTGAAATTCATGCACATATTGATTTCATCATTTGGTATCATTTAAATAAAGAACGGGTCTGGCTATTTAGTTCGTTAATGTTTTTTTTTGATTTTTCTCTTCCAATGGCGAGTATTGTTTGATATACGCATGTTGATTCACTTGTTATCCATGCTACGATTCCTTTTTATTTTTTTGTCACTTTTCAGGTGAAATATTCTCCACTAAAATTCTGCATATTAATTTAATGCCCATTTCCTTTTACTTCCAAGAGTTGACACAGTTATAGTGAATGAATTTTCAAAAAAAAAGTCTCTGGTCAGTTTGTGGCATGAAATTTCACAAGGAAAAAAAATGTTATAGTCTTACTTAAATTTGTATAACACATCAAGGGAACCCACGAAACGTTTATAGTTTGCTATATTCGGCATGAAACTCTTTGATTAATATCTCTGAGTTTCTTATTCGGCTTTGAAATAATGTGGAATTTAATATCCCCTTAATTTAAATAATTGAATATAGGCTTTTCGTTCATTTATTTTCCTGTCATTTTTCTTAATTCATTGACATGTGCGAGATCTTTTGTAGTAACAGCTGATTACCAGATAAATTAGATTTCGATACTGAAATCAAGGAAATAATTTCAAAAAACACTTATTACAGAAGGTATAGCAGAACGAAGAGTTTCTCAAGTTTCAGAATAGGTGGTGCTGTTAAACTAGTATTTCTTGTTTATTATATGCATAAGACGAAAGATACAGGTTTATTACTGTGTTATGTATATTTTCATTTAGGTAACCGAGATATTATTCAGACTGAATTCAATGGCCTGTACAGGGATTTCGTACAGAGTTCTCAAAGAAGACGATTTCCTCCCGGAATACGACATTGACGAAGCGGTGAAGAAAGTATTTGACGACCCTAAAGCAAGGGAATCATCCATAAGAGAGTTCAGACAAATAGTCAGTGGTAAGTTAGGAACCACATGTTCCCTAAATGTAACCAATGTGCAGTGCTACTTATAAGTCGGTAAAATAACTTTGACGTTCTTAGAAAGGTTTTCTTTAAGGAAAAAGTTGAGCTATTTTTACTCGACGGAATTTCGTTTTCATCTACTATGGAGGAACATACTCAACTAAATTAAAATAATAATTAAATTCATTTGACACATCATCGATAAAACAAGGTCGCCCCATAAGCTTCATTCAGTCTCACTAAGGTTGATGAGACTTCGCCATATCACCCCGTAGCATATCCGTTTTTGCTCATACGATACAGAAAATGAAATGGAAACAGCGGGGGTTCGTGAGCTGAAGCGATCACGGACTCGAAACTTGCTGACTGCTCCCTGGCAATCAGATAAAAGTATATGCGAGAAGAAAATGCATTGAATATTCTTATGAAAACAATGAATGCGCGCTTGAACGAATGGTGAAAGAAATTCCATGTCTATTCTCATCAAACATATTAATTAGGATATCTCTTCTGTTTCAGACTTACCCACACCGTGCCATGCAGGCGTGCGAAACAATTTCAAAGAGAATAGGATGGTTATTCCTGATCCCAGTAGTCTCGTATGTCTGGGTATTGAGAAGGTTCTTATGGGCAGATTTCATGTTTTGGACGATGAGAAACTCGAGTGTCCTGGAGAAAAATTCTCGGAACCACTGTGTGAGAATGGCAAACATGCCTTAAGGCCCATAAAGGTCCTTCGCGTGACAGACGGGATTCTAACCCATGCCTTTCTAACCAAATGCATCGTTGAAACCGAAGGAGATCCCAGTGCATTTTAACGCTAGCACTTTACCATCAAATAAAATTAAGACATGCAGGAAAATGAACTCTCTCTCTCTACAATTTTGACACAAATTCTTTTTCTGTCCGTTATTATCGAAAACCGATGGGCAAATAATATTAAAATATTCACTTCAAACATAACGAAATTAGAAATGTTTTTGTGACCCAAAATTTGCAAAATCAGCCGATAAACACAAGAAGGCAGTCCTTGAAGATTTTCCACACAGCCAACATCGCCCTGTATTGGTTGAAGTAGGACTACAAATACCAATAATACGATTCTATTCCACGACCAAGATGGAATTTTAGAAAAACGAACTGGCAGGATTGTTCACAAGAACTGGATAAAATAGTAAGATCGATACCTCCTGGGAGTGAAAACTAAAACTGATTTATTGGAGCAGTCGTATCAACAGCAAAGAAGTGTATTCCAAGGCGTTTCCGAAAGGAATACATACCTGGCTGGAATAAAAACTGTGAAGAGCTATACCAAGTCTACTTAGAATCTGGCGACTGTGATACAGCTGACGAATTACTCCAGAAGCTTGATAATGAGAGCAGAGAAAAATGGATAAAAACTGCAGAGGACTTAGACTTTAAAAAATCAAGTAGAAAAGCATGGAGCCTAATAAAGAAGTTAGGTGGAAGTAACCCAATCACTCGTAAAGATCATTTGGTGACTACAGTTCACATTGCCTGTCGAATAACCTCGCTGTCTTGGGGCCCCTCGAGATCATCAACACACACACACACACACACACACACACACACACACACACACACACACACACACACACACACACACACACACACACACACACACACACACACACACACACACACACACACACACACACACACACACACACACACACACACACACACACACACACACACACACACACACACACACACGAGGTTAAATAAACAGTCAGAAACTTATGACAGAGTGCAGATGGCAGTTCCCAATTTTCAGGAGAATTTACCACAGACGAAATAACTGAGGCTTTAAAAGAGGTGACAACCAGCAAAGCACTAGGCTTTGAAGGTGTTCCTCCTGAATTCTTGGTAAACTGTGGAACAAATGCTCGTCAATGGCTAACAAGATTGCTTTCTAACATTTTAAGGACGGGAAACCTTCCAACAGCCTTTAGGAGAACCAAAATAATAGTCATATTTAAACCCATCAAGCGTCTAGATCAAGCAGAGGGCTATCGCCCAATTGATCTCCTCAATTTCTGTTATAAGCACCTCCTTAACAGAATTCGGCCAAAAATATCTGAAGTTATCCCTGTTGAGCAAGCAGGCTTTAGGACTCAACCTAGTTGTACTGACCAAGTACTAAGCCTCACTACCCATATCGAAGCAGGCTTCCAGAGATGTTTCAAAACCTCTGTTGTGTTTGTTGACCTTACTGCTGCATACAACACGGTATGGAAAGAGGGGATGCTATACAAGCTGATACAAGTCATACCATGCCAACCCATCATACGACGTATTGCTAACATGCTTTCTGACAGGTTCTTCCATGTGGTACTGGGAAACAAAATAAGCAAACTGAGAAAGCTGAACAATGGGCTCCCACAGGGCTCAGTGTTAGCACCAATCTTATTCAACTTATATACATCTAATCTACCGACAACTAGGTCAAAAAATTTGCTTATGCTGATTGTATAGCCCTCGCCATTCAACACAACAGCATTGAAGTAACTGAAGATATTCTCACAAATTACCTTAGAACTATTGGGGAATACTTTCATAAACAGAGACTAACACAAACCTCAATAAGACCGAGGTTAGCTCTTTTCACCTAAACGCCAAACTGGAAAATTCAGGTCAGCTTTAACAACACAATGTTGCAGCATCAAGATTTCCCTAAATATTTGGGTGTTACCTTGAATAGAATACTATCTTTCAAAAGACATCTGGAGAATCTCTCTTTAAAGATCAGAACCATCATACAAAAGCTGTGTGATTCTACATGAAGTTCTGCTCTTACACTGCGATACTCGACGTCGACCTTAGTCTACTCTGCGGCAGAATACTGTTCACCAGTATGGCTAAACAGTCCTCATATCAAGAAAATCGACACACAAATAAATACAGCGATAAGGACAATAACAGGTTGTGTCAAATCCACTCCCCTCTACTGGCTTCCAACTTTCAGCAATATTGCACCACCGAACCTGTGCAGACAAAATGCTCTAGTAAAAGAATACAAAAAAAAAAATAAACAGCAATCCCCCTGTTGCCGATATATGAAGATCTCCCATATATAAATATGAATCGCCTTAAATCCCGACGGCCTCCACTAATACTGGCTGAAGAACTAGTAAATAGCAATTTCAATGTTAATTCGAAATATCTAGAAACTTGGAAAGAAAAATCGCCACAGACTTAAACTAGTATATCCTTCCCAACTAAAATTCGAAAGGGATTGAGCTTACACGTGATCTATGGAAAAGCCTAAATAGGAGACGCACAGGACATGGTATCTGCGCAGACAGCTTACACAAGTGGGGAAGATCACCTATACCCTTATGCGACTGTGATGCCATAAACCAAACCATCCGGTACATTGTGGAGGACTGCAGCATAAGAGCCTACCCTGGTGACCTGAGAGACTTTTTTGAGACAGATCCTTCAGCTGTTGATTGGCTATCTGAACTAGACTTAAAATTTTAGTGACTTTTTTACGTAATATTTGTATATGTGAATTACTTGTCTTATTATTATTATCTGTACAAATATGTATTTTTATATTCTGATGTCATGTGTCTTTGTTATGCCATACGCTAAATAAATAAATAAATCTGTGACGCAGTTGATTTTCTGTCTTCCTTATTACTAATCTTTGATTTTCTGCCTTTGTCAGATATCAAACGAAGGATTCCCCGTACAGCGGAAAGCGCAGATGTGTACAGACGTTATGATGACGAACTCACCGAAAGCGACTTAATGAAATCTGCCAAAGAACTGAATGAGAATCCCGAACCAAGAGAATTATGTGTGCAAGAACTCAAGAAAATGCTTTTGAGTAAGTTGCTTACCCACCCATTTAGAGTTTATTGCCTTCTCACCCACACGAAAATTCCATGCCTAGTTAGAAAATACTGCATGAGTTATTCTTATCTTATAACGCTGCTCCATCCTGTTCATTATGAAGCTGTATGCACGCCAAATGCCAATTCGTCTCAGATTAGAATCACGTTTAAATATTCTGCTCTTAATGTTTACAGCGAAACGCATTTTATCTTGTTCACTACGAGTTTGTGTTTATTCAGAATGAGGGGAAACAGAATAAACAAGATTATTTGAGACATTCACGTAGAAATATAACATAAAATGCGCGTCTTCTGAGAAAACATTTGTCAGGATATCCACCCCGATCTGAGTGAGAAAAATTTAATGTGAAATTGTATTCCCCCCCCCCCTGAGTTGTTCGCATTATCTGTGAAAGTTGTCTGAAGGTCCTCATATGATTACATGCCAGGTGCACTTACACGAAACGTGTTCTCTTCAAAGTGATGTGTGTACCATGTGGTGCCATCTGATGACGATAATAAGAACTAATCTCACTGACCAGTCACTCTTGGTCCATACATTCTTTTGTTTGAAAGGGTCCACCATACTCTGTGGTTTTCCGTATATTCTATAGGACTCTGTACAGTGTTTGAAGGAAAATATATAGAAAACAATTTCTATAACGGAAATGTATTGTAGAAGAAGTTGTGTGGTTTAAGACTTCCATTAAAACATCTTGATTATGGTATTCCTACCATGAAAAGATGAGGCCGATTGATCTCTAATACTGAGGGATAAGGAGATTTAAATGCTACGAAAGCATTGTAGTTTAAATATCGTCATTTTCAAGGTATTTATGGGCTCCAATAAGCCGGATTACTATCCAACGGAGAGTCGGGTAAACCACGGGGTTAATTTTCTGATCGCATCATCCGTTTTTCAAACATTAAAAGAAAACTTGCCCAGAAACGACCCCATAATCAGAAAGTGGAAACTGAATTTTCTTCCTAAAACTTAAGTATGAGCCTTTGATCTTAGAAAAAATTATTCGATAGCAGAGACGTTTTTAGAACACGGTTTATGATTACGAGATTTCGGCTGTTCTTTGCCGCACTTTCATTCCGACTCCTTCAGAATTATTGATAGCCATTAACTGAAGTATCGCTGATGGGTGAAGATTCAGACCCTCCCTGTGAGAAAGTAAAGTGTGTTAGAGTGTTTATTTATTTATTTATAATTCATTGCCGTAGAAAACATGTTTATCACATGCTTGGGGTGATACACTTAAACTTCCTTGAAAATCCTTGACATGACGTTGTACAGAGAATCCCTGTTTTACAGATTATCATTCAAGAATGTTCACAGACGTCACCTACGATTGTATGTTTATTTTAAGCGACTTGGAAGAGGTTAAAAAAACAAGTACTTTTCCTAAAAGTATTTTTCCAAAAGATCCAAAGGATATTTTCCCAAATATATTACCTTAGTATAGTAGGATATAATAGCGTTATATGGAAATATTGTATACTATAGTAAGCTCAGATGGCTGGACCTTTTGGCCTTAACCCAAAAGGTACAGGAAAACCATGTGCAATATCTCGCAGAACAACGTTCAAGTTGAAACAGGAACAAGTCATTTCAGACACTTTTCTCCTTTACATAATTCTACTCACGCACTGGTCAAAGTAGATTTACAATAACTTTTGATTATTGTGTACATTCTTTTAGTTATGGATGACACGAGAAATTCAAATACAACCACAAAGCTAATTTCTTATTCCAGTTCTTTTTTTTTTTTCTGAGAAAGTTTTTTTGTTTGTTTGTTTCAGAAGAAGAAGATTTGATCCCACAAACAGGTACGAAGTTCCTCTTAATGTATCTTCGAGCAAAGAAGTTCGACGTGCAAAGGGCATTCAAAATAATTATCAACCACTACAAAGCTCGGAGAGAAAATGAAGAATATTTCTTCCTCAGGAATATTTCCGAAATTCCCCGATTTGTTTGGGATAATCACTTCACAGTCCTTCCCTATCGCGGTCCCCAAGGAGAATCCATCTTTCTAGTGAGATTTGGTATGACTAGTTTTTGTGTCTGTAAAATTACTCGCGCAAATAACATATACTACTTATGATTGGTATCGCAATACTGGCATTGAAGATAAATAGGTATGCTTACTTAATTCCATATTCGTAAAACGAAAGGGGAAAAATACGATCTTAAACAATTGTTACAATTCTCTCCCACCCCCACATGAAAGTTTGTAAATCTAACGAAAGCGAGCAATTTTGAATTACTAATTAACCGTTACCGCCGGTTAATTAGTAATTCAAAGTGCTACTCGACACCCTAAAATGGAACGTTTTTCCTAAGATGCGTCAAGCTTGTAACAAGCAGTGTTGTGACGTCATATCGGACGGGAAATTGTCTACCACATAACTTTACCGCATATATGAGAAAACAGTAATAAACGCAAAAAGAGTTGACAACAGAACCACTTATTCGGTATTTTAGCAACGCAAGTAAACTAACGGTTAGACTCACATTAAGAAAAAGCGAATTTCTGATGTAAAGAACTGAAAGAAATATAAATTCATTTTGTCTTGGATACTTTACTCTTTACAGATGAACAAATTAATTTTGAAACAACTTAGGACAGCATACAAAAAGCTGCATATAAATTGATTTTAATGATCAAACAAAATAATAATATTTTGCCTTTTTATTATGTTTTAGAAATGCAATCATTTCTAAAACATAATAAAAAGGCAAAATGGCATTCAAAGGAAAAATATTCATCCGATATAAAACAGCAATAGACAATAAAATCATCGATCAAGTCAATAATTTTAATTTTTGGTTGTAAATTAAGTTATATTGAAGATGTTTACATTTTTCACAAAAATAACACGCCCTCTAAAGGAACTGGAATGAAATACCAAACATTATGGCCAGCAATAGTCAGCACGAAAGCAGACTTCGGTAAGACGTGAAATGAAAACATACTGAAAAAACCAAAAACGAAACACAAATAATAGAAAGAATAGAAAAATACAGAACCAAAATGAACAGAGCATCTAGAACGAATGAATATAAGAGAATGAATCACAGGAAGACGATGACTTACAAATCATCGTGAAACCAATTCATTGTGAAACCAATATGACCCTTCTTACTGGAGATCTGGCACTTCTTGAAAGAGTCGCATTTTTTGTTGCAAAAGAAGGCTGAAAAATTACTCGCCATTTTAGTAACGCAAGTAAACTAACGATTAGACTCACGTTAAGAAAAAGCGAATTTCTGATGTAAAGAACTGCGGGGAATCCAATAAGCAGATTTGCCTTAACATAAAAAAATCATAAGAATAGTTGGAAAATTAATGGATTGTTAATGTTTGAATTTTGTTTTCCTACTGGCCATCTTTTTCTTGTGAGAATGGACATTTCTGAACATGTTTAGGCAGAACGATTTTCTTGGCCCGTTGTGAGATTACCATCCTGCTTTCCGCAGACCTGAAGTTGCATTCAAATCTTTTGGTCTCGAGAAGAATATGGAGCTCTGGATCATTCCATCATTGGCCTACCCACATTATTAACACAAAGTAGTGTGGCTTTACGCTCTTTCGTGGATGATTCCTATAAACAGAGTGGAATGTATTGCTCAGAATATTCTATCGGAATGAATTGAACTCATCCACATTTCTGAAAAAGTATTTATGGGCTCAGTAAAGTACCTCTGTGTATTTAAACAGTTTTTCGTTTTATATTTCATATAAAATAATGTAATAATATATTATTGTAAACACACACATTTTATATTTTTGTTTTTATATATTATTTAAATTTATATAATATAATTATATAATATAAAATATATTTCATATAACAGTTTTTCAATTTTGCGGCTCTAGATTATTTGGAAGAGTGCGTTAAGTGTTTGTCCGAAATAGTTGACAAATATTACTCATTAAATCATGTAAAAGAAAAGATTTTACATTCCGAATAATTCTCCACGCTTTACGTTTCCCGTCATGTTTGCAGCAGTCTCTTTTTCTTTAATGTTTTTCAGCTTAATGAATTCTTATAAACATGATGACAGAATCAAAAGCCCTTATGTTTTTGCCAAGTGCGGTTTGTTCTCTCATGCTCAAGCAACGTCAAAAAGAATAGTGTTAGATGTTTTATTATAAAACTAAATGACTCCTGTAAGTATTTTGTAACACTGTATAAAAGAAATGTTTTAAGAGTTTGTGATAGCTGGAGTGCACCTTTGTTTTCAGGACGTTCAGTCATCTCTACCCTGCATGAGTGGACTAAACAAAGTGCACTAAAGTATGCCGGTGTCTCGTCTTTACTAGTGTTACTGTACTTAATTTATGTATTCCACAGAAGGTTTTTTCAATCGTGGAGTAAAAAATCAAGTTATGTAAATGAAAAAAAAAAAGGAACTACTTATCCACTGGAAATGGCGATTTGTAAGCTTGAAAAAAAGGTTGACAAAAAGTACATTGTGACAAGAATCTAACATAATTTTTTTATGAAATTCTCAGTTTTATTTCCCTATTTATATATGAGTACGACAAAAATTCTTATTCAAGAATCCAGGATAAACTTCTGATCGGAAATTCTGAGTTGCTCGCCACTGTAACAGCTAATACCGCCATTTGAGCATTTCACCTAATATCCTCTACTGCAGCAGCTGTCCCGAATTCAGTTATCTGAATTCGGGATAGCTTTTTGAACCTCCACTACATAAATGCTTTTTTAATTCATTTCTTTTGAATATTATCAGTTACGTTTATCATCTGTGATTCCTTTTCCAGTATTCTTTCTTCAATTTCGTAGTTTTTTCCGCATTTAGTTAAGACTTCACGGAACATTCTACAGCCTTCATGATATTACATCTTACATTATTCCCAAAGTCTTCCCATAAATCGTATTTAGTTTATTTTACCTAAGAATTAAGGTTCTTATATTTTTCTCCGTGTTATCGAGCACCACAGATGTCGTAAGAAAGGTTTATACGATTTATTCTTTTCCTGCCCTTCCCATTTAACTTCACGATGGTCTGATTCTCAATCCTTGCAGAGTCGCACCAAATCGCTGAACCAGTCGATTTGTTAATTTTTGTTTCTCCGATTTTGATTTTACGTCTGTATGTTGTTTTGTACTAAATCAGTGTGTCAATTAGCTGTCAAGAGGAATGCAAGACTTTCTGTTTTGTGTTTTTCTCATATAAATTTAAGGATGTGTTTATGCTATAACATGGTTTTAGTAATGTCTGGTCCGCATCCCACACACGAGTACGGCAGGTGCTCATAGTAATTCTTATCTTCACATTTAATTCAGTTCGTTCCAGTGAATGTTAATCTTTTTTTTTTGTTTTGTTTTACATTTGTTAATACATTTTTCACATTTCTGCCTTTAACTATTACTTCATCGTTTGTACAGGTTATATGGCATTTAAAGAATGTACCGTGGATCTCATGATGAGAGCGTTGACGTATTTAGCAGAATGGGATACGAGTCACGAGCTTACTCAGATTAATGGGACTATAATAATTGGCGACTGGCAAGATGTTACTTGGACACATTTCCTGAATCACGTGGGAATACGCCTGTTCTTGAAATTCATAAACTTATTAGAGGTGAGATACTTTCAATATTAATGCATAAGTTCTTTAATACTTGCAAACGAATCATGCATCATCTCTCATCTCTCTCTCTCTCTCTCTCTCTCTCTCTGTGTGTGTGTGTGTGTGTGTGTGTGCGCGCGTGCGTGGGTGGGTGTTGTGGATGGGTGAAATTTCGACTATTTTCTCAGTTTTAAGTGAAACGTGTAGAGAATACCCGGAGATCTATTAGGTCTGAATAACTAACACACTGAAAAGGCAACCGTGATTTACTAAAGTCAATGGATCTGTTTTTAAATTGCTTAAAACATTTCAACGAAGGACTCGCATTCATTTAAATGTATATTAATATTAACGCCTGTGCTTCTTGTTATTTGGAACAACAAGCATGGCAAAAGTGCTCAAGCTGTGAAGATAATGCATTAAGTTTGTAAATCGCGTGTAGTCTTCTACGCCGCTTGTCTATTCTGTGTGATTGCAACCCGAATTTCACGAATAAAACTTCTTCGACTTTCGTATTCCGCGAGAATGCCCACTCGCTGTTGAAACAAAACTATATTATGACGGATCTTTTCAAACCCTATTCGAATGCAGAACTAGGAAACTGCGAATAGTGGATGTTTTGAGGGATGGAGTTATATATATATAAAATTTTTTTAATAACTAGAACCGAGGTCTGAGTAAAAAAAACTTCAATTACACTATTAGTTTCGCCTAAACCAAGACTTCATCAGGTGTGAGATAAACACATAAATACCAGTAACCAATCTAAAGCAATTGGTGTTTTTAAAACATAGATTTTCAGTGTTAGATACGTTGCACTATGTTTTCAAAAAAAACAAAAAAAACAATTCCTTTAGATTGGTTCTGGTATTTATATGTTTATCTCACACTTCACCTGATGAAGTCTTGCTTTAGGCGAAACTAGTAGTGTAATTAAAGTTATTTGTTACTCAAACCTCGGTTCTAGTTATTAATTTTTTTTTTTTTTTTACTCAAACCTCGGTTTTATTCATTAACTGTTTTGTTTTTAATTTGTGATATCAAACCGAGTAAATCTTCAATCACCACACACACACACGTGTGTGTGTGTGTGTGTGTGTGTGTGTGCATACTCGTTGATTTGCATCTTTAGCCTTTAAGTAAAAGCTGGGGAATTGTGGAAATACCTTCTGAATTTGAATTATGTAGCGAACAAAGCGGCCCTTTTCAATTGATCGGTTAATACTCCATCTAACTCAGTGCTTCTAGATGTTTTTTTCAGTGTTTGGGGGATGGCGCCTAAAGCACCTATTATTATGGGAACAACTTTCGTTTTCTTTTGCCAAATTCCTTTAACTTCGATTTGCAACTCGCGATATTTTGTAATTTTTTTAGTTTCATTTAAGCCAATTCGGCAATCTCCTTGTACCGATATGTCGGTAAACTGAAATATCAGTTTATCAAAATAGGTGAAAACACTTTTGTTTTCACCTTTTTCAACAATTGTTATGTCGGGTGTATTACATTCCAACCTTTGTCAGTCTGGATTTTGAAATCCCAGAGTATTTTAGATTTTTCATTCTCAATCACTTTCTGGCGAACTTTATGCTTCCAATAGTATTTAGATACTTTAAACCCATGCTACTTACATAAATGACAGTGGATTATCGATATCATGCCTTTTACGGTACTCAATTTGTGCGATTTTCCTGTATCCACTTATAATGTGGTCTACCGTTTCTTCCTTTTCTTTGAACAATCTACATTTACTGTCTTCTTGAATTTTTTGTATTTTTGCCTTCAAAACATTCGTTTTAATGGCTTGTTCTTGTGCTGCAAAAATTACTTTCTTTAGTGATCCATTTATCAACCATTGTCAGGTCAACTTGCTGTCTGCTGTCCTCTGTGTTGTGAAGGTACTTTCGATGCCATTTTTTTCATCTTTCAGTTCTCACTTTTACTTGGTTAGACTTGTACTCCAATTTTGCATCCATGGGTTTAAATAAACTCTCTTTCCTTACCTCAAGTAGAAATTTCTCCTTTTTTTTCTGTAGATAATCATTCAGTTTCGTTTTTCTTCTTCAACAATTTGCTTTACTTGTAGTCCTCCTCTGCCTCCTTTTTTGCGTGGTATGTAGAGCTTATCAATTTCAATGCGAGGATTGAGGGAATGGTGCATTGTCATTAAGTTTCGAGTTTTTCGGTCTAAATCTTCCACCTCTACCTGGTTCCATTCAACAATGCCTGCTGAATATCTCAGAACAGGTTTGATCCAGGTATTAATTGCTTTTATCAAATTTCCAGCATTAAGCATTGACTTAAGGAGTTTTCTTAGTCGTCTTATGTATTCTGCTCTAGTTTTTTCTTGGATCTTATTTTGCAGAATTTCTGATGCTTGTAAAATTCTAAAATATTTGTTGCTATCTTCGAATTTTATTGCCTTGATTTTTTCGTAATTGAGCAACTCGATTTCGTTCAGATCCTCAAACGTTCCTCTTGTTATTCCATCAATTGCACATTTTCTAACCCGACATCCATTGATATATCTTGACTGAATATCTGCACAGTATTATGCAATAGTCCGAGTTCATTCTTTGATTTTGGGTACAACTTCAGATCGTCCATGTATAAAAGGTAAGATAGCTTTGCACTTTTTTGCTCAGCTTGGTAACCATGAGCAGTTTTATTTAAAATTCTAGTTAAGGGGATCAATGACAAGGTAAATAATAAAGGAGATAATGAATCTCCTTGAGAAATACCACATTTCATGTTTACTTCCCCAATTTCTTCTCAAATAAGGATCAACACTGTTTTCCAATTTTTCATGCTGACTTGCAAAAATGTTTGCACGAAATGCATCTCTTCATGTCTCTTCAGTCGTAAAAACGGTTTAGTTTTTATAAAAACGTTTCGTTATTCGATCGAACAGTTACTCTATCCACATATTTAATGCTTATATCTCAGGAGCAATTTAACAACATTAGATAGCCTATTTCCTAACTTGTAGTACTTTTTATTTGTCTGCTCCTTTAGTGTATGCTGTTTACTAAAACAAGTAAGAAAATATTTAGAGTAGAATTACACGTTATTACATAAGAAACATTTTGTGATAAATCTCTAAAATTTATTTTTCAGGGGAGTATTCCAAGGCGCTTTAAACAGTTCCACTCAATCAATACTCCGCCTCTTATAACAGCATTTTGGAGTGCGGCTCGGCATGTCGTTAGCAAGAAAATCAACAAAAGGGTAGGTTTATGATTTTTAAAATTAAACCAAAAATTAATATATAAATAAACAATTTCTTTCGTATGATTGCGAACCTAGTAGATATGCGCGTGTTATTGCATGAGAGAAGTAAAAATGAGAACTAGACAGACTATGGTAGTCTGGTAGGACAATGACTACAAACAACTAGAAGTTAAAGAGCAAAACAAGAAAACTTCAAGTGTGACTGTCGTTATTCTGGTAAACATCGTAAATATTTATGGCAGATTGGTCCGCGCGGTTAGCCTGGTGGCTTTGCGCTTCGCAACCATATGCCTGGGGAAGGAGTGTCCTAGGTTCGATTCCCGTCGACGACGAGAGGAGCTTAAGGATCTTCCTCAGCCATAGCCACGTTAGACGGTCTTGGACGTGGACAACAGGGTTTTCCACCAGTTTATTATTATGGCATATTGTTAATGATTGGAAAGGCAATCGGAATTTCTAACTGCTAGATCAAAGTGGTTTGAAAAGAAAGGCAGTTGGAACTATAAACGTAAAATTGTCGAATGAGGATAACCTCCCTGTTAAGAAAGTTCGATTTGCGAAATGTAGCATCCTATAAAATGCATATTTTATAGGATGTAATTCTCGCCTCATTTAGTTATAATTTTAATCTGTAATCTAGAAAGTGTTGGATGCGTTACACTTGATGAAACGTCACTAAAATGAACTGAAGTTTACGTATAAATATAAATTAAAATAACAGTTATTTAAATATTGAATAGAAAATGTTCAAAGCTGAAATCTTATCGAGACACATGAGACTTGATATTCTCTGCAGATTTTGTAAAGTTAATTTAGTGATGATGCAGGTAAGGGATACTAATCTGTAAATGTCTGCAGAATAGCATTACTCTTTTCTATACTGTGAAGAGCATAGCGAGCACCGTGTTTCTGCATACCAATATCGATGCCTGTTTTGATGGAAGAAGCCCTAATGAGTGCAACTTTTTGGTCGAAATTTGACGAATCCAAATTGAGATGTTCCACCTTTGGAACAGCCCCAAAACAGTTTTTATTAAAGTTTCTAACTGCAACCATGAGTGATGATTAAGAAAATTGTTGAAGCAAATCGGGCACTGTTTGTACGAGAACAAAACTATAAATTATATTTTGGTCTTTAGGTTTCAATTACGAAAGCAAGAAAGCTTCGAAGCTCACGATATTATACTCATTAATGACCAGATACAGACTAGTTTTTTGTTTTGTTTTTTTAATGCTTCTCAGTGATAGACGGAATTCAACGGACGTTTTTCCAAACGATAAGCGAATATCGCTTATGCGCGTTCCATGTCCTGTAATTATCTTATTTTTCGCGAGTCTTCGTGGCATAATTGCTATTAATGATTCTATTTGACAGGGATGGGATAACCTTGGTTTTATCTTTCGTCTACCAAGAAAATTACTTTTCAACTGAAGGGGAGTGAGTTGGTCTCATATGGAGATGACAGGTCTTTCTTCCAGGAACTCGGGTTTTTCATCCCTCAAAACAAAAGTAATCAAACTTGCCATAAAAGCCATGCGACGTAAGATATAATGGATGAGACTCATCGCTTTAATTGCTATTAAAGCTTTAACTTCTATCAAAAATTTGCTTTAAACGACCGACCATCTTATATTTTCTGCAATCATATTAATTCAAATACTTTTGGTAGATTATTCTGACTTTACTCAGTCTCGTACAGAAACAATTAGTGTCGCTGTGACTGTGTATGAAAATATAATATACATTAGTGATTATTCTACGTTTGTTTTCCATTCAGATTATTGTTCAGGATACGTTGGAGTCTCTTCATGAATATCTCTCCCCAGAACTTCTCCCTGCAGAATACCGTGGACATCTGGGACCGCTAGAAGGACTTTCGTTGTACAACAAACTGTCAGAGTGGCATCCTAAATATTTACAAAGTTTTCAATTTGGATTCAAATAGAGGAAAATACTGTTGCTTCTCTTTTCTACGTATTCCTTGAGTGTTCGTCAGCAGATATATGACTACCCCATTGCGAAAGAAAAGACAACGTCACTGCATCCTCCAATTCCCTGATGTTAGGCTTCAAGGAGATCGGTGAACCGATTCACACTTCAATTTTCGCAATGCTAATTTCGAAAATTGAAGTTGTTTCGATAGGAAGTTGTTTAACATTGAATAGACAAATATCAAATAAATGATTTAGAAGAGGTTATTTATCTATTTTACTTTCTACTACATCAAACCTCAATAATGTGCATGAAAACTGAATACTAGAAATATTCCTTTCTGCAGAAAATACATAGCAATAGCTATTCGCAAAACAATTGAACTAACGGAATGCAAAGCAGATCTTTATCAATATCTATAAGTAACCAAAAGCGTCAAATCTTTCAAAATTATATCCCTGACTACCATGGATAAGCAGGATTGAAATATTATATTTCAATTCCTGCTTATTCGTGGTAGTCAGGAATTGAAATATTATATTGTTTTTCTAAATATTTCTAAATAGAAATAATAATGCACAATGCAATATAAGCAATTATAAATCATTTAAAACATGCGAAAAGTTCAGGGATTTGAAAAATACCAAGTAGGTATAGTCCGACCACATAAGCGAGAGCTCTCGTTTTCAGGCTGCCAAGAAGAGTCAATTCATGTTGAAGGGAGAAAGAAATAAGGCGGTGAACGAAATGGTCAACAGCATGCGAAATCACGTGCTTTATAGATAAAAATTTCCAACTGTTATACAACCAAAATAGTTACCACGTCGTTAAGAACTACAATGATCATAAACGAGAAGTTAATTTTCCGATGTGTAATAATAAACAACTCATCCCACAATACAGATTGATTACCCTATTATTGGAATGGATTCTCCTTCTTTTGACATGCGCAGAAGTGTCGAAGAGTCTTGTATCGGCGGACGTACTATAAGAAATTTGACGTAAGTAATCTAAAAGAAGGTGGAGAATTTTATTATCGAGAAAGATTAACACTTTTGTAACGGCCAACGCTATTTTAAAGACATCTGGAAGCAAAAAGGAAGAACTACTTACTTAAACGTTAATAAAATTTTGGATTCAGACAAATTTCTTAAATGATTTGCCATTGCAGATTTTAGCATACCAATATACCAAAAATAGACTCATAAAGCCCTATACGTTCTCGACATTGTAGACGACAAACGAGCTCAATTCTTTATTTTTTTTTATTTAAACGCAAATATACTGAAAGTACACTACAGAGGCCGAAATGACTAGCAAAACACTTACTCAAGTTTGGGACACAAATAATTGTCTTCGCAAAACTGAGAATGTAACAAAACTCTGCAGTGTTGCACTGTAGGATATCACCAAGCATTTGATTGAAATTGGTCAACAACATATCTGATTATCAGGTTTTCGAACAGAGTGTACCATGTAGTAGTACAATAAATATAAAAAGAATATAAGAAAAACTTATCGAAAGAGATACAAACGGAATTTTAAAAAAATGATAGCGGAGTAAAACAGATCTGTCCATTATATCGTTAAGGCATAATTGGAATCCAGAATAAAACAAAGAAGAATGGAAAAGCAATAATATTAATGGAGGAAATAAAAAAGGAGGATATTACCTTTTTTGGTTCAAATATTGGATTCACAAGAGAGAGCGAGAGAGTATCAACGTAGTAAAAGGAGTTGTTGTGGCAGTACGATAATAAACATTCAAAGAAATGATAAAATCTAAGAGAAACATTGATATATATATATATATATATATATATATATATATATATATATATATATATATATATATATATATATATATATATATTAAAAATGGCATACACCAGTGGTTGTTGTGGTCTCGTATATAATCACTTTAGTATACATCCTCAGTGGGTGTACAGGCTATAATGACACTAACACACGATCACATTTACATTATTGCTAATTTCCTATCAACAATTTTTCTTCGCTCGTCACCACAACATTCTCATATCTCATACTTCTGTTTTGGAATTTCTTAATTCGAATGATAGGAACATGTATAATGTTCTTAAAAAGGAAAAGGTTGGCATCGCATATCTTTCCGATATTTTCACCAAATTAAATGAGGTTAACATCAAATTGCAGGAAAGCAACATGAATCTTATTAAAGTAAAGGGAATTATAAATGCTTTTTCAGCAAATTAACATTTTACGAGGAGAGTATTGCAAGACGAGATTTTCTGCAGTTCCCTAGTCTACAAAAAAAGTAGATGATGATTTAATATTAGATATAGATTTGGATTGTTATTGTTTCTTCTTTCGATGAAAGAAGAAAATGATCACATTCATGATCACATTCAAAGAGTTTCATGAGCTTAAAATACCCGATTGATCATAAATTCATTTCTTTCTCATGCCACTTCTGTTTATTCAAATTTGTGTGAAGAATTTATTGACTTAAAAAAATTATTTTGAAGTTAAAGTGCATTTCAGCATCGTGGGTATGAAAGATTCTGGCCAACTATGCAATGCAATTATCCTCATTGCTTTTCCTTCTTCATACTTGGTCAAGAAAGGATTCAGCGTCGTGTTGCAATTGTCAGTTAAGCAGCGAATAGACTGCAAATAAGTGAAAGATGAGACTTGAGACTTCCTTTGTCGAACATTGAACCTGATATCGAAAAATTAGGCTCAGGGTAGCCATTAATGATTGGCTTATTAAATACGGTAAGTTTACACCTTTTTGTTTTAGTAAAAAATTAATTAATATCAATCATTAATTTTTATTTAAATATCAGTTCAAATATGTTGATGGTAATTTAGGTTTGTCAAATAATATATTACAGTTATCTTATTGAGTCATTAACCTAGTGTATAATTGAACAGGGGTGGCCAGGCTATATAAATAGTTGAAAGTGCACAGCAGGCAAAAAAAGGTTCAGACCACTGTACTATTGTTGACCAGTCAACCTCTCGTATATGGGCCCAACATAAATAAAAAAAATAATAACTATTAGTAGTATTTTAACGCATATCCTCCTCCTCAGCGCCCCCTAATCACTTACTGCCCCCCTTCGACGTTCACAGCGCTCCCCGGGGTAGGGGGAGATGCTACGGCTTATGTTGAGAACCGCTGGTCTAAAGGATTTGCTACAAAGTGAAAATCTAAACCTAAGCACCCCTCGTTTGAAGCCAGCTTTCGTCTTGAAATTTCAGTTCACAATTTTTCTTTGCCTTTTCTCAAGTAGCTTGAATAAACATTATGGAACACTCAGTAGCAACATTCCTCTTCATTCTGCTATTTTGTCATGGGAGCTTTACTTCATTCACCTTCAATTCGATCTTGGTCGTGCAATGAGTTCTGCCGTATGCCATGCAGCAACAGTAAAACTTTATACCTCCATATTTGAGCACTCCTGCTCGATATTCGATTTGTACGATTGATGCATTTCCTAGCTTTTTAGGACAAACATGTTTCGCAGAACTGAAAAGTAATTAAATAAAAGCTAAAAATAGCTGAGAACCCATACATTAAATGCTCTCCATATCTATTCTGTTTCAGATGCGTTCCCAATTTGATTCGTCAGTTATACGGTATGGCAGAAAAGTAAAAAAAAAAAAAAAGTGATGAACTTCAACATCACTTTCAGTACACGCGGTATGAGATATGCCGTTCGGCTGCACATTCACATTAACGGAATGTTTACAGTCTGCGCAATGATATTTATCTGTAGAAAAGGTGTCGGCGTTGGAAGAAAAGTCGTTTATTGTTCGCATTATTTAAAAATTTAAAACTCACTTTAATTTTGAATTTACATTTATCTTAATATTTTTAACTTCTTAAATGATTTCAAGAATTTTGAGTTATTTTAAGTGCCATTTTTAATTCAGTATTAAAAAAAAATAATTTGAATTCCAAATTATTGACGTGAATTTAGAAAAGTGCACAAAATAGCTTATTAAATCTCTTCTTTCCTTTCAAAGTATAACTTTCTTCCTGCTCCGCAGCTGAAGACGAATAAATGAAGTTTTGAAGCCAGTATTGTGAGGAAATAATATTCTCGAATGTTGAATTTTGAAGTAATAAATGAGTGTGCAAAATCCTGTGTTAAATTGGGAGCCGAAGCAATGTTGTAAACAGTGTCATTCCTATCCACTAAGAGTCTGCAGTGTCGTTCAACATACATCAACGCTGCGTAAACGTTTTTTGAAATGCATCTAAAATACTTATTTTACAACTGTTTATTTATTTGCTCTTTTATTCCCGAAGAAGTAGAAGAAGCCAAAAGATTTTGAATGTACTTATACGAGACGAAGTGCAAGCAGAATATTCAACCCAACAGTCTCCTCGCTATGCACTGAAATGCAGTGCGATAAATTTACCTCTAATATCATACAATCAAAGATTTATCGTGAGATTGTTTAAAGCAATATAAAATAAATATGAGCAGACATGAAGGAAAATTAATTTCGGTATTCCTCTATTACGCCGAACACTGGATCATTTGTTATCATCTTTAGAATGAGTGTTTGAATAATAAATCAAAGACTTTATTCACTCCTAAAAATATATAACATTTTGTTATTGTAAATATGTTCCTGAAGGAGTATTTTATTTGTCCCTTTTAGTTTAGATATATTTTGCATTGCCATTTATTTTTGGATCTTCCTTCAGGCCCCTAACGGGTCTGATAATGTTAGAGTCTCTACGGCTTCGAAGTTTTCTATCGAACAAGACCACAGTGGATGAAGTGTTGCGAAAGAAATATTGTGTAGAATATTTTCATCTATAAAGTATTCCTGAAATTAAGAGAGAACCTGAAGAGTTATGTATTCTATGGGTAGAAAACTTTCTAAAAGTCTATAACGTTATGAGAAGTATAAAATCTTACAGAATTGGAAAGAACTTCCTTAGGTATGAGTGCAACACATCTCTCTCTCTCTCTCTCTCTCTCTATTTAAATAAGACATATATAAAAGATTTAATTATTCCAATGATACCTTCTCAAAAGCTTCTTAAAAACTTAAAATCTTATTAACATCATCTAATAGGGGATATTAGATAAACGTTAAGTTTAAAGTATTGATTTATGTTTAGTTATGAATGTGAAAAAAAAATTACGAGTGCAAAATGCAGATTCTGTATGTCAACGAAGGATACATAAAAAGTAGATTTTGAAAAGCACATTTGAATTTTATGCGAAATGCATGTCTTATTAAGAAATGTGGGAAAGAAGGTAAAAGCTACAGAGCAGTTTTCATAAATACAATGAAGTTGGGATTTTGAGGTTCAGTGGCCAGTGTGATGCTTCCTCAGAATATTTAATTCCATATCTTGATTTCTGAAAAATCAGTTATTGAAATACACAATCACTTTGTGAAGTTTTTGTTATTAAAATACTACTGCAAGATTTAAAATAAAATACAGAAAATCAACCAAGCAGATATCAAAAACCCGCATCATTCGATGCGGGCTTTTGATATCTGCTTGGTTGATTTTCGGGTTGCGGTTTCAAATGATGAATACAATATGGTTTGAATGTCAAAACTTTGAAAAGATGAAGAATTTTTTATTTGCTGTGATCATATATATTTATTTGAAGGTAAACATTTTATTTTGCTTTACAATTTTTCTTTATTTCATTGTATATATATATTTTTTTTTTTGATAGGTGACATTGATGTAGCATATTGTTTTCAAGAAATATTTTAACCCAACTTTCAGATGCTTTTTAAGTTTAATGTCTTAATTTCTGTTTAGTTATGAATGCGAAAAAAAAATGAGTGCAAATTACCACATCTTAGGGCAACATTCAAACTGTGTTGTGAGAATTAAGAATAGGATAGCGGTGACTTTACTTCCAACCCTAGTTTGTCTCATTTCCTTTTACTCAATATAATATATTTAAATATATAAAAATATCACTACTGTGAAATTAATGACGGGAACGAAAGAAAAAAAAATGATTTAAAGTAAAATAGAGAAAAACGACCAATCAGATATATATATAATATAGAAGCATATCAAAAGCCCGCATCGATTGATGCGAATTTCAGGTTGCAAATTTGAAAAATATTGTTCTATCCAAAATGCAAATTTCGTTAGGAAATAAAATCAAGTCTTCATTATAAAGAATTTTATAATGCTAAGTCATTTTCGTATTTTAAGTGATACTATACTTTTCATTTTAATTCCTCTGCTACAAGTTCCAAACCAGATACATACATAGATATCTAACAGGACAACATTCGATTTTGTCTAACGGAAATGAGTCAAACACGGGACTTGACACCTTTTATTCTTTGCATTTGCGCATACCTGATGGTAAACTGCTGCCACTCCTGTAAAATCATAGTTGAACATTTTTTAAAAGCATATGTTTAATTTATGAAAGTAAAATAGAGAAAATACAACCAATCAGATTGGAAAAAAAAAATACGAGTGCAAATACCAAGTCTTAGTACAAATTGTCGCACTACATTGTGAAAATTAACGGAATAGGCAAGTGGTGAGTTTACTTTTCTTCCCATGATGTCACTAAGTATAGAACCTCCAGAACCGTGGTGAAAAACATCGCCATGAGCCACAGTGCGACTGAAGTTATTACCAAAACGGACAGAAACCTACAAGCAACAAGAGCCAACTGTATTTTTAGGTTATTAACAGCAATTTCAAGTTAATCTGAATTATCATTAGAATTTTTCTAGACTACATTCAAAATTCCTTGTAATCCATTTAAATATCCGTTTATATATTTATTTTTAATGCCATTTGGTTTTTCATTAAAAAAAGAACTAATTTTATCTGTGAATGCTGACGCCATCTGTTGACGCTAAACTAAAAATTCCAATAGCCAAAAACAGTAATAGAGATAACATTAATTTTAAAAAAAGGAATGAACTTTAAAATATTAACATTTTAAACAAATCAAATTATTCGATGAGTTATGTATATGGGAAAAAAGTGTGTGTTGTTGAGGGGGCGAGGGAACGCCAGTGATAGCCAGTAACTAATTATTTTAGAAATGTGAATATGAAAGAAAAAAATTGTGTGTGTGTGTGTGTGTATGTGAGAGGGACAGCAATGATAACCCGTAATTAATTATTCAGAAAAGATCTAAATGCTGCTGCCATCGCTTGATTCTAAACTAAAAATTCCCATACTCAATAACAGGAATGAAATACCACAAACCTACATTGGAAAATTCGTACTGCCAACTATAGACAACCGAAAACACAACATACAACATGAGAGAAGCATTTCAATTATTAAAACAGTTTTACAGGAATGACACTGAAGACTCTTTTCAGTAAGAAAGGAAAAGAAAGAGAGAGAGAGAGGGATAGGGAGAGAGAGAGAGAGAGAGAGAGAGAGAGAGAGAGAGAGAGAGAGAGAGAGAGAGAGAGAGAGAGAGAGATGGAGAGAGGGAGAGGGAGGGAGAGAGGAGGGAGAGGGAGAGGGAGGAGAGAGGGGAGAGAGAGAGAGAGACAGGGGTAACCATTAGAAGTTGTCCAACGTGGAAGGGTGTTAGGACTACGTTTTTGCTTGCAGAGTGGTGAATGGGTAGAACTGGTTGCCAGAACGAATGCGTTTAAAGAGACATATGATAGGTATTGTCGGAATGATGGCTTTCATAGGATAAGACTTCTGACTTCATGGAGATATTATATAATAATAATAATTAATAATTATTATTATTATTAATAATAGTATCTCTGGCATGCTGTCACAAACAGCATGCCAGAGATACAATGAAGAAAGCCTACTGGCTACAACCGCAGCGGATGGCCGATATCTCTGGTATCTGCTCACCGAAACGGGATTGTTTAGTTCGCCCACCGTTTGTAGGTTCCTGCTTCGCGTCTTTCCAAAAATAGTCGATTCATGCTGAAGGGGAGAAAGAAACGAAGGACGTCGGAATTGGTCGCCAATATGCGAAATTACGTGCTTTATAGGTAAAATTTTCCAACTGTTATACAAGCAACATAGTTAACTACAATAATCATAAAAGAGAAGTTAATTTTCCGACCGGTAATAATAAACAACTCATCCCATAATACGGACTGATTACCTTATTATCGGAATGGATTCTCCTTTTTCTGAGATGCGCAGAAGTGTCGAGGGACCTCTCACCTGCGATTTACCCTCGCATTGGTGGCACTTAAAGTTGGCGCTTCTTTCTACAGCACTTTAAATAAAATCATCAATAAATGAAATGTATGGGTTAGTGAAAAAAAAACTTAAAATAAAATAAAAAAAATGTTCCTAAACATTTTATTTTATTTTATTTTAAGGGGTTTTTTCATTGCAATCTCCAGAAAGGCGTATTATTCCCACTAAAAGAAAGAAGAGTTTTTATCATTAAGCAAGTGATAATCATAGAGAAATATACTATAATATAAAACTGAATATAAGCTTTCTTGAATAAAGAGTAAAATTGGTTCAGTGAGTCATCAACGTCATCCGAGATGTGAGGTATATAACACGGGCCAGTATGATATCGGCTGTCATACAGCCGATATCATACTGGCCCGTATTATATCAGTGCCAAACTTGATTCTAAATTAGCTTTGGTGTAGCTAGTGGATAAAATGTAGGGTACAAAATTATATCGATAATCTCCTGTGGGTGTTCATAAAATAGGAACAAAGAAATTCATGATATCTTGGAAAGAACAAGAAGCAAACATAAATATCAGGTTCATTGTAAAAAAAAAAAAATAATGTCCAGTCGGTTATCGTATAAAAATGTGTGGCCCTGTCAGTGGAATTTGCAAAGTAATGACGGCATAAAAGCGAGCCACCTGAAGTGATTTTCCATTTCGTGTGTGGGGTACAATACTTCGGTATTGGCCACTAACCCGACTGGTCTACCCAGATCAGTCTGGGTAGTGGCCCTTCCCTTAATGCATACCATTAGACATATCCTCAAGGAGATGTGTTTTGCATTATAGGAGATACTGAGATAGGAATGTTGGTAGCTATCTCCACCTTTGCAACGAGTTGTCCTAGTGTTGTACCACCTTACCCCATTCCTGAAGATACTTTCAGGCGCAAACTATGTTTGCTCACACTTGGATAAAAGATTAAACTAATTTTATTATTAAAGAATAACAATAGTTCTTAGCAGCACTAATAATGTCAATTAAAATATTAAGAAGAATTAATTAATTAAGTCTTTATTATTATAACGTTTTGCCAGAGTTTCTACAATAAATTATTGGCTGCTAACTATTTCTTTTCTTTTTTTTTGGTTCAGATTTCCATGACAATAAGAACATCAGAAATGTTTATTTATTTTTTTTTTCAAAATTAAAATCACAGAGTCATTTTTGAAAAAAACCATTTCGCCTACTTTCTTGACGAATTTCAACTAAAATTTTTCAGAGCGAAATTATTTCACAACACTTGGAGTTTTCAATAATTATCAATATTCTATTCCTTACTGGTTCGAGGGGCATTCTTTTTTCACGAACTTTTCTTATTCTACATTCACATCTGAGATATTTAAAATTCTTCTCGAAGTGAACACGATCCTTAATTCGGTTCCCTTTTCTTTATTTTTGGATATTCATTTATTAAAATTTTTCGAACCGTTCTTACGATTCCAAGTCAGTGCAAACCCAGCTTTACGTTAATTACATGAGTGTCATTAGCAATTTATTAATGCCATCTGTCGAACGTAATGATTGATTCAATAGACCGATGCTCCTCCAATTATAACATATATTTTAAGAACATCATTCGGCCCGCTTATCCATCTTTCTTAGGAAATTTAAACTTTAGGAAAAATATTATATATTCAGTAATGCAAGCTAGTTATAACTATCGCTTACTTTTCCTTAGTGGTACTTTCTTATTTATAAGGAAGTAACACACACACACACACACACACACACACACACACACACACACACACACACACACACACACACACATACATTATATATATTTCAAAATTTTTTTTCCAACATAATCTCCCTCAAGTGAATACATTTATTCCAGCAATGGGCCAGCTCCATTATCCCGTCCCTTAAATGAAAAGACATCAACGTTTTCGTTAGATGTTAGAGTTCACAGAGGATATGAAATAAGCAGTGACCACTTCCTCGTTAAAATAAAATTAAGATTACCACCTAAATGGCTACAAGTAACAAGAACAGAAAGAAAATTTAAAACATTTGTTTATTAAACTAGACTATTAAATGACACAAATATACAATGCCTATATGAACAAAGAATTAACCAATATCTAGATAAAATAAAACAAAATGAAGAAATAGAAATAGAATGGCTTAATATAAAAACAATACTAAATGCAGCAGCAAATAAAAGCATAGGAAAGACCAAAAAATTCAATAAAAGGAAAAAATGAAAATATGGGATGATACAAATAAAGAAATAATCAAAATTAAAAAAGAAGCCTATCACAAATGGTTAAGCAGTAAAAGATTAGAAGATGAAATAGAATATAAAAGAATAAGAGCCATAACTAAACGAGAAGTCTGAAAAAGACATAGAGAATCATGGAACAAATTTGTTTTTAATTTAGAACATGACTTATATAAAATAAGACCCAATGTATGTAAAATTTTGAAACACTTAAATACAGATACTAAAGAAAACATAAAATTAAACACCGAATTGAAATTAGAAGAATTTCTAAATTTCTACACAGAATTGTGGACAGACAAGTATTTTAAAAAAGGCAACTGGCAAACAATCAACGAAAATGAAAAGGAAATAACTAAAGAAGAATTAGAAATCAGCCTGAAAGAAACAAGAAACCGAAAATCACCTGGAGAAGATAAGCTGCGTTCCGAACTATATAAATATTAATGCAGGAACAAGATTCAAAGAAAGACTCATTATTTTTAAATAAAATTTCCTCAACTGGTATCCCCCCAATAGAATGGAAAAAAGCAATTGTGATTGCTATCTTTAAAAAAGGTAATAGAGATGACCCTAAAAACTATAAAGGTATAAGCATACTAAATTCCTATTACAAAATATATAGCAGAATTGTAAATAACAAACTAATGAAATACTCCGAAAAGTTTATTTTAGAAGTACAGAATGGATTTAGAAAAGGACGATCATGTATAGTCCCGGCCTTTTGCCTAAAATTAATGATAGAGAAAAGAAGAGAATACAATTTAGAAACACATATTGCATTTATTGACATTAAAAAAATTTGACAAAATTGAAAGAAGCATTTTATTTAACATATTAAAAGAAAGACAAATACCAAATAATATCCTAAAAGTTGTAATAAGTATATATGAAAATAATTAAATACAAATAAGATTAAATCATGAGCTATTATATAAGAGAGAGATAAGCCAAGGAGTCCGATAGGGATGTCCCCTCTCAGCAACCCTTTTTAATATTTACCTAAATGAAATAATAATAAAATGGAATAAACATTTCCATCAAGGTATTAAACTTTCTCCTACCATGAACTTAAACACTCTCCTTCTTCCAGACAATCAAATAATAATTACATATTCTTAAGATAACTTATAGAAAGCTAGTTTAGATCTAAATGAGATAGCCAAAGATTACGGTATGATATTATCATAGCAAAAAATCAACAACTATGGCCTTTGAAGGACAAGATCCAGCAAGAACTAAAATAGTAATAGATAACAAGATCTTAGAACAGGTGAATTCATTTAACTACCTAGGATGTATGATCACGTACGAAAAAAAATTATCGACAAATTAATCTGCGATGAAAAAAGTGACATAAAAACTAAATCGTTTTGAGATATTTGAAGTAATTAGCTCGAAACACATTCTAGTAATTACCTGAAGAAACTAATGAAGAATACTTCCTCTTTCATTCCATTTACCTCTGTTGTTTGGATCAGTTCTTTATTCTAACCACACTAAACATAAAATCTTCAGACTATTCATGAAATAATTTTTATTTCTGGAAGGAGGTGAGAAAAAGGACATTAAAAAACACTTCCAATTTCTTAGCCTTTCCTTACATTTCTCTTGCCCTGTACACAACTATTCACAGCACTGGTGCCAAAAGTTTTAACACTGGCAACGAAAAAACTAAAGATGTTTTATAGAAACTGATAAAACTAAATACGTAATGTAACTATGGAAGAATGCTAATAAAAAGTACGCTTTTAACATAAGTAAAATAACAAGTCTTTGAAAGCGGTTTTATTCCTCAATTATTGTTTGTTTGGTACGAGGAAATTCCTTCATTCTGAGCTAGTTCTTTCAAAAACTTAGCGATGGCATCTATTCCCTCTGTTCGTTTTCCTTAGAACTGTTTATTTCAAATCCAAATGTCAGATCTGTAGATTAAATATTGCATGCCTTTTAAACATACTGGCGTCCAAACTTAAGGACGAACACCAAAGTCGAATATATCAGCCGCAAATTTATGCGAATCAACTTTTAACAATTTCTGTAACTAAGGATTTTGAGCAGAAGATGGATACACATTTTACGAATTGCCTGCAAAGGGGTCACTTGGGAGCACACTCAACATGATAAGGCCAAATGCTGTGCTAAGCGAATTGTATTTGAAGGAAGTTCATTTCGTGAAGGAATAAAGTTGCACATTTGAATGTCTTGTATCTCAAAGACAGCATATGGATGATTCCCCGTGGGGAATAATTATTGAAAAGCTTCAAGAAGGTCGTAAAATTACTTATATTGGGAGCACTTTTGGAATCTCACATTGCGTTGTACCAAGGCTCTGGGCAGCTTTTCAGACTAATGGAATTTGTTCCAGACCTTTGCCAAGAGGTCGCCCTCGTTCTACCAAAGAGTAAGAAAACAGATTTTTGGTTATAACAGCAAAACGTAATCGACGCATCTCGGCAGGTAATATTGCAAGTGGGCCCCATTTACGCAAATATAAGCGGATATTTCGAGAGACTGTAGCTACACGTCTCACAAATAGACTTATATGCCTGAAGGCCTGTAGTATGTGTCCCTATCATGGATGCAGGCTACAGTCTCATCGTAGAGCACGTTTTCAGTACTGTTGTATACATAACAACTGGACAGGATACCAATGAGATAATATAGTCTTTACAGATGAGAGCCGTTTTAATATTTCCTCCGATTCTAGACCGCATTTAATCTAGGATGAAAGCGATGCTGCCTAACAACATTCGCGAGAATGCTCTTGAAAGTGATAGATACGGCGGTGAAGGGGTCATGGTGGGGAGGCATTAATGGACGCATCCAGTTACAATTGCTGGAAAAAGGGACTATGACTGGCGGTCAATATTTCAACGAAGTTTTTCAATATCATACTCTATGAATATGAAATTCGATTAATTCGTTTTATGGGAGACAATGACCGACCACATCGTACTCGTTCAGTGGAGAAATTCTGGAGACCCAGAACATTAATCGAATCGAATGGCCAGCACCCTCCCAAGGTGGCCCTCATAGAACACATTTAGGACGTAATAGGGGGATACATTGCTGCTCGAATTTCAGAAAAACCAAACAATACCTTATGCTTGCTCTGAAGAAGGAGTGAGCCAGTTTCCATCACGAACTCCTAAGTCACTTTATGCTAAGCATGGTACGATGTTGTGAATGCTGCTTCTCAGTTCGAGGCGGACATATTCCATGCATAAATGTCTCTCTACATAGTTTTCTGTAAGCACCGTACATTAATTCCTTAACTAGAAATGTGTAACTTTCCCGAAAACGCATTGTAGTTTAATTTGTACGAAATTTGCAATACATTTTTGGGCAATATAATTTATTACTGTGCTGGCAATATTATTTATTAGTATGCTGGCAATATTATTTATTAGTGTGTGGCAATAAATTTATGTCTACAATTGGCTACAGGCATGAAAATATTTTCATATACAGCTAAAAATATAGTTCATCCTTAGCATTTGTACACCAATGTAGCTACTGTAGCGTTTTGACTAATTTCTCGCTGATTTCATATAAATTTAATAATTTTACTTCCTACCATACCATGAACTTTCCCTAATAATAATAATAATAATAATAATAATAATAATAATAATAATAATAATAATAATAATAATAATAATAATAATAACGACAACAGTGTCAAAAACAAAAATAGAAGCGGTGAATTGTACAGTAGCTTATACTAGTGTAACAAACTGATCATACACTTTAGTGATCATTGAAGAAATATTAGTCGCTCTTACCACAAATTCATTACTTCTATTTATTATGTCGATTGCAGACAAGTGTTCGTTTTCCAACATTAATGCTTGAACAATAAATTCTATACCTTTGTAAAGTAGAGACCTTACTTAGCAATATAATCATATTAACGTCATCATCAATTTTTAAGCAAAACCGTTTACTATAATTTCGTTTTACAGCACTATACACTAGAGAGAGCAATAATGCCGATTTGTATCAATGTGGTAAGCAGCTTTCTCCTTAAAACCTTTTCAACAACCTGACACTTCAAAATTGATTTCTTTCTAAACAGAGACCAGACCAAGCAATAAAACAAATAATAGTGTTCTTGTGATTTATCGGAAAGGGCGATTCACTCTTATATTTTAATTCTGAGGGATGCTGCACTTTTCATTAGATAGTAGTCCGACTCGGTGTCTGTTAGACTTTAACTACCAGATTTCGCTAGTGTAGTAACGAGAACGGATAAAGTTGGTAAGTCAGTTTTAGTTTGCATGTTGTTCGAAACGTGTCACTACCTAGAAGATCTGCATTTCTTCTTGAGTATTGAATACTATTATTAAATATATGTATTTACATTATATTTAAAATGCATATTTACGTTTCTAATCTTTGCATGTAGAATTATTGGAATGGTTTCCTTTAAATGTTATAATTGGGTAAATATTAGGAAACAAGAAGTGTTGTAAACCCTTGAGTTATAACTGTCACTCCACATCACATTATTGTGAAGATCTTAAGTGTGGAGAAGCGAAAATAACTTGCAATTTTGAGAAAAATATCTCTTTATCTAAGGAAAAATCACGCCACCTAAATCTAAATGAAGAACTGTTTCTTTACACTCGTGCTTTTTCTACGCGAAATTATTATTTCATGTGATCAGTTTGTTTTATCATATGGGATCACTAACTATTCGCCGTTGATTTGCAAATATCTTTCGAGATCAATATACTAATCGTCTTTGTATTTATGTAGTTAGACTAAAGGATATATATTATTTCCGCAGATGCTATACAACATGAGATACAGAAGGGATTACGCTGTTCGTCTTCTGAAAACATCTCTTATAACAGGAGTGGCAGAACTGGTGTCTACAAAAATGTCCTACGTAAAGTATTCAAAATATTGGTCACGTGCATTTGTGTATTTGGATTTATCTACCAGAGTTATGAATTCCTATTAATATATAAACAATATCCTACTTATGAAGAAAGAAAGCGACTCCTTGTTGATCAGATTGAATTCCAGCTATAACAATTTGCAACGACAATCCGTAAGTAAAATATTACATTTATTAATATTTTAATTGTAATAATGCTATTCCTCCCAACGTGCACTTGCGTAAATAATAGTGATCATGTACGTGAAAACAAATTACGATTGGCGTTACTATTTACCCTATCTAGCGGAAACTATACTTTATCCGTGAATAAAGTGTTTTTGTGACTACCCTAACATCAAAAATTAAATGACATCCTCACAAACGTTTTCTTTGTACTACCCAGCACAAGAGCTTTAACCTTAGCAATCTCTTCACTTAGCCTTTTCAAAAGTTCCATAAGATCACACATATTCACAGATTGTTCCAGTAGTGCATTCATATGCTTGAAGTACTTTAATTTGAAGTCAGAGATTAACATCTCATATACATACACGTTATGTGCATTGGATGTATATCTCGCGATTGAGCCTTTCTCCTGTGATATTGAATATTCTTAGAAATTCATTCCTTATTTTTAGTTACATTGTGGAATGTTTTAAAGACTGAATCTGAAACGCACGTATCGTTCATTTGGCAGATTAATACTATTTAAAAGTACGAAGAATGTTTTTTCTCATAATCAAGTATTAAAATTAGAAACTCTTAGAAAGTAATTTACAGAATATTAATGCACAACTTTCGGCATTATAGTTGCCTATGCATTGCATTACTTAAACAAACTACGGGTCTTCACAGCCTATCTTCTACCAGAGCATTTGATTAAGATTTCACTGATGCCAGCTGCTTTGAAATGGTTGGATGGTTGGTTCTCCTCAGAGGCCAGGAAACCTTACAAAGGCAAAAATATCGTAGCATATTGCAACCATAAAACGGACTTACATGAGACATCCGTTCTCTTCACTTGTACAACATGATCGGATCGAAGTCAGCAGAAATCCAGATAATATGCGGCGGTATAATAACTGCAACATTTCACTCATGAAACATTAAAGGGAGAATCTATCATTTTGATAAATTGTAATTTATTAGCACCATAATAATTTTATTACCAAGTCTAGTCTCCATTTAGACTGGCATCAGTTTCCGAATGTCAGATCACGAGAACATTTTTATTCGAAAGTTATTTATCACACTGCAAACAAATGGACCTAATTGCTCTCTCGTGTATACCGACAAAGAATGGGAAAAAAAAAGAAAGAATTTTTGTTTACAAATTAGTGACAAAACCAGTATGATTAAATGTCAAACACAATATTTCTATTTAATAATACAATATTTAAATAGAATTTATGGTTTAAACTCTAATTCTGCAGACAACAAATTGGGCACTCGACAATAATTTAAACAGAAATAGGTTTGTGTTAAGATAAGCCAAAGAGCATTTGCTTTAATCAAATGTACGCTAACCTTCCGTTTTTATCGTAGTCACGGAAATTTATCGTACTACATTTTAGTTCATTATGACTGATACTCGGTTTGATTGGTATAAGCGCATTTACAATTTTCTCTCTCTTTCTCTCTCTCTCTCTCCTTTTCTAGAAAACAAATAAGTAAAGAAATTATTAAAAGCAATATTTTAGGAGCATTCATAAATGTCAATTATATTCATTTCATTGATTACTTGTTTATAAATGTTAGGTAGGCAGTGTACTCCTCTTAAGCATATAAGTCAAAGAGTTTGGTTTTCTGTTTAAAATGAATCCTACCGTCTAATGGTTACCCCGTCTTGCATATTTACTACCACAAAGATCAGTTAATTCGAATTCGTGAGAAAAACACTAAAAACAAACACTTTTTGAAATCATTTCCGGCATACATATGCACCTGAAAGTAAGTATATACGTAGGCTGTTCAATAAGTAATAAGACTATATTTATATAGAAAACAGATTACCTTTAATCGTCATCATTTACATTGTCTTTTTCGAAGTAACTACTGTGAGACGCGATGCATTTGTCCTAACGTTGCGACCACTTCTTAAACACATGTGAGAGTCCGTTTTTTGAGAGTTCTTTCAAAACCGCTTCCGCAGCTTTTACACATGCTTTGTTGCTTTCGAAATGACGGCCTCTTAGTGGCTTCTTGAGCTGAGGAATCAGGCAGAAATCGCACGGTACGAGATCAGGACTGTATGGAGGGTGTGGTCTGATATCTGTGTTGTTCTTCTGCAAAACATCCACTACACAACCAGCAATATGTGGCCTTGGATTATCGTGGTGCAATAAGAAGCCATTCTTCAGCAATGGACGCTTCCTTTTGACGTGCTTGATGATAATCGCTGCTGTGTTGATCATTGTCTCAGTGATGGACGTCGAAGGTCTTCCCTCGCGTTCAAGGTCTTCCACATTTTGCCTTCCTTCCTTAAAATTTTATGCCAGCAAAAAACACTTGCCCTCGACATTGCTTCATCGTGGAAAGCTTCGCGTATCATGTTAAAAGTGTCCGATGCCGATTTTTGCAAACGCACACAAAATTTAATCGCATAACGCTGTTCCAAGGACGCTTCCATTTCGAAGACTGGCCGCACCTCGCAGGCACGCCGATGGGCACTTGCGTTTAGTCACGTGATACTCTGGCACATCAGCCCGTGTACGCCATCTATCAACCTCTTTTGTTAATACATACAACAACATTTCTTTATTCCACAGAAATTAATATTGTGATGAGTGGTTTCGCCACAGTAAATTTACTCTTATTACTTATTGAGCAGTCCACGTATATATATATATATTTTTAAATACCAAGCTATTTTAAACCTAGTTTTACTCCATTTCCTAAGTAAGCAAACAGACAAACAAGTCAAGTTTGTGCCCGCAAGTGTTGCAAGTCTAGCTGATCCTGCACGTGGTGCAAGACCAAGGCAACTAATGGTAAAAGTAGAATAAGCGCTGATCACTAATCTTAATATTACCCTTTATTAATGCAAAGCACATCTCCTATAGGAGATGTATGATGCTTTGTATTAAAGGCAAGGGGCCACTACTCAGACCGGTTTCGACCTTTATTGAGGTCTCATCAGTGGGAGCCAGGCTCACTGAGGAGACCTCAAAAAAGGTTGAAACCGGTCTGCGTAGTGACCCCACCCATAATATATTGCAGTATGTATACATCTTTTAGTGAAATGTGCTTTACATTATGGGAAAATACTAAAAATAGTGATCAGAGCTTTACCCACCTTTACAATGAGTTGCCCTGGTGTTGTACCATCTTTAGACTTGAACTATGTTTCAGGCGCAAACGTAATTGTTTGCATACTTTAGATTAGGAGTTAAATAACTAAGCTTATAAAATTACTTGGTAACCCTAATATATACTGTATATATATATATAATGTGTGTGTATGTGTGTGTGTGTGTGTGTGTGTGTGTGTGTGTGTGCGCACACACACACACACAAATTTCCGTTTCCGGTTACAATTTGAAACGTATAGCGAACAAAATTGTTTATAAAATTGTTAACAAAATTGTTATAAATAAAATAGAAGGAGAGATGTGCCTTACGAAATATGTAACGAATGATTCGAGAGTGACTCTACGGATATTCCATTATTACAGGTGTTGGTAGAATGGAGAGGGATTGAAGCATTGGACATGAGGAATAAGAGAGCAATCCCTCTCTCCATTCTACCACCAGGAGAGAGGGATTGAAGCGTTTGACATGAGGAATAGGAGAGTACAAGAGTTGGTCGTTATAGTAGGGAGGAATAATTTGGATGGGAACACGGAAAATGTCAGATTGGATATAAGGAGATTAAGGAGAGTAAAATATAACAGCGTGATAGGAAAGGTAGTCAATCTGTTGCAAAGGTATGATCGTAATGAATTGAGGAGACGAGAAAAGATTATAAATGATATATCGCAGTTATGTAAGGAGAAAGTTGTGCATTTTGTGAATGTGTGAGAGAAATTTGGTATGGATGGATTTGTGTAAAGAAGATGGGCTCAGTTTACATAGTTTTGGTGTGAGTCTGCTGGAAAAATTGTTGCTAGCAGGAGAGGTAATGACTGTAATGAATAGATCTGAGGTGGTTCTAGGTGATATGAAAGAGCAAAAGGGCAGGGTGAGGAGAGGTATTTGCTCACTTGCAAATGGAAAGATGAATATCATGGATGAAGTAAATGAGAGAGAGTAGAATCACAACACAAACAGCGAAACGGGAGAGTCAGGGTGGATGCGGAGACACTTCGTGCAACATGTGATTGCTGGATTCAAGTTGAATGTGAAAGCGGGCGAACACAGATTGCGGTAGCCCTGGATGGGAGGGGAGAGTTTATGTGTGAGGAAAGTTGCTGAATTTATGGTAATATAGAGGAAGTGACTGTGGAAGGTATTGAAGAAATGATGCTTGTAGGATATTTAGAACCAGTAATGATTTCTTATGCTTATTTATTAAAGCTAGTAGTATTCGAAATAAGGGGAACAAATCGTTGCTTTGCTTGAATTTATTTCTCCCAACATTGTCGCTATAAGCGAGACATGGTTAGATGTCGATGGCATCCTTACAGGAATAGAGATGAACAGATATTATATTTTTCTTGAAGACATACAGGAAAGAAAAGGAAGAGGAGTACTATTGATGGTAGAAAATAAGTTGTATCCATCCATTTAAGATGGATTTGCAAGGTGCAAATAGTGGTCACGGTTTTGAGGCAGTATTATGTGAAGAGGTAAGCAGGATGAAATATTTAATTGGGTGTTGTTATAGACCTGGTAATATGAAGGGTAAAGAGCAGGAAATGTGTAGGCAAATTGAGTTAGCTAGCAAGAAACAAGTGATCATTATGGGCGACTTTAATTATGATAATATAGACTGGAATCAAGACACTGTATCTAGGGGAAAAGCAGATGAATGTTTGGAGTTATTGAAAGACAATTATCTCAGGCAGTACGTAACGGAGGGTACACGAGGATCAAGTGTATTGGACTCGATCATCTCATCAGATGATGTTATTATAAACGAAGTACCAAATCTTCAACCAGTTGGTGAGAGTGGCCACGAGATGATCACTTGCAGGGTGACAAGTCATTCGATACCTCTGTAGAAAGGGATATATATGTGGAATTATAAGGCTGGTAATTATGAAAAGCTCAGGCAAGCTTGTGATAATAATTTGGAAAGAGGAACTAGATGGAAAGGATATCAATGCTGCCTGGGCCTACTCAAGAACTATTTGGTGGAGGCAATATCAGAATGTTGAGAAGTTAAGAAGAGTAACTAGAACAGGTATGAAATGGGTGAATCAAGAGATAATGTATGCAATCTGGAAGAATAACAACAACAAGAAGAAGGTATTCTGGAAGAAACACAAGATGAGTAGTTATAACAACCAGTTGCATAAGTACAAAGAGCAGAGGAGGAAGGCGACTCTCTTGATAAGGGTAGCAAAAGTGCAGTATGAACAGCATTTAGCTAAAGCTAAAAGAAAATTCTAAGGAGTTTTTTCGATATGTCGCCAGTAGAAGAAAGAATGATTATGGTAGGATAAGATTGATTGGTGAAAATGGAGGAATGATATCCGCTGCGGAGGATGCAGTCGAGATATTTAATGAGAAATTTATAAATGTATTTCATCCTTAGTGATATCACGATATCACTAAGGATGAAATACATGAAAGGTGAATGTGATATCACGCAGACTTGAGAGAAATGAACAGGAGGTATATTAGGAATTGAATAGACTTAATGTCAATAAGGCTATGAGACCTGATACTAGTTCACCATGTATTTTGAGGGAATGTTCCAGAGAGTTAACAACAGCTTTATCATATCATTTCCACATGAGTCTTTCACTGAGTCAAGTTCTAAATGATTGGAGAGAGGATAAACTTGTTCCAATTCATAAGAAAGTTGATAAGAGTAGGGCTTTGAATTATAGACCAGTCTGTGTGTCTGTAGTTGTGGTTATGGTATTAGAGGAGATAGTTAGGACAGCAAGATTCAGAATTGGGTTGATAATACTCTTTGGCGGGCAGCATGGATTTACTAGAGGAAGATCGTGCTTCAGTAATCTGCTTACTTTTTTTATAATAAAATGACAAATGCGTTGGATAAGGTGTTACATATACACTGGTATATTTAGATTTTGAAAAAATCGTTTGACAAATTGCCACAGAACAAGCTGGTAATTAAATTGAAACGGATGGTGCTGAACAGTAGATCAGTTCGCTGTATTGGAGATTGGCTGTCCGATAGGTATCAGCGGTGTCTATGAAGGAGCGATATCCCAGAAGAGGAATCTTACTAGTGGTGTACGCCAAGGTTTTGGGTCCATTGCAATTTAATTTGATTTCTATATAAATAATATTGGGAGAGGTGTGAGTGGTGATATGCAGTTGTTTGCAGATGATACAAATTTGGGAGAGCAATCAGTAGTAGAGCGGATGCTGTAGCTTTGCAAAAGGACTTGAATCTGGCTGAATGGTTAAATGAGTAGGGATTCAATTTTGCAAAGTGTAAGATTTTGAAATTTGGGATGCAGAGATGGAATGTAGAGTACACAACCGGTGGAAATATCTTGGAAATGGCAGAGGGTATGAGAGATCTGGGAGTGATTGTATTCAAGGACCTAAAATTTCGGGGACATATTACTAAAATTGTGAAGAAAACACAGTGGATAATGAGAATGATGCGCAGGGCACTGACTTTTAGAAGTATGGATGTTATAGTTCCCTTGTATAAGGCTTTGATCAGGCCACATATGGATTACTGTACAGAGGTTTGGTCACCTGGTTTTCAAAAACACGAAGATGTATTGGATAAAAGTTCAGAGTTGAATAGAAGGAGCAGAGCGGAATATGATCGAGACACACAAACTATTAAGCGGTTATTATCAGATTACTATCGTGAAGGTTTTGCACAGAATGGTTGAAGATAGGAAGAGAACAAGAGGTCATCCCTGGAAGCTGTATAAGGAAAGTGTAAGCCAGGGAGTCAGGAGCAGGTTTTTTGCATGGAGAGTGGAGAGTGAATGCATTGCCCGAGTGTGTCGTGAGAGCGGAGACAGTGAATATATTTAAGGCGCGGTATGATAAACGGTGTGTATAACAGTGGACCTCCCACTATGAGTCTTGGACTCCATGGAGGTTTTTATAATAATAATAATAATAATAATAATAATAATAATAATAATAATAATAATAATAATAATAATAATAATAATATTGTTGGTTTTAAAAATACCATAGATTCTTTTAATACTCCGTTTTATTTATTTAAAATAATTTATACATGTTATATCATGTTTTCTGTGATTTACAATTGTTCCTTAAGTTCAACGAGTCTTCAAGTATTTACCAAATTATACTTTCTTACGTTTTGAAAAAAAAAAGGAAAAAATTAAATATCCTAGAAATTTGTATCTTACTCAATTCCATGTTTTCTGGTTTATTAATTCTGTAAGCGCCGCTTCTTGCAAGAGCACATCTTCTAGGACTGATTTTTCAATATTTCTATAGGTGAAATCTTTGGCGGGCCCATGGTTTAAACATTCTATGTTTTCGATTCTTCGTTTAGAAATATGGCCTTGAGAATCACAATTCTATAGCGTTAGCCGTCATTGATTTCGCTTTAAAACGTCAGATAATTCGTTATGTTTAAAATGTACTTTACTTCTGGCACAAACAACTTCACCAATTGAATAGCTCTTAGAAAAGATGGGAAAAATAACTCTCTGAACTAACTGGAGTAATGTTACCACATTGTTAATGTCAGGTATACAGTTAAAATCATCTGTGACTGTGAACCCTTCTCCACCAATTCACTCCAAGGTTGTTAACAAATAACTTTTTCTTTTCATTTTGATAGTAGAAACCGTCCCGAGGACGATTCTGTGTATGGAATCCTTATTGATATCTAAGAAAATGAACTTTCCCTTGATAAAACAAAGAAGATTAATTGTTATTTCATAACTGTAAAATTTATTAGCTGTGAATTTTTTTCACACTTTTTAATATCTTAATTTTATTAAATGGATAATTGGATAATTTTCTTGTTTTTCTTCTTTTCTTAATTGTCTTGGATAATTTTTATAATAACAATCTTAATGAATCCAAGCAAAGTTGTTGACATGCATTTTATAAAACCATAACATCCATCATAGCCACTGGGGAAATAGATACAGGATCTGTTCATTCGAGATAAGTCGGCTTAAAGATTTGATGCCCGGAACAAACTGCAAATAAAGTAGTATTTAAATCAACTGTATACACCTTTGCCGATGTTTCTTACAATATACTTATTTTTGTATATTTTCTACTATCAGATCACTGTTTGAAAAGATAACTTTATTTTTCAAACAATACTCCAATAATAGGATTGATTTTTATCCATTCATTCTGTTATTTTATTAAATTTACATCAAGTGCTTAAACGTTGCAGTCTGGAGCGGAAACCACGTTTGTTAACAGTTTATTTAGGTTGCGACAAATACAGCCTGTATAGGTAGAGAAAGGGCAGTTTAGAAGATAGAAACGAATGTGAAATTACCAATGTAATACACTCAATGATTAATATTATAATATATATTTTATTAGTAGTTGTTTATCACAAAGTTATTATGTAGCTATTTAATTCATTCTTCTAATGAGTATTTAATATATTTTTGGATTAAAAATGATTACATTTGATTTTATTTAAAAAAATGGGATTTGATGTTTTAATTGAAATAAATATTAAATAAATAAATCCGCTACAAGTCTGCAAGATTCCCCGACTAAATCGAATAACTCTCGTAATTGATTTGGTATGAAGATCAACAATAATAAGACAAAGACAATGAAAATAGGCAGAAGCATTGAAATTATCAACTGCATTGTGAATGGAGAACCTATAGAACAAGTAAAACATTTCAGCTACTTAGGCATGATTTTTACTGAAGATGGTAAATTAAATATGGAAATAGACAACAGAATCCACAAAGCTGGTATGGTGGGAAGTCAATTGAATAAATTCATATGGAATAAGAGAGAAATTAGTCAGAACACTAAATTAGCTCTATACAAGACAGTGTTCAAACCAGTTTTAACTTATGGATCTGAGAGCTGGGTCAGAAGTAAAACACTTGACCAAAGACTAGAGACCACAGATATGAGAGTCCTGAGAAAGATTATAGGCGTGAACAGATGGCATCAATGGCAATATCATATTAAAAACAAGGATATTAGGAAAGAACTTGACATTGTCAGCATCCAGGAATGCGTTAGCAGAGCTAATCTCAGATGGTATGGTCACTTAAACAGAATGGGCGAGGAAAGATTAGCAAAACAAGTGTTCTCTACCATGTTGGCAGCAAAACGACCCAGAGGAAGACCAAGATATAGGTGGATTGATACGGTACAAAGTGCCTTAGACGATAGAAATATAAGATCTGATAATGTTGGAGTCTTGACAAGTAACAGACTGATTTGGAGGAAAATTGTAAATGGGAATTTAGTAATGATGTAAATATTTCATGTAGTACTATCATATCCAGTATATCCCTTCAGGGTACATGTCAGGAATTTGATGATGATGAGTTTTACATTAAAACAGTTAAACAGCTATTTTTGCATTTTGTCATTTATATTTTAATTTTACAAATCATTCTTATTCACAATCCACATTAACATTACTTTTTCATTAACATGCAATGGATAATTCTAAATGCATTCATTTCACTTTTCACAATAATAATTAAATGACAAGAAACGACAGTCACAATGAGCCAATGAAATTTTACAAATTTACAACTTTGCAATTCTTTACTAAACATGCATACAAATCGGTACATCACTTAATTTCACTTATCATTACTTCTCAGAGAATGGCATATACTTTATAATATCTTGAAAACGGTGCTGTAATTTCTTACATTACACTGTTCACTCTTTATATCTTTATAATTGCATTACGTGAAATTTATATGGAAGAATAATTACGATCCCAGTAATCGTTTAGAAATATCGTTTACAGTTACACAAGTTAGTTAATATGACTAAATGCTGAATTTTACATTTTATTATATATGTATATTAATTTTCCTTTTTTATTTGACAAAGTGTTATCTTTATCATACAGCTATTTCCATTTAGACTATTTACATATTATATGTTCGGTATAGTACAGAATGCTATATAACAACAACAGCAACAACAACAACAACAACAACAACAACAATTATTATTATTATTATGGTATTGTGAGTTTGAAGGTAAATTTTAGTGATTGGCAATGAGGATTAATTTTTAAAGCTGTGCTAATCTCACCTACCTCGAAGGTAGGATTAGTTTTCATGAAGAGATTGCAATTAACATACCCTATTTATGTTTGTTATTTTTTATGGGTGGAAAGCAGGCGTCCGATTTTGGTGGTTTGTGTAGTGAAAACAGGTTTGAGTGCTGTATTAATTCTGTTGGTATCGCTTACACCATTTATGTTTTAATGTTCTGTAATTGTCAATGTGTTTACAATTTTGTGGTAGGTTGCTGAGTAGCATGGGTATGAGATGCAATCTCACTACAGATCCATAAGAGTTGTTGAAGGATATTGGAATGTAAAGAGTTGTGGTGGGACGTGTTATGTGATACGTGTCTCTGTTGTTATGATAAAAAGTGTTTGTGAAGTAATTTCTTAGTAACATTAAGTAGTGATGTTTCAGAATTTTTTATGCTCAGGATTTTGTGCATCGCCCTGTAGGGTTATGTTATTTGCGGGGTATGTGGGGTCTCCAAATCTGTTGAAATAATTTTCCATCAACTTTCTATTTTCACTAGATGGCTGTTTGATCTGTTAGCATAGATTGTATGCCATACCTGGGTAGCGATTCGCAGATAGAATGATATAGTAGTTTTCTTACGTTATATGGAATGATGTATTTTACTTTGAAATGTTTAGCTACAATGATGTTTACTATGTAGATAATGTTTTGTGCATTTGTTGTGGCAGTCTATGTAAAGCCAAAGGTGTTATGCATGTGTTACAGATCTGATTTTGAAACATTACTATCTACTTTTGTTGTTAAAGCAGTCCAGTCTGTGACAGTGTAGACATAATGGTATGGGGTGCAAGATTCATGGATTATATATAATTAGCATCTGCATTTTATCTCCTCATTATAAGTGAGTTTGAGTTAAAGTAAATTGTGATTTCAAGTAGGTATTGTTGTGCTTTGGAAAGAGCGGTTTGATCTCTTTAATTAGATCGAATTTTGTGGTGTTCGGAGGGTGGGATGAGACATACAGATTGAAGTTAACACAAAATAGTCATCGGCAATTTTCTTGGTCATTTGACACCTCATTACTGATGAGGTGTATCTCTTGAGACAAAGTAATGATCGGTAATATTGACATTAATTACTAATGATGTGTATATATATATATATATATATATACACACACACGTGAATCCTCCTAATTTTGGAAAGCACAAATAGCGAAAAACATAGCATCAAATACACAAAACATAATATACAGCCAGAGATAATAATCCGCTCAGCTTTCTGAATGAATTAGAATCATTGCCTATGCAGCACATTACTCCTTACAACACATTGGCTCATCCTATTAGGAGATATTAACATAATACTCTTGACCACGCTTCTTCAACCACTAACACATACCTTGATATACTAAGTCAGTACAACATACAACCGACCATAAACTTCCCAACAAGAAAATAAATATTCAACAAGTCACTAACACAATCATGCTTTGACAATATTCAACACAATGGTTTATATCCATATATATATATATATATATATATGGATATATATATATGGATTTATATCCATACAGTATATATATATATATATATATATATATATATATATATATATATATATATATATATATATGGATATAAACCATTGTGTTGAATATTGTCAAAGCATGATTGTGTTAGTGACTTGTTGAATATTTATTTATATCCATATATATATATACAGGGTGTTCGGGATAAATTTGACAGTTTCGTAAGGAAAAAGAAAATCTTCTTTGTATCTATTAAATTTAATGAATTGACAAAAAAACATTACAGGCAGAGTTAATTACAATACTATCAACAAGATTTACTCAAAATAACCACCATTAGCATCGATCACAGCTTCAATTCTGCTTCGGAACCTCGAACAAGCTGATGCTACAGTCTCCCTGGGAAGGGCCGCAAAAACTGTTTTAATTTTATCCATTAACTGGGCTTTTGTATTACTGGAAGTGCGATTGGTGTCTTTTTCAACTGCGCCCCAAACAAAATAATCCATGGGGTTAAGGTCTGGGGAGTTTGGAGGCCAAACATTTGGACTGGTGAAGTCGTAGAAATTTTCAGACAACCATTTTTGACTTTTCCCAGAGGTGTGGCAAGGGGCCGAATCCTGCTGCCATACATACGGCCTACCATTGGCTACCCTTGTTATCCAGGGCTTGACTACAGTTAGCAACTCCACGAACAAAGCCCGAATTCCAATGCCAGGGTTCTTCAACACCTGTTCCTGCAGATTTGCGAGGAATTCTGCTGTACGAACGCAATCAGATCGTCTGCTAGGGATCTTTCTTCTTGCTACATCCTCGTAGTCACCATTGCAAGTCTCTAGTTCATGCCTGATTGTTTTTACTGTATTCAGGGAGCATTGGGCAGCAGTCGTAATATCCTTATTTTGATGGCGGGCACGAATCATCATGATACAAGTTATTCTCTTCCATGATTCAGGTGGGTTCCAGCTATCCATCCTTTCTGACATCTTGTATATGAATGAAGAAGGGTCCAAACTTTTAAATGAAGAGAAGTGTGTGTTAATACATGTAACTTACGGAAAAATATAATTAATTATAAATATGTCAAATTTATCCCGAACACCCTGTATATATATATATATATATATATATATATATATATATATATATATATATATATATATATATATGGATATATATATATGGATTTATATCCATACAGTATATATATATATATATATATATATATATATATATGGATATAAACCATTGTGTTGAATATTGTCAAAGCATGATTGTGTTAGTGACTTGTTGAATATTTATTTTCTTGTTGGGAAGTTTATGGTCGGTTGTATGTTGTACTGACTTAGTATATCAAGGTATGTGTTAGTGGTTGAAGAAGCGTGGTCAAGAGTATTATGTTAATATCTCCTAATAGGATGAGCCAATGTGTTGTAAGGAGTAATGTGCTGCATAGGCAATGATTCTAATTCATTCAGAAAGCTGAGCGGATTATTATTTCTGGCTATATATTATGTTTATTGTGTATTTGATGCTATGTTTTTCGCTATTTGTGCTTTCCAAAATTAGGAGGATTCACGTTTCAGTCACACGTTATTTTTCATTGATAAATGCCATGATGCCACCTCCTCTTTTGTTTGGTCTACATAAGTTGCAGGTTTGGTAAATATTAATGTTGTATGCATACCTTTCTGTTTAGTTTATGGCGAATTCGGTCAGTATTAGTACATTTACGTTTCAAGGTAAGCCACTGTTTCTTTGTACTTATTTTTGTGAATGATAGTAAAGTCAGTATTGGTGGTAATGTTGTCTGTCAATTTCTTACTGATATGGTTTTTAAAGAAATTTTAAAACCAATCCTTAATGATGAAGAGAGTTATTTTATGGAAATTGAATGAGAGTAACTGGCATACATTTATCTTCTTAGGCTGTATAGGTTGGAGTCTCTTGAATTCATATAAACCAGAGTGTTTTCATTTTGTCTCATAAATATCTGTGAATCCATTATCCAAAGGAACTTGCATTTTTTCTCAGTTTTTGATTTCCTTGCGTGGTATAATATATTTTTAAAGTATGCTGTGATCAGATATATAGATTAGTGTTGGGAGTGACTTGTCAGTTAGGATAGACGTTGTTGGCATTGCCTTTTGCTTGCTGCAGGAAGGCAGTCTCTCACACTGTTTGTAAAATGAGCAATGACTGGAGGCGCTCTTGGTTTTTGTGAGCCTCGTTTAAATGAGGCGATATCTATAGCTGCGACTGGAACGCCAATTGTGATGCCTATCAATTGCACTATGTTGAGGTCTTCTACCTTTTCTTTTGGTATCCCCTCTATTTGAATTTCTTTTTGTAGTATGTTCTCGATATGGCATTTCAGGGTGTTTACCTCTTTCGATATTTTTTATTTCGCGGTTGAGGTTTTCTTGTGTTTTATCGTTATCGTTACTTTCGTCTTTATGTCTCACACAGTTCCTATAATTTCTTTAAGGGTCACATTATTGTACTGTATATAATGTTCATACTAATCAAATTTTTTGTTAATTTGTTCCTGGTGTGTATGATATTGGTAGGCTGTGTAGGTTTGGATTCTCTTGCAATTATATGAAGTTGAGTGTTTTCATTCTGTCTCATACATTTCTGTGAATGAAGTTCCTGTCCACAGGAACTTCATTCACAAAAATGAAGTTCCTGTCCACAGGAACTTCATTTTTTCTCAGTGTTTGATTTCCTTGAGTGATATTGGAAAGCTGTGTCTTTAACCATGAGGTTGAATGAATTTAAGGTAATTTTAGGATCGGGGGAGAGACCTTGATGTGGGTCATTACTTTTGCTTGGTAGCTGTTCTTTGTTCTTTTTTTTTCTCATGCCATTGTAGACAGCGCCATTCAATCCGATTCGCAACTCCGTTTGCTTTCCACATGCTTTCTGAGATCCCATAGAATTGGTAGTGTTGTATTTGACCGCATCCAGAACAATGGGGGACGTCTCTTTCGTCGCTCAGTGGCTTATTGTACTTGTTACAGCTCATCTGGTTTGGTGACTCTCGATGTTTCGGTGACCTTTGGACTTTCTTCCTATTAGCAACTATAGTGTGAGTTTTAAAATGGCGACATCTTTTGTTCTTTTCTGGGTTAGTGACAAATGTTCAATCTATGACTTTCAGCACAAAATATTTTGATATTACTTAGCCTATTTCGATTATTTAAATGTCCCTGTCCTGAGCGTAACAAGTAGAATTAAACAACAGCACTTTTTGAATAAAAACATGAGATAAAACCACTTTGGACAGATGTATCGAAGACGTTTATTACAAACCAAAGCATGACGTAAGTAATCTTGTTTTGGATTTAAGTAATTTCAATTTGCTTCAAAACACCGTGTTTAGCTTGACAGAGTATTATTTCAAATCATATGATTTACTCCTAAAATTGTAGATTTTAAAATTGAGAAAGAAATCATTTATCATAAAATGATAATGTTCGATGAAATCAGGTGAACATTCGTTTTCAATATTGTATAGGAGAAACTGCAACATCCATAAATGCTTGGATATCAGAACCTTCTTAAAGCACGATTTACACTAGAAACAAAGACTTTCGCACTTGTGCTTACTCTAAATTATTATCTTTTAAAAAAATTAAAAACTTCACTGGTTGACATTGATAGTTTAGATTGCCACAAATGAGGAATTAAAACTAAACGGAAAAAAATAAAGAAATAACGTACAGACTGAAGTGATAATTTCCAGGTATTCACCAAGTAATTATCGTATAATCTATGGGTAAACCAGTATACTGAGAAACACCCTGGAGCCTCTGATTTATTGTCAATATTGAGAACTAAAATAGATCACATAGCACACAATGCAATACGAATATTAATAGTGTTGTGTCGTCCATCTTGCTAACTGATTCATTTATGATGGTTAGTTGAACTTATCCTTACTTCTTTAAATTCCGTTTTTTTTCTTTTTTTAAATGTTGATTGATACTGATCCGAATATAAAGAAATTTATATTATCCTGCGCCACCCTATATTCAGATTAGTCTAAATAATATAGAGGAATCAATCATCAACTAAACTTATATTATCACATTATCTTCATTTACAAGCCGAGGTTACTAATATCATATAAGACTTCCGCAAAGTCCGATAAATTTTTATGAGCGGTGCAATGAAAGGAAATCAGGCAAATATCAAATCGAATTCAATAAAACAAAACATTTAATGCAGGGTTATATAACATGTACATCTAAGTATAACTTTCTGAACAAGATAATGCAATTGAACAAATTCAAAATATCTCTGAGATACAGATAGCTACTCAGTTAGGTTTTAAGGTTAAAGCCAAAACCCTAAGATCTTATTATTCAAGACATAAACATTTCTGTCACAATTTGTTTCTATTCTATGAGACAACTCAAGTCATCTACACATCAATTCAGTTCTAGTACTCAGAAAAAATGCAATCCAATAGGTATCAAACATTCAGCTCTCAGGTCTCTACATTCCGTAGATTTATAAAAAAAATAGATCTCACAGTTTAAAGTTCCAGAATTCACAATAAATATTGTTATAGTTGGCTTCTCTAATTCACTTCTAGTCCATTAATACTTAATTGAATTACTAGACGGTTAACAATTCAAGGGGGAATACTTCAGTGCTTTATTCCTTCGACTATTTATAGTTAAATGCCACAGCCAGGGTTAAAATGAATTAGGTGGAACTACTTTCTTTTTCTTCACACTGGATAAATAAGTCTTACCGGGTTATGACTTCAGCACATTGAATTTACTTAGGCACATTTTCAAAGTGCCTGTTAACTGATTATCATGAGGAAACACAATTCAAAGAAATCTTCACTATGTTAACTGAAATATTAAACACAGAGTAACATAAATCTTGACATATTGGATTTACGACATGTATTAATTCCTTATTTTCCACTATGTTTTGACTTCAGCTCTGGAGTATTCTTTCTCTAATCATAGGAATCTATCGTATTATCTGAATCCCATAGAAGTAGCTATTAATCCCTTTTTATTCCCGGTGCTTTTCTTGCCGAATTTTCCGGATCATGGGAGAAATAAGCTTTCTCCCCTGATTACTTTTGTCTTCCAATTAACTGCGCTTATTCTTCCCGCCCAAATCCAGTTCTAACCAGTTCAGCTTAAATCTACAGGTTTCTCTCCATATCATAGTTCAGGTTCTAAGCACGCGCTAACTAAAAGCAACTCCATTTTTCCTTTACTAGCCAATCAAATTCAATCAGAAGAATTACATAAAATCATATCTGCAGAATTCCACATATTTACATTATTTTTTAGAAATAACAAATAAAGAAATAATCCATAATTCATATAAAATACATTTAAATATGATAAATACAAATTTTTATAATATATATGCACAACTTCTTACAACATTTACACAGGAATAAATAAAATATATCGAATGACATTTTAATACTGAGTCCTTTCAGTACTAATACATATTCTAGATTAAATAATTAAATAATAATAAACAAACTCAAAGTAATTATATGAATAATAATTTACGAGCTAGAGATTAACATTAAATAATATTTGCAAGTGTTGCTTAAGTTATGGCAGATTATGATAAATAAATGTGAATGAAGTATTATAATTCTCAAATATCTTCATTCCCAATTTAACAATAGCACATAATGATTTCATTTGTTATAATACTGGATATCAAGCCTTGTTTACCGTAACCCTACTTATACATAAGAGTTATTACATCGGTATTTTTCCTTAATCAGGATCACTGCAGAATAGTTATAACATACGAGATTAAATTCTTGCTAAGCTGATTCAAATATCGAAATAGGCAGCATCCCCATATGTTCACTGGCCATGAACAGATGCCGTATGGTCACACCTATTCTCGATAGTGTCATCCAGGCCTCGCCATGTAGTCCTGCTGTATGCTTTTATGGAGGATTCAAATATCTGAAGTTTAGTCACTCCACACACACACACACACACACATACATACACACACCATCCATCTTTTTCATTGATGGTCTACCCCTTCCTCTTTTTCCCAGGAACCATACGTTCTCTTATTGTTCCGAGAAGTCCTCTATCGATTCTTTCAATATGCCCAAAAATATTTTAAATTTCTTCTGTCAATATCCTTAACCACCTTACTGGCCATTAAAGATAAAATTCACACCCTCAAAAGCTTCGTATCCATCATAAATTTCAATGTAATATCAATGGTATTACAATTTTAATATGCACTTCGCATCCATGAAAATGTGGACATATATATATATGTCCTGGACGTTAGCGTGGTTAAGGAGCCTTAACGTTCTACTGATGATTTCTAACACCCAGTCCTTTGTACGCCTTTCAGTATATGATATCCTCAACAGCCTTCTGTAACACCACATCTCAAAAGCAGCTTTCGTTTTCTTATCTGAGTTCTTTAGGTTCCAAGTCTCAGATCCATAAGTTGCTCTTGGAAAAACAACTGAATCCAAAATCCTCAACTCTGTTTCGATGGAGAGAGATCCATCCTTCCGGATTTTAGACAAGTCTCTGACTTGGTTTAGTGATTCCTAATCTTCTTCTGATGTCTTCTAAACATCACATTCTTCACATTAATAATGGATCCCAGGTACTCAGACTTGCTGTCTTCCTCAAGAGCTTCCCTGTTTGTATTTCCTTTGCGAACCGTAATCTTTGTCTTGCTAGGTTTTAGCTGAGGTCTTCTGTTATCATGAATTTGTTCTACTTCTTTCTTATCATTATAGATGATTATGGTATCATCAGCATAGCTCAGATTGCTGATCAATCTACCACCTATCCTAATTCCTATCTTGAGCTTATTCAATGCTTCATGCATGATGTCCTAGGCATGAATACTAAGCAAGCGAGGTAAAAGTAACCCTCTTTGCATAACTTCTTTTCCCACCTGAAGCCTGTCAGTCAATCCAACACATAATCTTACTGTGCTTCTGGCTTCTTTCTCCCTGTACAAGTTGACTATCAACCTGGTGTGTGAGGAAACCCATTCTTTTCATTAATCCCCACATTTTTCACATACTGAACACAGTCCAAAGCTATAGCGTAGTCTAAGAAAAGCATTACAAGAGGGAGACTGGATTCTTCATATTTTTCTATGATTTGTCTAAGGCAAAGGATGTGATCTCTGGTGCCTTAACCTTTCCTAAAACCTGCTTGTTCCTCGGGCACCTCTGCCTCAAATTTGGCCTCAATCCTATTAACATGATCCTCAATAAAAGTTTACATGAGACATTAAACTAATAGTTCTGTAGTTCTTGCAAGCCTCCATATTTCTCTTTTTATGTATTGGTAGAAAACAGACTCCTTCCGGTCTGTAGATCATGTCCCTCTTTTCCATATCCTTCTAATTAATATATGAAACACTGTTAACCCTCCATCCCTGCGGCCTTAATTAATTCTGCTGTGATTCCATGCAGCCTTATTGATGTTAAGCTGCACAACTGCTCTTGCAAATTCATGCATAAGTGGAGGAGGACCCGGTATTCTTTCAATCTATTTTTGCTTTCCAATTCTTCTGTTAGTAATGCTCCATTATTTTCTTTGATAGCATTCAATTTGGGCTTAAACTTGAGCATTAAATAAAACAGCCTTTTATGAATGTGTTTCCTCATTTGGACCTCTATATTTTTCATTTATTAGTATAAATCTTTTCCCTGTCCTGCTTGATGGCTCCTCTGACTTCTCTATATAATCTTTTATATTCTTGAGTCCCTGTGTCTCTTTAGTTTCCCAACTACCTTCTTTTGTTCAATTCCCATGTAAGGTGACTGTATCCTGTATTATCACCTAGACTCCATTTCACAGTATTTCTGGTGAGTTTTCCTCATTGGTCTACAAAAATCATTAAACCAAGTTGAAGTTCCCCTCTGTGAATCACTAGGAATTACTCCAACAACCAATCTAGTGCGATGTGCCTGATTTAGAAGTTTTTGGAGTCGTAGTCTTACTTTGGCGTTTACTAGCTGATGGTCTGTACCACAATCTACTCCAGTACAAGTAAGTAGAGGAGATATGGGTGTCTTCCACCGCTGAAGAGCCAGGTTATAATCAGTCTAGTGCCTTGATTTATGCATGTTAGGTATTCAAGTATAGGTCCGTCGTGGTTGTTTCTGCAGGCAGGTATTGATAATAAATAGTCTGTTAGAATAGACAAATTTCAACAGTATTTCACCCAGACCAAACATTCCAGACTCTGGTCTAACTGACATACTCTTTCCCATTTTTGCATATAAGTCTCGTAAGATGTAATAGGCAGTCCTAAACAGTCTGTAGGTTTTTATAGAATTTCTCACTCTTCTTCAGACTTATCCGTATGGACTGTATAAACTCTAACGATCGATACATTGGTAGGCTGAGCATTAACTCAATTAGACATAATCCTATTATTAAGGGGGTTTTAACCAAGAAGGCTTCTTTTCTGAACTGTCTTCAGTGTCATCATGGAGGAGATATGCTTCATATCTACTCCATGATGCTTTGTAGGTCGCCACCAGAGCAAACAACTAGCTTACTATCCTGTCTTTTGAACTGACCTTATCCATTCCATCTGGTCTGTTTATATTTTAAGATGCCAATTTAAGATACCTATTCATCTCTTTACAGACAGGTCTGCAAAATAAATAGCAGGGAAAATTAATTCAAGAAACTGGCAAGCCACACTTGGTCATTGTACATTTTGTCAAACCACTCTTATTAATTACAGAAGCAGTATTTAAGCGTTGTTTATTACACAACGTTGTTTATTCCCTCAGCAACAACCGGAACACATGAAAGTAAGTACACGCTGCAGGTCACAATTTCTGCGAAATATATACTACTAATATTTAATAAATTCTACTTTCTTTTACACGTGTGTAACCACTATTTTGAAATATTATATCTCCAGTATTTTTCAGTTTACCTGGATCTTCATGCCACATAATTTTACATTTCAAGTAATCCATAATCAGTAATACTGATCTCATTTTTGCTACCTGACACCAGATTCTATATCATATCAGCATTAAATTGTTTAAATCTGGGCACATCTTCCAGATATATCACGTGCATTACGATGCTACAAATGACGAAGATAGCTTTTTAATTGACTACGTAGTTTAAAGGTTATTGTAATTAAATAGTGTTTGCAGGAAATATTTTATATATCTCGCTATAAATGTAATTATATTTACTAACACATTTAGAAACACAAGACGTATATTAAATATACACGTTGTGTTTAAACATAAATTTTACAAACTTTATTAGTACATTTGACACGAATTTTATTACAGACACTAATACGGTTAATCATATATTGCAATATTAAATTAAACGTTAAATCCTAAATACCTAATATTTGCATTCCTTAAAAAAAATTTGAATATTTTTAGTGTCGCAACTTTTCGTCGTTGAAATATCACATCGCAAAACTTCAAGAGGAAGAAAAAGCAGACGTGGGACGTGGAGGTGGACGGAGAAGAGTACACAGAGAAAAAGAGTGAAGCCAAGAGAGTCGTTGCACAGGCGAAGATCATGGCATATCAAGACCTTTATGATCAATTAGAAACAAAGGAAGGAAAGAGAAAGATTTATTGTTTGGCAAAATGTAGAAATAGGGCATCAGAGGACATCTTACATGTGAGGCAAACCAAAGATGCTGGAGAAGGGTATTAAGGAGGGATGTGGATATAAGGAACAGGAGAATATAATTTGAAGGGTGTTTGAAAGAAGAAAAATGCAAGGATTCACAGAGAACATGGGGAGCCTTATCAGGGGATGGTGCAAAACATTAGTAGAGTGGAAGTGAAGGAGGCCATAAAGAGGATGAAGAATGAAAAAACGGTGGGCCCTGACAGGATCCCAGTGGAAGCATGGAAGGCACTGGAAGGATCAGGGAATTGAGCAGCTGGGGAACCTCTTAATAAAAGTTTGTCAACAGGAAAATAAACCCGAGGAATGGACGGAAAACACACTTGTTCCCATCTGTAAGAGTAAAAGGGATGCAAAAGACTAAGAATTACAGAAGAATAAAGTTGATGTCGCACACAATGAAAATCCTAGAAAGTTTTCTTGATGTAAAAATGAGGAAGGAGGTGAAGATTGCTAAGGAGAAATTTAGCTTCATGCCTGGTCGATCGACGACAGATTCCAACTTTGGGTTACGGCAGATGATGGAAAAATTTCGAGAGAAGCAATGGGAGCTACATCTGGAATTTATTGATCTGGAGAAAGCATATGATAGAGTGCCAATGCAAAAAGTCTGGAGATATCTGAGGGAGAAGAAGATACCGGATAAATATGAGAGGCTAGTGCTGGAGATGTACAGACAAGAGTTCGGACCTGCCTTGGAGAGACAGAGTGTTTTCCAATGCCAGTTGGCTTGCATCAAAGGTCATCGTTAAGTCCGTTCCTATTTAATATTGTGATGGAGGTGGTGATGGGTGGAGGTGAGAAAAGATGCGCCTTAGACTATGTTGTATGCAGATGACATCGTGCTGTGTGCAGAGTCAAGAGAAGAAGTGGCAACTAAACTGGAAATTGGGGGAAAGTACTGGAAGAGAGACGTGTGAGACTGAGTAGAAGTAAGACAGAGTATACGTGTTGCAAAGTGGATGGCAGCCAGGATACAGATCTGGAGCTGGAAGGAAATGTCATCACGAAGTCAGTGACGTTAGATACTTAGGTTCAACAATGTAACATGATGGTGAAGCTGAGAAGGAAGTGGTATGCAGGATACATGCAGGATGGAGGAACTGGAGAAAGATGGCTGGAGAGCTGTGCGATGAGGGTGCCGATCAATCTAAAAGGCAAAATCTACAGGACAGTAGTGAGACCGGCTATGACGTATGCTATGGAAACTGTAGCCCTGAGGATAAATAACATCAGTAGGATTGAGATAGTAGAGATGAGAATGCTTAGGTGGATGCGCGGTGAGACCAGAAACGATCGTCTGAGAAATGACTATGTAAGGGGACCGTATCTTTGCTCCTAAGTTACTAACTTAGGAGCAAAGATACAAGAGGCAAGGTTGAGATGTGATGAGGAGAGAGGAAGAGCATGTGGGAAGAAAGGTCATGCAGATGGATGTGCATGGGATGGTGAAGTGCGGGAGGCCAAAGAAGAGATGGAAGGAGAGTGTGTCGGAGGACTTGAGGATGAAGAACTTGGATATGGTTACAACCCAAGACAGGAGGTTGTGGCGGAGACTCGCTGCAAACAGCGACCCTTCTTAAGTGGGAAAATCTGCAAAACAAGAAGAAGTTCTTCGTATTTTCCCAATGATTTCCAGATTCTACTTTGAACTGAGCAAGCGCATCAATACGAAGGTAGTCGACGGCTCTCTAAGAAAATTATAATCCTCGCTATATCCTGTTTGTTTATTTCTATCCATAAATAAAAATATTATAATCATTGTATCGTGTAACTTATTATTTAATTCATTTAGTGATGTAGTCCCTGTTACTTTGGTAAAGACCATACCACAACAACGCTAGGAGAAACTGGGTTTCTTAATTCGATCCAATTCTCTACTAGACCAAGATCTAAAGTTTTGCTTTTATTTTAGTAGCAGTTCCCGAGTTAGTTGAGTTTAGGCGAATGACTTATGATTATGATTAGTATTAATTATAGTTAATATTATTTATTATTATTATTATCAACGCATTGCATCTTTCTCAGAAACTCAGTAAAATATGAAATACTTCTATTTATCTGCAGTACTGTCGTCCCGTGTTGAATCGAGTTGAGTTGAGTTCAGACTATCTTAGTGCTAGGATCTAATTTTGAGAAGTAAATTTTGACTGTAAAAGTTCCAATACTCTCCATATAAGCGGTTTATTGGGGTTTAGATTTTTTTTATTTTGTTTTGAATTCCTTTATAAATTTATTAACACTTAGAAGTTTATTGAATGTCAATGATGAATTCTCAGCCTAATTTCCTCTTACTTGGGAAGTGTGCCCAAATTCCGATTTTTCAAAGAAACATTTATTTTCTTGAAATTTAAAATATAACAAGAAATCAAATGGCGATAAGAAATGATTCCATATTTTCTGTTCTGCTGTTCGTTATGAAAGAAATGCAATGTATATAAATATTCAGTGAACTAGAATATTTTTTTAAATTCTCCATTTGAATTAATTGCATCTGAAATCTTCTATTATTTGAATAATTTCAAATAACAATTTTTATGTATTTAATGTACATTTCTTCTCTAAATAAAGACATTAAATTAAAATTCAGTTCAAGTTTTTATTTTGCGTTTCTCTTTCAGTCATATAAATAGCTTGAAAAGCTCAAAGGGTGGCGCTTCCTACCACAGCAGTTTCAATAAACTCATTACTAAATGAAATGTACGGGTTAGTATATTTAAACATAGAAACTATAATTGAAATATAATAGCATCAAATATCTATTTAAAACCAATTACTTTGTTAGATATACAAATCGTGCGTGTTATACTTAGTTACAGATAATTACTTGATGGTAAAAAAAGTTATTTTAGTTTTCCTAAGGGGCATTGCAAGGTAGCAAGGCATGGAATAAACGGAAACAAATTCCTAAATTATTTGTTATTTGAAGGCGTTTTCTCATTGCAATATGCAGAAAGAGGTTTTACAATAAAATAGAGAATACGTTTGTCATTAATGAATGGGTGGACAGAAATAGGCTGAATATAAAACTGAAGACAAGCTTCATGAATAAAGAGTAAAATTGTTCATTCAGTGGGTCATCATTTTATCCTTCTTTGTGAGTATGTAGAAGAAAGTTAAGCGGAAAATACTCACAACTGTAAATGAAATAATTTTTCTAACGTCTGCTTACTTTTCATTCACTGTCAGAAAAAAGGAGTAACATAAATCTACTGCTGTTTTGAAAGAATGAAGGATCGTACCAAAGACATCAGTGAGAAAGTGAAAGGCAGTGCGGAATAATGATATCGGGATTATTCTTCCATTTTACAACACCAAAACAGAACATTTATTTGCACATCCTAAAATATTGTTTAAAATACATTTCAAAAATCTTAAGATAACCATATCACTGCAGAATATTAACGTTATTAAGATATTATTTCTTTTATTTCTTTTTTATTCAACTACATGCAAGGGTTATCAAAATAATGTAAAGACCTAAAGACCTACAGATTTCTTGTAGAATGTTTTATTCATAAGCTGTACTCCCGCACGAACTGTTAGAACACTATGATGCAAGTTATGTACATAAGATAATTGGAATTTGTGTCCTACAAAATATGTCCCATCGGTGCCATTGAGCTTGCAGGCGGGAAATGTGATCCAACCTTGCCGAACCGTTTGGAGGCAATGCTTGTCTGCTCCCATATCTTGTCAATTCTCCGATATTGTAGCTCGTGACACACCTTCAATTTTTGCCGTTTTGTTTCCGGCAGCTGATGCAAGCCGCACTTCAATGATCATACCTTTTAAAAGGTCACTGAGGTCTTAGATTTTGATATGCATGTCACAGAGAGAGAGAGAGAGAGAGAGAGAGAGAGAGAGAGAGAGAGAGAGAGAGATGGCTGGAGTGCTATGCGATGACAGTGTGCCGATCAATCTAAAGGGAAAAATCTATAGGACTGTATTTAGACCAACTATGACGTATGCTATAGAAACGGTGGCCCTGAGGAAAAAAGTTACATGAAAATTCATCGAAAAGGCAATTCATATAAAAAAAAAATCACCAAATATTTAAAATTTTCGATAATGTTAAGATAAAAGTGATCCATTTACAACAAAATCTGAACCATACAGACTGCTTCTTGTACTGGCCACTTCTACTAATTCCGCTAAATCAGAGAGTTTTAATACAGTACATAATTTGGACCCGATATTTCTTTGTCACTCCCAATATAGCTGAACTGAAAACTGGAACGGTTCGACATTTTCTTGTAAAAGTTTCAAATAGCAACCTGAGTAAAATTCATTGCATAATAATTACTGTATTGAAGTCGCGTATTACTACTAGCAACAATAATAATAATGAAGCCTGCGTAGTTCAGTCGGTATAAACGAAGCTGTTTAGTTAGAAAGACTTGGGTAGTTGGAATCCCATTTACGACGCGTATAAGTTTTATCAGTTCTGTTCAGCTAAAGCTAAGTTAGCAGGCATGATGCGTAGATGGCTGCGCTTTTCCTCCTGGAAACAAGCAAATCAGTCCCATGAACAGACACGAAAGAGTTATCGGACAAGAAAGACTATAAGAAACCATATTGTCCTATAATTTTTCCCTATTAAAATTGCATTGCTATCTCACTCTGCACGGTTCAATTATTGTTCTAAATGGATCAATTTTCTCAAAACATTTTCGAAAATTTGATATTTTGGGTGAATTGTTTTTTCGATGAATTGCATTTTCGACGAATTGTCTGCGATGGATTTCCTTTTCGATTAACTCTCCGGATACCAGGAAAAATTACATCAGCAAGGTGGAGGTAGCAGAGATAAGAATGCTTAGGTGGGGTGTGACCAGAACGGATCGTCTGAGAAATGACCATGTGAGATGAATAGTGAAAGTAAGGAACTTAGGAGCAAAGATACAGGAGGCAAGGTTGAGATAGTTTGATGATATGACAAGGAGAGATGATAAATATGTGGGAAGAACGTCCTTCAGATGGATGAGCAGGGAAGGAGGATGCGCGTTCGGCCAAAGAAAATATAGTGGGAGCTGGTGGAGTAGGATTTGAGGATGACGAACTTGGTTGTAGTTACAGCCCAAGACATGGAGGATACTCAACACTGATCCTACTTATGTGGGAAAAACTGCAGAAGAAGAATTATTGTAAAAAGTAATGTCGAGTGAGGTTATCGTATTAAAATGTGTGGCTCTGTCAGTGGCATTTGCAAGGAATCACAGCATAAAAGCGAGCAACTGGACGTGGTTTTCCATTTCGTGTGTGGAGCAGAATAAGGATTTCGTAACACAAAATTCCTGGTTATGGTTGCAAGACCGATGAAGACAGTTAAATGTTCTACCGTAAAGCCAAATTAAACATCAGTAGCCAGATGGTTGCAGTTGAATCATACTCATACCTTTTTTCTGAATTAGAAACTTTTATTTCACGTTTACGCATGCGACTGCTTACACCGAACCTCTTTATTTCCATGAGCATAATTCGGTGAGATGTGGGTCAGGCACAGTCTTCATTAAAATATTCAGTCAATTTCTGCACACAAGAAATTCTGTTTGTCCGTACAAGCCTTCTTAAATGACAACGATCTCTATCCTCCTGACAGACTCTCTTAGGATCTCAGTTACGCCTCTAATACAAAAGTGTGATTTATGTTTTACCCTGATTAAGCATTGCGGAACTCACTCCCTATTTCAGGAAACAGTCATCACCTCGGCTATTGTCAAATTCAGCCATACGGTTACCCATAATAAGCCGATTATCAAAATCCGAAGGATCTTTGCATTTTCCCATTGAAATCAACACATTTGACGATTACTGATCAGCAGTATCCTGTTGCCTGGAAAACGTGGGTCCCACCCGACCAAGTATGTTACACATGAGCTTCGTAAATGATGTTTGCGTACATCTGCCTAAAAGAACCTAATTCAGCGGTCCGCATGTGTACCTTGATTCACAGCTTGTGAAACCAATTCCAGCAATCGCAAACAGTATCCAGAAGATAGAGTGAATGCCACTAGCTGTAACCGCGTAGTAGACCGATCACTCAAATAATTAGCGACCTATAGCTTGCATGCGTCTATTCCCACGTCATACGAGAGAACGTCTGATATGGTCCAGATTTAATGTCTATACCTGAGAACCATGGTGTTCGGCATTCTTCAGAGTGAGTTCCGATTTGCTCAACAAAACGACACCAGGTACACTCTGATTTAGAGAGCAAGGGCATGTTAGAATCCCTTCCAACACCCGTTAAAGGGACAATTATAGTGGAGGTAGCATAATGGTTCTGGGAGGCTAGTGGATACACTCCCATCTACGTGCTACATGGGTGAACAATGAATGCTGCAACTTATAGAGACGAGAACCATTACCCTTATATTCATTTGTACACTGTTACGATATACTACCTTAAGATTTCTTTCACTAGTTAGCATGAAAGCAGGGTAGGGAAATTTAAAGTTATCCAACATCTTGTTCATCAACCTGTCGTCTGCGACAGTGTTCAGTTGGATCTTTACCCCTTCGTCCGTGTTTTTGGCCCAGGAGTAAGAAATCTTTTGTTACCTGAGGGTCTTTGAGACTGAGGTCCACTTTTCCTTGTCTCTAAGAATAACTGATGGGACTTTTTCCCTTTTGTCCGGAAAGTCTTGTGTAGTTAAGTCATCATCCATATAATCATCTTCTGTTCCCCGTCTTTTGTTTGCGTGCTACCCCTGGGAGTCAGTATGTCGGGGATTGTTAGGTGAGGGGACCGTTGTAATTTCAGCCTCTGTGACCTCATCCTCTCCCTCGGGATCATTGACTTGGGCATACAGGTTCAAAAAAACCGGGCCACTCCGACTCAGTCGTTCTCAACAACTTATTAAAAAGGTCAAGTGCCTGGTCTCTGTTTAAGTTCAGGATGATATCAGTAATGTTCTCCATGCTTGTTCGAGCATTGCCGGCTAGATAGAGATACTTTGAGTTCCCGAAGCACAGCTGGTCGGCCCAATCAATTCTGCAGGCTTGAGCGCCTATTAGTAAATCCCGTAGATTTAATGATCTACCAGCAGAATCTTGTAGACTCACACCTGAGCCCACTGGCAAAATAATGTGTCTAACATACACCTAGCGGTGGGCGGGAGTGTCATGATTCCACTTGGCCTCAACTCCAAATAATTATATCCCTAGAAACCAAATATTCACCACTGGTCCTCGTTTCGGGTGGGGCTTACCCAGCCATTGATCTCTTACACTTTTAGTGCAGAGGGGAAGAAAATAGGATTCGACCTGGGACGGAGCCAGTGCAATATGAGAAACACGAAACGCCTCTGAAAATAAAATAAAAAGTAATCCAACGCAGTTGTCTAGCAGAACCGGAAATCACAATTACTATTATCACCATGAGAACACACTGTATAGAGATATTTTTATATTCCCATGGCAACATATCCATCCCATGCTGGAGACTTCAGATAAAATGAAGAAATGTTTATTTGTGGTAGTCTGGGATATTACATTTTTACAGTTTTGGGAAATAATTATCCAAAAATAAACTTTTATCTTCAGTGTAGTATAATACTGTACAGTGTACAATAACATGTATAATTAATATTTTATTCATAATAAACCTAATTTTTAATTATAAAAATAAAATACATTTTTAAATAAAGTTTAAAATCATATCAGATTTTACTGATACAAATTGAAGGATTTAAATAGTTAGGATTTAAATGGAAGGATTTAATACATAGCTCATTTAAATAGCTATGATTTAAATAAATAGTTTAGTTGTTAATTTAAATAGTTAGGCTTTAAACAGTTAGGATCATCTAACTATTTAAAGTAGCCGTAGGACTCATAGAAGGAAGACAGCCCGCTATTTTTTAAGAATATCAGACGTCAATAAGATAATTTATTGCACTATTGTAAAACTGGTGAAGTTCTATATCTTTAAAAAATGAAAGCTATATGTTAATTTCTCCAAAATGCCGGATTTTGTGGTGTGTGTGTACGCGCGCGCGGCCGAGCAGGCACACGCGCGTTGAAATCCAATCAAGAAAAGTAATAACCAGTTTCTGATTGGATGTTGGTAATTTATAAGCATGTCTAATTATTATTCTGATTCCTGATTATATCATTAATAAAAACGATATTTATTATTCCTCTGATAAGCGATTGGAAGAACGACGGTACTTTACTCCCTTCTCCTGGAAAAATGCCTAAATTCAATTCTCGTAGTGACGAGAAGATCCTTTATTTATTTATTTATTTATTTATTTTTTTTCCAATTCAAGGTTAGATAGCTGATCTCGAACTTATGTAGCAGGGTTTTTTCTCCCGGAAACTCGGGGTTTTCATCCCACATACCAACAATTATTATAATTATTATAAATAATGTTCGTGATGGTGACTTCCCATAGATGGCAGTGATTGTAGTGTGGGGGAATTCAGTGGGGGAATACTGAATACAGAGGGGGAATTCAGTATTAGGGGAGACACAGTTCAGTGGAGTGGAGTAGAGCAGTGATCAGCGACCCACGGCCCTCATGTGACTCTCCAAATATTAACCTGCTGCCCGCCGAAACGTTGCACTTCATTTAGTTGATAAGTAAAAATTTTAGCAAAAGGCACAATGAGTTATCAATATGAAGCATGCATTAAGAGGTCATTTGAAAAAGATTTTCTTGCGACGATAGTTCCCACAATTGTGCCATTCGCCTTTGCATTTTCAATCGCTCACGAGCAGTCGTACTTTAACGAAATATAAAAGTAGTTGCACTATTCTTGAATAAACGTATTCTAAACCTAAGCAAATTTTAAATTTATAACCATAATATAATTTTTTGTTTTAAAAAAGGTCGTCTTTACAAAACTTTTTTTTTTGTTACAAACAAAACCCCGTGTTTAATCAATGAGTTCAAAATCTAGAAAACGCGAACTTGAAGACGAAAATCGTTAGTTTAAAGAAAGATATACATGCGACTATTTTTTTTTTTACTTGCATAAAAGACAATGCTGTTTGCTCGATATGTTGTGTGTTCTTAAGGAATATAACATCAAGAGGCATTATTAAACTAAACATTCTTCAAAATTTGACAGTTGCGCAAAGACAAAATGAATCACCTGCAAAAAATTCTTAAGCAATGGCAAAAATGTATTTAGAGCTGCTTCTTTAACATCAGATACTGCAGTTGGTGCGAGCTACATTCTTAGTCACATTTTGGCACAAAAAGACTGAAATTATTCTCTGATGGAGAAATAGTAGTAGTACAAGAATGCCTTAGCGGTAGAATATGGCACTTTCCTGGATAAAAAAGATATAATTTCGAAAATCGCATTGTTGCAATTTTCATTCGCAAGGATTGTATCTTTCGCAAAGAAGTGAGGAAATTTTGCAGGGACGTAAGTTAGAATGGATTTCTTTGGCTTCGGATGAAAGTTGTGATATTACTGATACGGCACAACTTGCTGTCTCTTTGAGGGGAACAGATTGTAGTTTCAACATCACCGAAGAATTTGCATCTTTAGTTCCAATAAAAGGAACTACTACCGGAAAAGATATATACACGGAACTGAAAACTTTCCTTAATCAATTAAATATTCCAAAAGAAAAGATCGTCGGCATAACAACAGATAAAGCTCGAGCCATGTATAATATGAATGTTGGTCGGTCTGGATTATTATCCAGAGACATAAAAAGATTACCAGGACGGGAAATAATTATTTCTTACTGCATTTTGCGCCAAGAAAATTTGAGTGCAAAAGTTTTGAAATTGTCCAATGTTGTTCCACTGATCATTAAAATTATACATTTTATTAGTCTCGAGAACTGAATCATCGCGAATTTGGGAATTTTTGAGCGATATGGAAACCGAATATGGCGATATCCTTTTTAACTCCGAGGTTCGACGGTTTAGTTGCAATGCTTAAGAGTGTGTACGATTTGAAGAGCAAAATTCAGTTATTCTTCGAAGATCCTCCGTAGCTCATTCCATATAGACGAAGCTGTTTGGTTGGAAAGACCTGGGTTCGCTTCCGTCCATGATGTGAGGAAAGGTGAGTTAGCCGGTCTCATACGGTAGAGGGACTTTTCACCTGGAAACTCAGGTTGCTCGTCCGGCACCGTGAACACAAGGATCTAGTCATAAAATACATACTCAATCCCTCATTAGGAGGGCTAAACCCGTCCTAAGAGGAGGGCTAAACCCGTTTCTAGAATTTAATGAGAAGGACTGGGTGTGTGACTTTGCAATTTGCATTGATATTACTGAGCATTTGAATGAATTAAATGTAAATCTTCAAGAACAGAACAAACTTATTAATGTTCGATAAAAATAAAACCCTTTACAAATTAACCAAACATTTGGAATAGGCAACTGGAATCTAATGATATGGCTCATTTTCTAATTTTGAGAAAAGAAAATCCACCTGAAACGAAAAAATATACCAAGGAAATACAAGGAATTCAGTTCGCGGTTTAAAAACTTACGCGAAAATGAAACTAATTTTGATATTTTCTCATCATCTATTAATATAGATGTTGAAAGGGTCCTCGAATAATTTCAAATGGAAATAAATAATTTTTATAACAGTTAGTTTCCACCCTGATAAATTTCCATTGCTGGCTATTCTTTCAACAGGCAAATAATGAGTTTATTTGGTAGTACTTATCTGTGTGAACGACACTTTTCGAAAATGAAAATTGTAAAACATTATCGGCGAAAATGGCTATGACGGAGATCGACTAAAAAATTGTATTATAGTCGCAATTTCAAACATACTTCCCAATATTGAAAAAGGCTTGTGGATGAGAAGCAGCCAAATAGCTCATTACTTAAATTTCAGCAGCAATTTAATTTCTTTTCATTAAAAAAAAATAATAAATAAATATATATATATATATATATACACGAATGTCTGTGTATATATTGAAAGTATTACTAATAAAAAGTAAATCAAATCAAATCAAATAAAAAAATTCATTATAAATCTATTTCGAAAATAACAAATTCTACCCCAAAAATTAATATTTTTGATTAATATATTAAAGTAATATGGAATATTACTTTAATATATTAAGTTCTGCAGACTGTAGACTGGTCCCTCCTCTTCCTTTCTTGCTTCTTCCTTTTCTTCTTGCTCCTTACCCTCAATGCTATTAGAGTATTCGAGGGCTCGGGGTGAACCTTTCCTATTTTGCTGTGTCATTTCATTTTATGCACTATTGTGAGGCACCAACCCGTCTGGCCAGCGTCGTGCTATAAGGCCAAATACCTCCCCATGAATACAATGCAAATGATGAACAAAATAGAAAAATTACATACTGGCTCATCCGTCACCCAGCATAGAAAGGGACGCATCCTGGACTTGGGCAGAGGGTCTAGGTCGAAAAATAGGCTACAGTCTCCACTAGCTACAATGAGTCCACATACAGTGCACATTGATAGAAGGATATTAGTGGGAACATATAACTGGAGATCTCTATGGGATGATGATAGATTGGAAGAACTGATGAAGGAATTTTAACATATAAAATGGGACGTTGTGGACCTTTCAGAGATAAGAAGGAAAGAAGAAACTCCCATGCGATTAAAAGATGGACATCTACTCTACCACTGTGAATGTGACAGAAACTCAACTGGTGGTGTTGGATTCCTAATAAATAAAACAATCAAGGATAATGTCCTGTTTGTAAATAAAATAACATCAAGAATAGCTGAACTAAGTCTCTTCATAAATAAAAGATACCAACTGAAAATTATACAAGTATATGCCCGACTATGGACCATCCAAATGAAGAGATAGAAGATTTGTATGAAACATTAGAATCCACATTAAATAATTCTAAAGAATTCTACATAATTACAATGGGTGACTTTAATGCCAAATTTGGAAGCAGAGATGACCATCTGAACTGCATCGGTAAATTTGGATTTGGACAGAGAAATGAAAGAGGAGAACGACTTATTGAATTTGCAGAAGAAAATAACTTCTTAATTATGAACAGCTTTTTCAAGAAGAAAATCAACCGAAGGTGGACTTTGAGAATCCCAAATGGACAAACTTACAATGAAATAGACTACATCCTCTCCAATTGAAGACATATATAATAAACAATACCGAAGTGCTTAATAGATTTAACACAGGAAGTGACCACAGACTAGTAAGGGCAAAAGTATGGATCAATAAAAAATGGGAACTTAATAAGCCTATAAGAAAAAAGTCCAATTTAGTGAATCTACAAAACCTCTACTACAATTACTACAATAAAAGCTGTTATAGAGAATCACTCAAAAATGAATTTAAAAGTTTAAACAGAGCTACTACCATCGATGGTGCTAATGAAATTTAAACAAAATCTATCTTGAATTGTGCACTAAAAATAGGAGGTGTAAACAGGCACCAAGGAGAGGAAAAACTAAGACAGGAAACTTAGATCTGACGAAGGAAAGAAGAGATATGAAAAGAGATTTGAATGACACCAATTAAATAGAATATGCGGAAATTTGTAAAACTATACGCAAAAGGATGAAATATGAACTTTGATCGTACAATACTAAGAAAATTAAAGAAACAATAGAAAACAATAGTAATATTAAGGTTCTAAGACGGATATTGTCAGTTGGAACAAAGGAAATAGCTGCTGTAAGAGGAAAAATTGGTGAACGTATAAAAAATAGAGATGCAATAATCAAAAGAATTCAGGAATTTTATACAGAACTCTATGAAGACAAAGACCGGGACATCCAAGAATCATCAATGGATAACTCGAATGAGGAAGAACATGATGCCCCTGAGATCTTACAAGGTGAAATCGAAATGGCACTATGAAAAATGAAGAAAGGAAAGTCCGGTAGACTTCTTAAAACTGGGAGGAAGCCTTGTCATCAAACAGCTGACTAAACTTTTTAATAAATGCCTTAAACAGAGAAAAATTCCGAAAAATTGGAATAATTCACTTCTAATATTAATTTTTAAAAAGGGAAATAACGAAGAAATTAAAAACTACAGACCTATAAGCCTACTCCCATGTATAAAGTTTTCATAGAAAGTATAATTAATAGAATAAAATCAAAACTAGAGGGAATGCAATCCTGTGAACAAACCGGATTTAGAAAGAATTACAGTACTTTGGACCATATCCACACATTAAGACAGCGCATTGAAAAATGAATTTAATACAATAAACCCTTATGTCTGGTCTATATAGACTATGAAAAAGCATTTGATTCAGTTAAAACATCAGCAACACTAAAAGCACTTGAAACCCAGGGAACTGAGAAACCATATATTGAAACACTAAAACATATTTACAATAATGTAACTTCTGTAATTAAAGTAATTAAATTACATAAAAACAGTGAAAAGTTCCCAATACAAAAAGCATCCGGCAAGACGACACCATATCTCCCAAATTATTTACAGCTGCACTAGAGGAAGTCTTTAGAAACCTTGATTTGTAAACAAAAGGAATATACATAAATGGAGAAAGGCTACATCATCTGATATTTGCAGATGACATTGTCGTAACAGCAGATACTCTTGAAGATATGGAAGAAAGGCTAAATCAGCTAAATGAAGCCTCCAGAGTAATTGGATTAAAATTAAATAGAGAAAATACAAAAATAAGGATGAATAAATACTTAAAACATAGAACTGTCCAAGTTGAAAACCATGAAATAGAACAAGTATTTCATATGTATATTTGGACCAATTGTTATCTTTTGAGGATTGCTAAAGAAAAGAGATTGAACGAAGTATTCACCTTGGATGGATGGCTTATGGGAAAATGACAGACATGTTCAGAAGTGACATCCCTGTGATTCTAAAAAGGAAAGCTTTCGACCAGTGCATAGTTCCTGTCCTAACATATGGAGGGGAAACATGGACTTTAACAGAAGCCTTAAACAAAAAAACTAAGAACAACATCGCATGGAAAGAAGTATGCTAAAAATAACATTAAGAGATAGGAAGACAAATATCTGTAAAAGATCTCAAACAGGTGTCATGGATATTGTAAAATACATTAAACAGGCTAAGTGGAGAAGGGCTGGCCATATTGCCAGATGCAGTGACGGGAGATGGACTAGAAAAACAACAAAGTGGAGACCAATGGATGGAGCAAGACAAAGATGAAGACCGAGAAGAAGGTGGAGAGATGAAATGGAACAAATTGCAGGAGTGAGATGGATGGGAGAGGCAGAAAACCGAGTGATCTGGAAACTCATGGGGAGACCTACGTCCAGCAGTGTACAGAACCAGAAGGTTGAAGAAGAAGAAGATTATGGAATATTAGGTTTTCAATTGTGGCTCATTTAAGAACAAAGATTGCTCATCACTGAAGTAGATACCTCCCACAATGAATCCTTCAACTCCGTGGATGACACCTCCACAGAGAGTGGAGGTGTCCATTTTTATTAAAAGGGCATATCCATGGATTCAGTAGACTCATCACGGAAGACCCAAATATATACCCAATACCATAAATTTCCTTGGCTTTATTCACAGACGAAGCACTCACAAATGGGTCAGGCAACGCATTTCATTCATTCACCACTGCCTAAGTGAAAAATATAGTCCTAACATCCTTGTTAACCACACTCTTACTTAATTTCCAGGGGTATGGTCTTGTAATTCCATCACTATCCCACTGCTGTACCTATTCTGGAACCATTCTCTGAGCCACATTACCAGTCTAATATCTAAACCCACATTTCCCTGTTTACACAGATCAAGCTGTCACTCTTTCACTCACTAGTGTCCAAAATCTAAGGACAAACCAGATTTTTAGCTATATATGAAAATATTTTTAGAATGCAGCCAAATACACAAAATGACACTACTACTACCACCATCGACATCTATTGTTCTTCTCTACCAAATACAGTATTTTTAGTCTGAAAATTGCATGAGTTCTAATTTCATTGGCTATGGTTCAAATGATCAGTATGAATGAATTTACATTCGTTATGATAGATCCTGTCAGGATACAGTTAGGATACAGACGGAGCTTACCTTCCGTGAAACTCCGCGGAATATTTGATGTACTGCTATTTGTCATAATTTTATAGTACAACTACTACATTAGTAAATAATTACCTTTTTATAATTATATAATACAGTATTTTAATAATATAGTAGTATATAATTATAATATTGTAATGAATGTAATAAAAGGCAATAGTGTATGGTCATTTTATAAATTAAGTTTCATAATATATATGTACCCGTTTCTGCCCTTCCTCATTTTGTTATTTTTAATAAATGTTTTCTTAAATTTTACCTGAGCAGGTGGCGCAGCGAAACTGCTTGTTATTTAGTAATGGCGTCATGTTTTATAAATGTGCAGCGATGCGGCAACCGTTGATAAGGGTTCCTTAAAGACGTAATTTCTGCAGTTTGTCTTGGTGAATTATAGTGGAATCTAAGACGTAAGTAGACTGGATATTAATTACAGAGTACATGTATTTTTAAAGTGCACATAACTCGATGAAGTTAAGCACATGTAATGCCAATTTGAAATGAGTGGATTTTATAACCAATATAAGATTATTATTACTATTATATTATCGTTAAACACATTATGCAAATACTGATGATGTCCGTTTAACGTGATATATAATGAAAGCGAGTGTTATGGAAAACTTACAGGACACTTGCTTTGCTATTATCATTAACATTAGATTTCTCTGTTTATTGCAATCGCGTTGATCGAAACAATGTGAAATAAATGTCACATGAAATATATTATTTACATGCAAAGAATTCCAGCTGTGAGTTTTAAAAGTCTAAACTGGACGGACTAGCATATTTCCAGTTTGTGACCGCTTTAGTAGAAAGCTGATTTTCAAATTAATCAACTAAAATTTTCCAAAAACTGTGAAAGATTGGTAAACAGCATTACCTACTTAAAAATCAGCTATTCGGGTTTTGTTGTTGTTGTTGAGATCTTTTTCAGAAAAAATAAAATTAAAAGAAACTGAGCAGTTTTGTCTTCAATTAATAATTAACTATATTCTTATGTAGACATAATAAAGAGAAGAATAGTAAAAAGTTAACTTTTAGCTCCACATCACATTAACACATCACATCACTAATTCTACTGTTATCATTCAGGACGAAATATCATGTATTGAACGCTTTTCTAGATAGATTAGTATTGCAAAGCGCCACCTCATAGGTATGTTGATCTGCTTGGTTGCTTGAACCAAGAAACCAAGCAGATCAACCCATTATAAAAGAATTCTGTCTGAAACATCATTCTTTTATAATGGAACTGTGTGTAATATAATAATTATTATTTTTATTTTTTATTTATTTATTTATTTTGTTTTATTTCGGGAAACTCGAAGGAGTCGACAGACTCCTTCGAGTTTCCCGAAATCCTCTATTTTTCTCTTGACTAATTTCTCCAAGACCTTGAAAACGATTCCTGATATGCTGATCGGTCGGTAATTTACAACAGCAGTATTGGAAACTCGTTTATGCAGTGAAACTATTTTCCCCTCTTTCCATCCCCTCGGGACTAACCCAGACCCGAGACTCAAATTAAACAAAATGGTCAAGGGCACTGACAGTTCTTTAGCCGCTTCACGTAAGACCTGTGCTGGTATACCATCCAATCCCACAGTTATATTGACATTGAGGTTTTGTAATAGACTACTCAAGAACAACTATTCGACATTTCACACAGTATCTATCATACCTCGCCTTGAACTCATTCACAGTCATAGCACCCACAACAGACTCTCACAGCTTATTCCACTCATTCACCACTCTCCAAGTAAAAAACCTAGCTCTAACACCCATGCTAACCACATTCTTGCCCATATTCCATGTATGGCCCCTAGTGCTCCCACCACCAGTCCTATTATGAAAAATATCTTCTGAATTATGTCTCAATCATATCACTCCTTTTCCGCCTATTAAACAATTTTTGCAACCCACGAATCTTCAACCTGTTCTCATAAGGTTCATTCCATAGACCTGCTATCATCTTAGTCACTCGTCTCTGGATCCTCTCCACCTCCTCTCCATCAAGAAGAAACCCTGGCGCTCATATCTGGGCACAGTAGTCTAGATGAGGTCTTATCAACGCTCGATACAGAGGAATAATAACTTGTTTGTCTCTGCTTGTTACAGTATTTTTCAGCAACCAAGTGATTCGATAAGCTGATTTAGCCACTTTTGCGATGTGCCCCCTAAACTTCAACTCCCTATCCACCATCACTCCCAAATCCCTGGCCAATTAGGTCCCACCAATGTGATATACTGCTGCTAATTTTTTCACCCCAAAATGCATAACCTTACACTTTGCCAGATTAAATCGATATCCATTTTCCTTAACCAAGTCTTCCAAACTATCCAAATCATCTTGAAAAATTTTGACATCCTGTACACTCACTATTTCTCTACTCAACTTTGCATCATCAGAAAACAAATGAACACTTCTTCTCAGATCCTTTCCTATATCGTTAATGAACAAATTGAAAAGTAGTGGTCCAAGAACAGAACCCTTCGGCACACCACTTGTCACAAGCCGTCTTTTGGAGCTACTCCTGAATAAACCACTCTCTGATATCTCTCCATCAACCACACTCGTATCCATCTCACCAACCCTATATCCATCCCCATATGCTGCAGTTTACTGATTAGAATTCCATGTGGTATCCTGTCAAAGGCCTTAGCAATGTCCAGTAGAATCACTGTAAACCCATTATCTTTATCCAATTCAGCTGTCACTGTGCTATAAAACGTGAGCAAATTACTGAGGCATGATCTACCCTTCACAAAACCATGTTGTCCCCCATACAGTATCCCATTTTCATCTATCCAATCCTCTATTTTTCTCTTGACTAATTTCTCCAAGACCTTGAAAACGATTCCTGATATGCTGATCGGTCGATAATTTACAACAGCAGTATTGGAAACTCGTTTATGCAGTGAAACTATTTTCCCCTCTTTCCATCCCCTCGGGACTAACCCAGACCCGAAACTCAAATTAAACAAAATGGTCAAGGGCACTGACAGTTCTTTAGCCGCTTCACGTAAGACCTGTGCTGGTATACCATCCAATCCCACAGTTATATTGACATTGAGGTTTTGTAATAGACTACTCACCTCCACTTCATTCACCACAATTCCCGTATAATCTATTGGTTCATTCATTCCTGTAATGTCACCACCTGGATGATATATTCTTGCAAAGTGCTCGCTCAGTAATTCAACTATGTCAACTGATTTGGTTACCTCCCTACCATCGGCATTCTTTAAAATCATTCTGCCATTACATTTTTACTTTTACTTGCAACATATCGAACACACTGTTTGGGATTCTCTTTAGCCTGCGGCTAATGTTCTTTCTTACCACACTCGTTAACCTTCTGGCCTGCGCTTTATACCGCTCATGTACCTGCCGGTCACCTTTCTCCTTAATTTCTCTCCAAAGTTGTTTATTTTTTTGCAGCTCAATCTTAATAGTGTTATATATCTATTTAACCCCTACTTGATTTATTATTCGGACTCTAGGTATACAGTCAGCCATTGCCTCATGCAAACACTTCCTAACCGCCTCCCATGCACTATCAACATCTAACCCTTGCAGGTTTACATGCCATGGCACTGAACCAATCAAACTCCTAAGCTTGTCATACTTACCAGCCTGATAATTCCAGATGTACTCTGTCTTAATTGTAAATTCTACACCTTTAGCCACCTCCCAAGTCAAAAACCTATGATCACTCTCACCAATTGTTGACAACGTGGTCATATTCATTACAGCCAAATTATCAGATGCAATTACTAGGTTAAGCACTCTCTGACCCCTAGTATTTTCCATTACATGCTGTCGCAGATAGTTATCCCTTAATAATCGCATAAAATCCATCCAATTCCCACCTCCCATGTGTCCTCTTCTCTTTCCAATCAATGTTACCATAGTTGAAATCACCCAGAATAATTACCCTCCTTCCACTCATTTCTTCTATTTGCTTATGCATACTATTTCCACCATCTATTCCATCACCTGGTCTATAGTAGCACACAGCTGTATATTTTGTTCTGCTAGTCTCAGTCTCACACCAAATAGCCTCAAACGTGCTCTTTTCTCTATCCTGCAGTTCCACTTCTATTCTCATTGGCTGCAGCTCATCAGCTATCATCAATAACACTCCTCCCCCATTTTATTCTCCCTGTCACTCCTGAACACACCATACCCCTCACATTCAATTCCACTAGCTATATCATCTTCTGTCAGCCATGTTTCACTAATGCCAATAACCTGTGGCCTGGAAGTGCCAACCAAGGCCAAACATTTTTCCTTCTTGTTCCTAATACTTCTGGCATTAGTATACATGAATTGCAGAAGCTCATTTGTCCCATCCCTATTTTGATGCCTTATACTAACCATCCCATTCTGATTCGTAGTCTTTCGTACTCGCTTGGGAATATTATACAGATTCATATACTTGACTGTCTCCCTAACGTCTACATATCTATCCCCCTCCCTTTAATAACTCTAGTTTCCCTGATTCTGCACATCCACTTTCACTACATTCGACAACACCTTTTTGAAGTCTCCGTACACCAAATCCATTCAAATGTAAACCATCCATCTTATATAAATACTTTTGCCCATCGAACTCACTGCACACATCCACAAATTCCACACCACTTGTCCTGCATAATTCACCCATAAAGTCATTTGCAAGTATGGCCCTCCTTCTATACTCTTCACTGTCATACCGCAAAACAGACTGACCATCCTAACTCTCTTACTCTTCTCTTTTGCTACATCAAGCAATTCCTTCACATCCTCACTCATAGCCATTTTGTCTCCTTTCAAATCATATGTACCTGCTACCACTATCAATTCTTTCACCTGCTGCTTTTGCATTCTAATTGAGTCGCTAACATCCTTAACGTTCGCACCCGGTTGGTACAATTTTGTTAAACTCTCAACTAACACATCTCTTACTAAGAAATCTCCATACAACACTCGCGCTTTCATTTTTTTTACAATCACTATCATACTCGTATTTTTTCTATCATACTTGTGCCGTTTATCAGTCGCTACGCTCGGTAAATATTTTTGCAACGCTCCAGGCTGCCGATTTGCCCTATGTATCGCTACGCGTAACCGAGGGATCTCATTCATTGCATCAGTCTCATTATTTTTATTCTCCGATAATTCATTCATTCGTTCTGTATGTTTACCTTTATTCTCACTTTCAACGTCACTCTCACAGCTATCTGGTAATACCTCGCAAATATCACTATTTTCTAGATTCTCACTTTCAACAACGATAGCCGTTGTTTCCTGCTATTCTGCTTATATCAGTGTGTGTGTGTGCATGTATATATATATATATATATATATATATATATATATATATATATATATATATATATATATATATATATATATATATATATATATATATATATATATATATATGTATGGGTCTTTTTCAGCTTTCAGAGATTTCCTTCTCCTAAATATATGTGTTCTTAGCTGGGTGAGGTCACGTATCGCAGTGAAGCGGAAGTTCGTAGCTGCTTGGATCTATGTTAACTTTTCCGTTGTACTGTATCTTGCGGAATGGACCTCATATACAAGTCAAAATTCTTGAATTTTCAGGAAGACCAGTTTTAGTCCGGCAACATCGCAAGCTCTCTTGAATGATATTGTATCCATTATTGTTTTGTAGTATCCGTATAGATATAAGGCGATGAAATTTGTTTTAGCTTCTGTCGGTTTTTATTACATTTTAGTGCATCTTACGAAGCGGGTGCGATGTCAACGGTAGTATAACTCCGGTATTTATCGGTTTCTGCTTGTGTTGGCGTAATCCCCAGTTTATCCAATTATGTTGATGATACGAGATAAATACTCAAATGTAATACGGAATAAAACACCCGACGACCTCAGCGAACAAAACCAAAGAAATCAATAACCTAAAAATGAATGCCATCTAACTGTGCACACCTGGAACAAGTCTGATCCAAATGTACACGGTCCACCATTTCAGTAACTGGGATCAAGATGCGACTGCCAAAAGTAAAATAACTCTATAATCTCACCAATGTAAAAAAAAAAAAAAAAAAAACTTTTTTTTTTTTTTATATTACTTCAAATTCATAGCATGTAAACTTAAACATGCAAATATTAAATCAATAACGTCATATTTCGATGATTTTATGTTGCTATTCGCAGAAATTGAACGATGTATAGATATGCTGGTATTAAGTGAGATATGAATCCAATAACATAAGATGGTCAATATTATCACGTTATTAAAATCCTGCATTATCGTCAGGATTTTAACCCGCCCAGTAGGAATAATTCTGTACTCTTCATCTACAAAAATTATAATCAAATACGAACTGCTGAATCTGTGATCATTTATGACAGTAATACATATATTCGTATTTGCACACGATTACACAGTTGATTTATTTTACCTGAGTTGAGTAATACTTAGTGACATTCAAACATAAACATAAGAATATTATTCCATGAGTGACACAAAATTGTATTTAAATAATAGAGAAATTGAAGAATATCAAGTACTGTATATTATCTTCAGATGTTTTCTTTTCCTTCTTCTTCTTCCATAAACAGAAAGTAATACGAGAGAAACGCGCTGTTCATCAAGTCGTATTGATCACATATTTATAAGAAATGAACTGCTCTATGAGATGCCACACGGCAGTCTATATTAGCAATAGAACAGACCATCACTCGGTAGTGTTGCATCTATCTTCACCGTACAGTAATGATATCTTTCAAACCACCACGCTTAGATCGATTAAATCTAAGCAATTTATATGAGAAACTTATCAAATTATTAAATATGCAGATGGAAACTCATAACCGCTTAAAGGAAAATATAAAGTACGCAAAAGAAAGAGTAAAGAATGGAGGTTGGTAAACACCATAACTGAAAATACGAAACAAAACACACATGAATTCCCAGAGGGCAATGATGACTCCGCTGTTCTTACCGAAATGAGTGATCGAGTTTACTATAATACGCCCACAGGTACGAGACTCTTCGACACTTCTGCGCATGTCAAAAGAAGGAGAATCAATTCCGATAATATGGTGTTTATTATTACACGTCGGAAAATTAACTTCTCTTTTATGATCATTTTAGTTTTTAAAGTGGTAACTATTTTGCTTGTATTACAAGAATAATGAGTCCTTTGTTGGAAAATTTTACGTATAAAGCACGTAATTTCGCGTGTTGGTGACCAATTCGTACATCGCCTTATTGCTTTCTCCCCTTCAACATGAATTGACTCTTCTTGGCAGTCTGCCAACGACAGCTCTCGCTTATGGGGTGGAACTATAACTATGGTAATTCTGATTTTGATAGTACAGAAAGGTCCGCGCGGTTAGCCTAGTGGCTTTGCGCTTCGCAACCATATGCCTGGGGAAGGAGTGTCCTAGGTTCGATTCCCGTCGGAGACGTGAGGAGCTGAAGGATCTTCCTCAGCCATAGCCAAGTTAGCCGGTCTTGGGCGCGGGCAGTAGGGTTTTTTCCGCCAGTTTATCTGGTGTTTTTCATCCCGCAAGCAGGCAAACCGGACCCTTGAACACATAGGGATACAGTCAAGAATACCTGGAGGCATAGGAGTGACCATTCTATCCTCGTATTTCGGTTACGAAATCCAAGCATGCTTGGAAGGTTGTGGGCCTTAAAGGCCTGTTAAAACCATTGGGATAGATAGATAGTACAGAAAGGGCAAAGTACGTAAGTCACCTCGCGTGAATAAATAATTCTTTTTAAATAGAGGCAATGCATGAGAATGATGAAAAGAATCTGGTAATTGGATTAAAAGATAGGGGGGATGGGATATTATCAAATAAATGTCCAAAAGTTACAGTTAAATGTTCTTTACACTTACTAAGAAATATATCGAACAGTGGAAATTTGTAGAATGCTTGAAGGTGCTTCCATTAATGGATTTAACACAAACCAAATAAGAAATTACAGGCCATTATTTATATTATCGACAGTCTCAAAGTTTATTGAGATCCTAATAAGAGAAATCGTTTAAATAGTCCCTAAATTACATTTTTGAGTATCATATAGTGTATCATACATAGTGTTTCATGAAACAGTTTAGAGGGTTAAATAAAGGAAAGTACAGAGCAGTTTCTCTTAATATACCTGAAGCATTCAAGTGTGTGCATCATGACTTACTCCTTTAGAAAATATCTAGATAGGCAGAAAAATTCATAATGATTGGTTCAAATCCTAAAAGAAAATAATATACCATCTATGGCACCTTGAATAGAAAAACAAAAATAATGACATTCGCAGTCCTACAAAGTTCGGTACTAGTAAAAACCTATTTTTAACAAAGAGTGGATCAAAATTAAAGTATCCATGTTGACACCTTGTATAGCTTCATAAATCAAATGCTTCAAAACCTTTCAAGAATATATTGTGTGTTCACTCGGAAGTGACATGTGAAAAAAGAGCAAATAAATAGTTCCAAAAATTCAACCAGGGGCGTTGTAAATAACAAATACATTGAGCATACATTCAACTCAGTAGGTGCCAGGAAGGTTAAAATGGGGGGATGTGACATCACTGTCATCCCTGTCTGTATCAGATTGAGATAAGTGACGTTATTTATCACATGTAGTTTCGTAACGTCATTGTAGTGGGTATCGTGTGGTCATCTGTATTTTGGATATATAAGTTATGTGAACACCCTCTTTTTTTTGGTGGGAGCGCTGCATTATGGTTAATGGTTCCAGTATGGAATTCTGGATGATGTTTAGAGTATGGAATCTTGGGATATTGCACTGTGGGACCCATCCGTCTATGACATCACATCGTGTCTTTTTTCGAATGTGGAATTCTGGGTAATGGTTAGAGTTTGGAATTCTAGGGTGTGCCCTAATGATGCCATCTGTCAATGACATCACGTGGGGTTTGGTTCGATTGTGGAATTATGGATAATGGCTAGCGATAAGTGATATCATTTATCAGATGTAGATTAATGACATCATTGTACTGAGGAGTGATACATTATTGATAGTGGTTGGAGTATGGAATTCTGGGTAATGGCTTGATTGTGGAATTCTGGGAAGTGGCCTCGTGAACCCAGTTGTTAATGATATCATGTTGTGTCTTTTATTTCGAGCATGGAATTCTGGGTAATGGTTAGAGTGTGGAATTCTCTGATATGCTCTTGTGATGCCATCTGTCAATGATGCCATGTAGGTCTTTGGTTCGAGTGTGGCATAATGGGTAATGGTTAGAGTGTGGAATTCTGGGTGAGGATGTTCGGTCATCTGTTGGGGTCTGACTCAAGTGTGGAATCAATTCATGGGGAGAATATTTTTTTATAAGTGGTAGCACCAGTTTTTGAATAATTTAAGCATGTGTTATTTGATTCCTAATTTAGAATATGGGAAGTTTTATTTTAGAATCAAGAAATGGCATCAGCAGTGTTTTATTTTACATTCATATTTTCTTGTTAATAGGTAGCAGGACACGTTTTTCTAAAATATATAATTAGATATCAGTGTTCCCCAACATTTGTTTCTTTTCGTTCCCTGATTAATTTCACTGTAGTGATAATACATGGCCCTACGATTTGTGCTATTGCAATTGTAGGCAATAAATCAGAAATCAGCAGAAATCTGTAAGTTTCCAATAATCTTATATATATATATATATATATATATATATATATATATAAAGTGATAAATCGGGTTATTATTAATAATTACCGGTTAAAGTGAATAATTAGAATTAATCACTTTAACCGTTTAAAGTGAATAATTCCTAGAGGAGTCTAGTAAATGTAATAAAAACATGTTTATAGGTTTTCATTCTCAATAGAAATTATAACAGCTTTGGTTAGGTTAGGTTACTTTATAATGAAAAAAGTAAAAAGTACTCCTTTTGCACTCAATGAAATCAGATATCATTATAAACTAACCTAACCTAAACTAACCTGGACGGCGCATGTTGAACCAGAGTGTGGTCTTAGTTTGTCGTGGGCATATTAATGTGGATGAAAGATAAACATTGTTGTGGGCCGAGCTTAATGATTGCGGACAGATAAATGGGGATAAAAAATAAAAGTTTTTGAGGGCAGATAAATGGGGATGATAGATAAAGGTTGTTGCTGTACCTCTTTCCTCATCAATGGAGAAAAACGCTGATCAGTTCTTTATCTATTAATGATTCTTTTTATCTACAACTTATTTTGGATTTCTAAATGTGAAGTCAGAAATTCGTTAGTTCCAAGACGAGCCATTCTGGAGTGAATGTTAGATAATGTTTTTATGTGTAGATTAAGCATAGTAAATGGCCATTTGAATCAGTTCTTTTGTTATCATGTACAGGCAAAACAAGGTAATATTTGTTGAATGCAGTTAGTTTATATGATATTTGAAATTTCAGCTGACCACTGCTCATATGATATTGTAAGTGCAAATCTAATAATGCATAGTTTCTCAGAATATTATGAAGGTTAACCTGGCACTGGTAACGTGGGAAAATGTAACAAAAGTGGTAAGGTGGGATATCACAAACTCATCCAAATAATGTAGTGTATTATAGAAATCCATATATTTTTAATCAACATTACATTACGTATTGCTTAAGTATCCTGTAATTTTACAGAATAAAGTGCAAATCTAATAATGGATACATATATACATTGTACTATCCAAGTGATCATTTACACTTGGTTCCGCCGATAGTTTTTTCGGCCTTGAAACTCTATGCATATCGATGGATTTCGACCCGAGTTTCGTACCTGGCTATAAAATAAAACGGGATTTAACATCTCCCTCTTAACTAATAATGGATAGTTTGTCAGAATATTATGAAGGTTAACCTGACACTGGTAACGTGGGAAAATGTAACAAAAGTGGTAAGGTGGGATATCACAAACTCATCCAAATAATGTAGTGTATTATAGAAATCCATATCTTTTTAATCAATATTACATTACGTATTACTTAAGTGTCCTGTAATTTTACAAAATAAAAACGCAGATCCACAAAATGAAATATTTATTATCCAAAAATACTTCACTAATAACTTAACTATCATCTATGGCGTCGAGAAGCGGGTTACGGGAGGATAAGCTGGCGCACTTGAAAACGATCTTGCCCGTGCTTCTGGTTATAAAGTTTTAGAAATTTACAAGGTGTGACATTTTTCTAAAATATTGAAGATGAAGAAAACTTGCTATTAATATAGTGAAGCTTACTATATTAATACCTTTCTGAAGCTACAATAGGAATCATCTGGGTGGCCTGAGGGTAAAAACCAAGTTTATCTGAATGAGGGTTTGCTAATGGAAGGTATTATGTTAGATGGTGAACACATTAGTAATAACCCCAGAAAATGTTCACTTGATAAACTTTGTTGGAACTTCCTGTGGGAAAGCTTGGAATGAGAACCTTCAGAAATCAAACCCAAGTGGTTTCCTGTTATGAAGACCTCATAGAACGTTTCCTACATAACAGTAAAATTATTCAAACTCTCAGGTTAGTTTCTGGACAGTAGATATTGGTTTCCTAGTTTCTTATTCAACGCACTGAGGCTGAAAATAGGAGAGGGAATGTTGTTATCTCTTCTTTTGGAGCGAGCTGTTTATCGCAGGATAAAGTTATATGAGCTCATGGAACCTTTGCAGAGATGGCTTTTGTACACAGATATGGATTCTGTTATTTCCACTGAAAAACCGGGCAATTTTACATCGTCCCTTGGTCCACTACCTCGAGGAGATAAGTGACAAACCGATCGGTGATGTCATCGTTGAGTTGATCACTACTGGTTCCAAATCTTATTCGTACAGAACACAGGAGGGTGAGATTGTGACCAAGTGCAAAGGTATTACTCTAAATTTTCGCACAGCCACAGATATTAATCCAGAATCTGTGATAGCAGCAGAAAGGGGGTGAGCCATAAAACATTCAAATTCCTGTGACATATTCTGTCCAAAGCGACAGTGGAACTGTCAAATCAAAACGACCTCCATAACAAAAAGATTTGGGTACAGTTTTGCGAAGCGCACTCTGTCAAACGACATATGCATTTCTCCTTATGGGTATTTTAAAGGATAATTCCTTACACTCATTAACCCAATAAGCGAGAGGTGCCATCTAGGAGGCATTAAACTAAACATCATTCTACCTGATAGGTAAAAAAAATCCATGTTTCCCACGCAATAATCTGCAATGTGGCTGTTCAGTTGTGCAATATACATGACTGTTACTGTTACAATTATTCCATGATAGCTCTTTTCTTTTGGAATTAAAAAAGTTAACTTTGGAATAATTACATGGTGGTAGTGATACAAAAATAGGTTGATTAGGAAATTTAACTAGAAAATCACCCGTATAAAATAAGAACAAATATGTATCTATTCTTACGTGATCTCTGATGATATAAAAATAATCACAGCCTAATAATGTAATAATTTTCGCTATCTTCAGAGATCCATTTACTTCACTATTTTGGTTGCTACTCAGTCAGGAAAAATAATAATGTAAAAATCTAATCATGCCAATATGATTAGATTCGTATACTGTTACACTGAGCGAATTGTATACTGTTTTACTGAAATCAAGATAAAATCATGGATTATTTGTTGGTAAAATATTTACGAACATACAATTCGTGAATGGCTTAAAGGTACCTAAATTTGATCTGAATGTGAGAAATATACTCATAATCGATGATTTGGTTCCAGGCTAAGGACAGCACAGAAATAGCTGATGTTTCTATGAAAGGTTCACATCACCAGAACTCAGCATCATTCTGCTGACACAAAATTTATTTTTTGCTAAGTCATTTTCTGACAGTTTCTCAGATTTAGGCTTGTCGTCTATGCATCCCATATTCACTTCTGGTAAACATATTACGAACGTTAGCAACGTAATCTTTAACAAAAATCTCATTTGTTAATTGAGTGATTTTAGTATTTCTTCCATAATTTAGTAGCTTTTCAATATAAAGCCTATAAGGATACTTGCCTGATGCCACATTCTCTAGCTTGTCTTGGAAGAAAAAATCAATTTGACTGAACAGGGAATGGAGAAAATTGTTAATGACGCCAACAGAAGATTCTTGAATACGTTTACCCTTGTTGTTAGTATTGTACACACAAATGCATTGGTTTTAGCAAATCCTCAACAAGTATCTTTAAGTATCTGCTCTTCGATTAAATCAGAATAAAAGGAATATATTTCATAGTGATTGTGCCTTTCAGCATTACACCAATCTGATGAAAACCCAGTAGAAATCCCTACCCTGGGGACTCCTTGGGAAAGAGAGGGTTCAAATCGTTTGGGACTGAGTCAGAGAAATGGTGTTTGGGTTTTTTTTCTCCCGTAATCACAGAACTCACATTAAACAGTGGTTTAAGGTGAGTTCTGTGAAGACGTTCAGAGGGTGATTTGTAACTGCCGTGGGGAATCTTGTTCCGTTTGTAAAATCCTTCTTTATTCTTTTCGAAAACATTTCCTCTTTTTTTTGTTTTCGATGATATTGACTCATCCTCTCCATATCATATAAAACTCATCGTAACCTGAATCGATGTTGCTAATTCTCTGGGAATATGAATTTAGGCAAAAGCAACTTCCCGCTTACCCTTACGTTTGATCATGTGCGGTCATTCCACTTGAAATTACCACAATTTACAACAATTTCCCAATTTAATTTGCGTGTTAAATTAAATTGGGAAATTGGAAAGGGTTCTGCAGTTGGATCATAGTAAGTTCCCTCCCCCATGGTGATTTGTAACTGCCATAGAGAATCTTGTACAATTTGGAAGATCCTTCTTTAGATTTTTCGAAAACATATCTGTGTTGTTGTCAATGATATTGGCTCATCCTTCTCCCCATATCATATGAAACTCATCGTAACCAGAAGCGATGTTATTAATTACTAATTCGTTTGCGTATTAGTAGGAAACATCGCCACACATGGCGTTAATGGGAAGGGATAAGTTCAACATATTAACTACGAACCCAAGAATTATAGGGGGAAGGATAAATAAGCCACTTAACAAAATATTGAATCTTTCCTTTTGCTTTCGCTGATTAAGTACTCTTTAGATTAGATACACATCTTCAGGAAGTTCATTGGCTATATCACCCTTTGCATTTGGGATTCGTAGAAAGTTCCCTCCACCACGTCTCCATTCTAACCACGGACTCTATATACTACTGTTTCTTTTAATAACCTGTGCAAAAGTGAACAGTTGTCATGTGCAGTTACCCAAAACCCTTTTCTAAATTTGTGAGTATCATTGATTAAAATCACGCTATCGCTTAAATGAAATTTTGGTTGGGTACGTTCCTCCTGGGTTCCATACAAATACTTCCAAACACACTCCACATTGTTAATCTTAACTTTCGAAGGAGCCATACCGATCATACGATGTGGAGTGAGGTTATTATTGCTGACTCCTGTACATATAACCTCACTCCACATCGTACGATCGGTATGGCTCCTTCGGAAGTTACCGTTCACAACGAGGAGAGTATAACTATTATTATACTTCATCCATTTGTAGATATTCGTTTTCAGTGTTCTGATAAACGTTTCTGCAATTGGTGCTTTCATTTCACTCATAGTCATGTAGAAATGAATATTATGTTTCTATAATAATGCGTGAACTTTCTTGTTGCAAAACTTCTTTCCTTGATCTGTGTTTATTTGACATGACAGTTCTTTAAAATATAGACTTAAATGCATTAATAACAGTAGTTATTAACGCAAATTCAGTATTCGAACTGATGCAAATTGAAAAAAAGCAATCAATGCATACAAGTAGGAAATTCACTCCCACAGTTTCTTTTACGGGATGTTATATCTGCAAAAGGGCATTGAAAATTGTGTACAAGTGTCGGGACTTTGATTTGATTGCATTTCAATTTTCTTCTAATGGGTTTATGTCTTACATAAGTATGCTGTGTTGCTAACCAATTTTTCAAGGTTTCATGTGGTAATATTGTGTATTTCTCTGAATCTTTGATACTGCCAAATTTACCTACTGTATTAAGATTATAGTCATTTTCTAACCTTTGCCATCAATGAACATTTCAAGAAAGCAAGAGTAATCAGCGATGTTTCGCATTGCATTGCTGCCTCATTCACCTGATCTGATCCCCTGTGACTTTTGGCTCTGGTAATTTCTCAAAGAGAGGGTTTATCAGGATCATCCTGATAACTTGCCAACATTGAAAGAAAGCATAACGCATCATGTGCGCAACATTAGTCTCGACCAGCTGCGTTCTACCTTTGCACCCACTGTGCAAATGATGCAGTTTATGGCATACAGGAAAGGACATCACACTAAACAGTACAGCCGCTAGTGAATATCTAATGGAAGTGAAAAAAATGTTCATTATGCTTGTGTCGCTTTTCCTTCTTGCAAACACGCACCGAAGTATTATTATATCCACATTCCGCACATCACGCAGAACCTCCATGTGGGAAATTCCAAAATTTCCCACATGGGGAAATTCCAAACGTTGCAGGAATATATCAATTCCGTATGACGCACACAATATATTCCTGCAACGTTTCGCGCCATTTGGATCAATGGGTAGTGCTACGCAAGCCTAAACAGGGATATTTTAATTTTGATCATCGTATATGGTAATGACCTTTGTGATCACAAACGTTTTGGCAAAGTGATTTTGTTCGCTGATATAACTGCATTAATATACAGAGCGGTTCAAACTTCCGCGTAGAAACTTTGAGTGGAGCTAGAGAACATCAAAATCAACCATATTCACATAGAAAAGCATGACTGGAATCGCCACCCAAAAGTGATAGGTGGCGCTGTTCGCCAGCGCTTCAGGTGAGCAATTGGGGATTCCTCATTCAAGCTTTCGACGTCGTGCAGGAACATGCGTCGTTTTACGAACGCTGAGATGGCAGACATGCACCTCGCTTACCATATTATGTATCCAACTACTATTGAACTGTTCAGTGACGGCTAATTATGTTTTTTTACAATACTTACTTTGTATCTGTGTCCCTGTTAGTAGCTTCCGTTGGCGTTTCCAGTCATGCTTTCCTATGTGAATATGGTTGATTTTGATGTTCTCTACCTCCCCTCAAAGTTTTTACGTGGAATTTTGAACCATCCTGTATATACCGAAATGACCATTGAGGATTTAAAAAATCGTGCGACTCATGATATGTAGTAATTAAATCAGCGATTTAGCATTAATGGCCTGAAAATCAATACCAATAAATCTAAATATATATTTCACCTTAACAGATCAGCTATATCACATGCCACTATTTAATTGAATGAAACAAATTATACTGGTATTTAAAATTGTAGTGTGTTATTTAATTAAAAAAATCATCCAAATCAAATTGGAATTTCTATATCTCATTTTCGACAACTAAGTTGAAATTCTGAGTTAATGCAGTGGCGTAGATATAGCTGTTGCCGCCCGCAGCTGTCCCTCAGTTTGCCGCCCTTCTCAATACACACCAAAAATACTACAAAAAGTCAAAACGACATATAGGAAAATAAATTCAAACACTATGTTTGGTTTTGAAGTAAAACTTTAATTTCAATATTCTAAAATGTTATTTTTTTAGCTTTTCTGTTAGCAAAATGTCGATGACATTGACGAAGTCTATTTCATATTAATGTAGATAATTCTTAATCAAATTTTATTTAGAAAAACTCCTCTCACAACTAGCAACACTTACAGCAATTCTGAAGAAATTCGCAGTAGTATTACAATATTTGGAAATGAGTTCTCCAGACTGTATTTTAAAATTAACTGCAAACGTTTAAAAAGGTTCAAAGTGCCTCCCGGGGCGGACTGCCCCCTCCGCACCCCCCTAGCTACGCCACTGAGTTAATGTAATATATTAAGATGCAGATTCTATTCATGGGTAAATTCTTTATTTCAATATGATACGCCTGCTATTGAAGATTATTTTAGTAATCTTCTTTCTTTGACACGAACAAAAATAGAGTAATCAGGATTAATACCATTACTATTTTTTTTCGCATATTCAACTAGTGACCTGTTTGCTATTCTTAACATTTTGCCATTATAGAAGCTACATTGTATTTATATAATACAGTAGCACGGTATGCTATACAATAACAATATAGTATAGGAAAGAATAACATGCTAAATTTCTTTGTATATAACGTAGTTCTCACGATTCATCATCATAGTTTATTCATAATAGGATACAATGTGAAAAGGGAAAAGAGATTTATATTAAAATTAAATATTTCGAATTATGGTCTTCCAAATCTCTCTATCTTCAGCTAACTTGTAGATATCAGATGGAGTTTTACAGTTCAGCCGATTGATGATTTCACATATGTATTACAAAATTGTTTGCATGGTCTACCTCTACTGCGATTGAAATCTTCTGGTTTGTACAAGATGAGAGATTCCAAAGGGTCTTCAGGATGTCTGAGTTGGTTTCCAAGCCATCTGAGTTGTGTCGTCTTGAATATATTGTAAAGTGGTTCTTGCTTAGCCAGATTTAGTACAGCAGAGTTATTGACATGGTCCATTCTAGTGTATCCAAGGATAGGTTTGAGACATGCAGTTCCAAAAGAGTTAATTGGATCTGTAGTTTTTTTGGTGCTTATTTTCCAGGTTTGAGAACCATACAAGAAGATGGATCTACTGGTTGTATGGCATTCTTAATTTTGTCTTTAATGATATTAATGATGATATCCAGATGAGACGGAGTTTATTATTTCATTATCATTTTCTGTATTGCTGATGGACGATCCACGTTATTGAAAGTCCTTTACTCTTTCTAAGGGTTTATTGTTGATATGAAGTATAACGTTTTCATGACCTATTGAGAATACTTTGTACTTTTGATGTTGATCTGCAGACCAATAAGTTTAGCCTGTGTCTCTAGTAGACTGAGATGTTTTTGTGCAATTCTTGGTTGTGTATCAATAAGTACAACATCGTCAGAAACCTAAGATCTGCTGTTTGCATGCGATGTAGGTGGATGTTCTAATGTTAAAACCAAGTTATTCCTTGTTGATGGTTCGGAAGATGTAGTCCAAGCATACTAAGAACAAAGAAGGTGCAAATACATCACCTTGCAGGATTCCTGTCGTCACCAGAAAGGATTCAGATGAATCTCTTTCAAAGATTACTGTAGCATTGTAATCTTTATAAGGTGTTGAGATTGCTTGTATGATGTTTGAGGGTAGGCCATAGAAGCTGAGTATTTTAAACATTGCTTCTCTATTAATAGAATCAAAGGCTTTTTTGAGGTTTCTAAAGGTTAAAATGAGTGGTAAGTTTTTATCACGTGAACTTTCTATGATTCTTCTGTTTTATGGTACATCGTTTTTTTTTTTTTTTTAATCTAGCTTGATTTTTTCTTAAAAGTGGTGTTAAGTAGGGGTGTATTCTATTGTGTATCATCCTATTGTAGATTTTAATTGTGGTTGATAGCAAAGTTATACCTCTGTAGTTATTCATTCTATTAAAACTACTCTTTTTGGATATTGGGACAATAAGGCCTTGTTGAGGTATTATTACAGTGTTTAAAGCCTGGATTCATTATGGGAAGGAGATTGGAGTGTGTATTACGCGCAGCATTTTTGAAAGCTTGTGCTCTGATTCCATCAATTCCTGGGTACTTTCCTGCTTTGGTTTGATCTATTGCTATTTTTAGTTTCTTTTCAGTGAATTCTTCACAATTTATTGGTAGAACGGTGGTTAGATGCAGGTCTGCTAGCTGACTTGAATGTTGGGGATTATCAACATTCCGTAATTCTTGAAAGTAGTTTCTCCATTCTTTCATCAAGCTCGAATTTACTGATAGCTGTCTACCATTTTTGTCATGTGTAACAATATTTCCACTTCTTTTTGTTATGTGGTAACAGATATAATTTATGATTTGAAAAGTGTTTTTAGTATCCCCAGTTTTATTATAATTTTCAAGTTCCTCACAGTATTTATTCATTTTATTTTGTTCATCTCTGATCATTAGTTCATTAATCTTGTTGTTTAAAATGTCTAGTTTATCTTTATTCATTCCTCTGTAAGTGGTAGAGTTTCCCTGCTTTATTTCTTTCAAATATATTTTTTTCAGTTTCAGAGGTAATCCATTTTTCTAAGTCGTTTTTGTTGCTGTTTCCAAGAATTTTGTTCAATGTTATGTTTATTACCTCAATAATAACCTTATACTTTTCATTAAATGGGTCTTTAAGAAGGTTTTCCATATTGTCTTATAATGTGTTGCGGAAAGATGCCGCAACTTCAACAAGGTTACTTTCAAGGTTAACAAAGAAGATTCTTACAAAGCTTTTGAGTAGTTAGGACCAAGTACCTACAATAAACACAAAATCATTTGTAACTTCAAAACGTACTCAAGAAAACGATTGAAAGACAACCTATCGGCACTAAATAAAGTTGACTTTTCTTTTACACGTATATTATAAGATGACACTTAAAAATGTTATACATATTTTTCTCAAGTATATGCTGTTTTATGTGTGCGTGTCTCCTCATAAATATAAGTTTAATTTTGCAGTCACTGCCTACATTTGAGTTTTTATAGTAACCACGATGGCTACGGCTCTTGGTTACACATATTACACACTTCCTTGTAGTTTATTTCCATTTTCCTTTCTTCATTCGTAAGTCACTTTAATCTGTCAATCTCTATATTACCACTGTTTAGACTTGTTTAGCAAAGCAAGTTGTAGTAAGAGGGATATGGTGTGAACAGTAATTCATTTTCAGATACGATACCAAGAAGATGCAAATAGAAGAGGTGTCATATACTAAAATTAGACTTCACATGACACCAGTATATGGTGAGTGTGGTGCTATTGAGGATTTCGTATGTGCGATAAATGTGAATGTGGCAAAAGATATATACTCGAGTGCCCGCACCAGATGAAAAGGAAGTAGGGATAGGAGAATGCTTTAGCATTTTAGCAGAGTGTGTTTAATTATCATTTAAGTCTTTAAGTATGGTGATATATAGTAGATGGGAAAGACGAAAGAACATAGGCCGAAGGAAAAAAAAATAGATTTTATGCAACTGAAATCGATTGTGTACTATAATTGGAAGAACTATGTAATATTGCCTTCTTTCATTGAAAATATTTGGTTTTCGATTTTCCTTGTAATGAAAGGAATCTTTTAGTCGGTTTTCTGAAGGGAAGGTGATTTTGCTCAACTTATACAGAAACACTTTTATTTATGTATTTTTTCTATATTCTTTTAAATTCTGCATGTAGGGAGATTCGGACCTAATGCCAAATAATATTAATGGCAGCAGATGGTACAGTTATCGAAATGTGGCATGGTTATATGGATATTTAAGTAGCGTGGAGAGAGCATAGAGTGAATTTCCCAACTGCCTTGATGTTTTCGACTCTGGAGGTGTCACCTTGTAATAATAAAAATTACATAAAAGAGCACGTTTTGGAGGGAATTGGTTTCAGAGTGCTACTTGCGTGTATCAGAGAGCTATCTTACCTCAGATTAGATAAATATCGTACACTGTTAAGCTATCACGTGTCCGAAAGTGTAAAAGCTTTGATTATGGAGGGGTAGCACATAACAGTACCCAAGAAATCAGCATAAAATAATTTCAATTGCAAAAGGATCTTGTAAGGATACATTGATTCATAAAATTTTGCATAGTACTATATTTTACATTTTTTATAAACAAAGAGTTTTATAAATAAATATAAAGTTTACTATTTATTGCTTGTTATACTAAATTAGAAATTTTTATTCATTACTAAAGTGAGAAGGGTGTAAAGATTAGCACAATTACAGATTGATGTCATTAAAATCCGGAGATTCCTTTGCTTAAACACTAATGAATTAAAGAAGATTTATTAGGCAGATGCTTATTCACCAAAGGTCATTACTATAACTGAGATTGAACGGTCATATAACCAATGGATTGTTTATTTATAATATTCAGGAAATCATGTGCTTCAGCTTTATGTAAAAAGACCATTATTCCAAAGTGCATTTTTTCTATAAGTAATTTTGTCTGTTACAATTGTTTATTTTAATTTTTGTAGGAAAACAAATTTACATTTATATGATACCGGCAAGGAAGAAAAGCTATAAGTGCCTCCTTCTGTCAACATCAGTGCAAATTATTCCACAAATAGTTTCTCTTAATGTGCAAAACTTTATATGAAAAAACGAGGACTTCAAGGTATTCTCAGAATATATTAAAGAACTACTCAACTTTACTTATGCTTCAACTTGTGTTTCAACTTTGTGTAAAAGGACAAATATTTCAAAGCCCATTTTTGGTATAAGTAATTTTCTCTGTTGCAACTGTTTATCGTTATTTTTGTATAAAAAAATATAAATTGAAAATTCGCTGATACCGGCAAGGAGAAAAGCTGCAGGTGCTCCCCTTATAACAACACCTGTGTACGAATTATTCCACAAATAGTTTTCTTGTGAAAAACTTTATATGAAAAAACGAGGACTACTAATTATTCTCAGAATTTATTACAGAAGTACTCAAAATTACTTATGCTTCAATATGTGTTTCAACTTTTTGTAAAAGGAGAAATATTTCAAAGCCCATTTTTGGTATAAGTAATTTCCACTGTTACAGCTGTTTATCCTTATTTTTGTAGAAAAATTGTAAACTGAAAATTCGCTGATACCGACAAGGAAGAAAAGCTGAAGGTGCTCCCCTTATGAAAACAACTGTGTACAAATTATTCCACAAATAGTTCTCTTGTTGTGAAAAAGTTTATATGAAGAAACGAGGACTACTAGTTATTCTAAGAATTTATTACAGAACTCAAAATAACTTACGCAAAACTAATCTGTCAAAAATATCTATTGGAGATCGTGTGGTAATAATAGTTAATTTAAAGAATCAGCAAACAGATTTATTATTCATGCACAGGATATTATCTAAAGGGAAACCATTCAAACATTTTAGAAGCAACCCCAAATCCTTTATCGAAAACAAAATAAATACCTTTCTCTTTTCAATTTTACACGAAGATATTTTGAAATCGCGAATGGTGAAACCTACGATAGTTCATGCTCATCAAAAACGATGTCTTGTAATATTTGTGGAAAGATATATCTCAAATCAAATAGCTTGAAAACCCATTTATTACTTCATACTCAAGAAAATCAATTTCCTGGTGAGAGTTCTGGAAAGGCATTTTCACAGTCAAGTAGCTTGAGGCAACATTTGTTAGTTCATACTCAAGAAAAATCATTTTCTTGTAAGAGTTGCGGAAAGGTATTTTCACGTTCAAGTAACTTGAAAACCCATTTGCTAGTTCATACTCAAGAAAATCAATTTCCTGGTGAGAGTTCTGGAAAGGCATTTTCACAGTCAAGTAGCTTGAGGAAACATTTGTTAGTTCATACTCAAGAAAAGCCATTCACTTGTGGGAGTTGTGGAAAGAAGTTTTCAAACTCAAGTAACTTGAAGAAACATTTGCTAGTTCATACTCAAGAAAAACCATTCTTTTGTAAGAGTTGCGGAAAGGCATTTTCACAGTCAAGTAGCTTGAAGAAACATTTGCTAGTTCATACTCAAGAAAAACCATTCTCTTGTGAGAGATGTAACAAGTCATTTTCACATTCATGTAACTTGAAAACCCATTTATTACTTCATACTCAAGAAAAGCCATTTTCTTGTGAGAGTTGTGGAAAGGCATTTTCACAGTCAAGTAGCTTGAAAACCCATTTGCTAGATCATACTCAAGAAAAGCCATTCACTTGTGGGAATTGTGGAAAGAAGTTTTCAAACTCAAGTAACTTGAAGAAACATTTGCTAGTTCATACTCAAGAAAAACCATTCTTTTGTAAGAGTTGCGGAAAGGCATTTTCACAGTCAAGTAGCTTGAGGAAACATTTGTTAGTTCATACTCAAGAAAAACCATTCTCTTGTGAGAGATGTGGAAAGTTATTTTCGCAGTTATGTAACTTGAAAACCCATTTGCTAATTCATACTCAACAAAAACTATTCTCTTGTGAGAGATGTAACAAGTCATTTTCATCGTCATGTAACTTGAAAACCCATTTACTAGTACATACTTATGAAAAGCCATTTTGTTGTGAGAGATGTGGAAAGGCATTTTCACACTCAAGTAACTTGAAGAAACATTTGCTAGTTCATACTCAAGAAAAGCCATTTCCTTGTGAGACTTGCGGAAAGGCATTTTCACAGTCACATAGTTTGAAGAAACATTTGCTAGTTCATACTCAAGAAACCATTCTCTTGTAAGAGTTGTGGAAAGGAATTTTTACACTCATGAAACTTGAAAACCCAGTTTTTATTTCATACGCGACAAAAACCAATGTCTTTTAAGAATTGTGGGAAGGCATTTTTACAGTCAAATAAGCTCAATGGCACTTATTAGTTCACACCTAAGAAAACGATTTTGTTGTGAAAGTTGTGGAAGGCGATTTATTGGTTCGAACATGCAGTGAGAAAAGACTATTCTTTCATTTTTTCTGGTATGGTTTTTAATGAGAGTATTTCATTGTGTAAGCATTTTATTGAGACATTTATTAATTTTTACAAATTTTTATTTGTAGGTCATTTAGTAGTTCATTATCATTAAAATTATTTATATTGTGAAATTTGTCGAAAGCTGTTTTAGAAGCTGGACATATGTAATGCCATTTATTATTTCCCACACTGAAGAAATCTGTTTGTTATGAAATTAGTGGGAAATGATATTCCGCATTAAGAGATTTGGATAGCGATTTATTGGTTTACACCAAGTGAAACTCATTTTCCAGTAAAATATGGGATGTACTATTTTTACAAGCAAACAGCTAATATAGCCATTGATTAGTTCAAACATGCAGTGAGGAGAGCTCATTTATTTCATTTGTTCTCAAATGGTTTCTTACGAGAAAGTATTTCTTTGTGATTTCGAGATCACGTAAATTGGATTGGCATGAAAGATTTCAATATCAGTAGAAACTTGGTTTAAAATTTAATGGCACACTTTTTTCCTTAACTATGTAAATTGAAAACGTAATTTGCTCTTCAGATAAACTCTTGTTTCGTTTGCATATTGTTGCAATACTTGCACGATGAATAACTAGGAAACATTACTTTTTCCACACTCAGGAGAATTCGTTCACCACATAAAATTTGCAAAATAAGGTGATGTTATTAATAAAAGGTCTCAAGATATTAAAGAACTCATTTCAATGACTAGTATTTTTGTAGAAGTTGAGGCAATAAAGTTTATGAGTGAGCGTCATTTTATACTTTGCAAAATTCATTTGCTTGCATATGTTCAGAAACCTTCTAAATCGGGAGATCCACATAGTACGTCCACGTTCACTTAGAAGGAACGCCATGTACAGTATGTTTACTATGATCGTAAAATTCATCTCGCATGATGCCTGCCTTTCGTATGCGAGATCATCATTTTGCTTTTAGACACGACTTTTTACTATGAAGTCAACCAATTTAAATAACATTTTTTTATTTTACATTCAAAACCTATCCAATATAAAAACAGCACATTGTTTCGAATTCAAATTAATGGAATAACTTCAGAGTCACAAAATTTACAGCCTTCACTAATTTTATATCGTTGGCGTTTTCTATAATCAATAAATTAAAGTCTTTCTATTCAAATGAATCTTCTTGTTTAATATATTTTAGCTTCACATTAAGATCTTTCCGATCTTTATGTGAAGCATTCAAAAATGTATTTCATTCTCTTCTAAATTGGCTATATTTTCTGGAACAGTTCCCTAAATAAAAGCTATATATTTTGAAAATATTAGTAAGATAGTAAAATATTTTATAAACTTTCTTTTGAACTTAAGATTGTCAGTGCCAAATTTGGTTCTGTGATTGTTAAACTCGCTTAGCATTTTAGGAATTTATTAATTGATTCCATAATGCATGTTATGATTTGCAATTTATCATTGTTTTTGTGATAAGTACAAGTAGATGGTAGTTATCCATGTACTCTTTTCTATGTTTCCTGTTTGGTCATGTTTATTAGAATTTTAATGTGATGTATGAAATAATATCTTCAGAAAACCTGTGTTGCATCTTGTAGTTATTACGTATGAATGTATGTATCTTTACAGTTTGCAAACACAGTTGTTCTTGTTAACATATATCTGTAAAGCTATCCTGATGTATCCTGTTACATGTGATTAATAAATAATGTTCTTTTGAAAGGTGACCCGTCTTTTTGTTATTCATTAAAATAATTTAAACAATTGCTAGAATTATCATCAATAGATTCCAAAACATATTTCAGTATATAACACATACGATATTATTAAACACATCTTACATTTTACTCCCCCCAATCATTTTAACCAAGTCTGGACTACCTCTGCAATATTAAGTAGATTGTAGATAGTTACGCTGTGGAAAATTTAAAACTTGGAATAGACGTAAAATATTGGAAATATTTCCACAAGAAAGAACAACAATATTTATATTATTGTTCTTCAGCATAGGAAGCATGCCAAAAAATTTGAAGCGACGGAAAGAAATCCCCGTAAGAATGTCGTAACACTTTCTACTACACAACAGGAATTGTTGAAAAACTACCAATAAAAATGATCATCAGAAATCTCTATATTAGAATTATTTGCGATGTCAAAATAACTATTGATGATTGACTATGCAGTCATGATCTGATAATCGAAGCTTATATTCGGCATTATTTTCTTTCTTAGTAGTTTTTCCTTTCAGTTATTTCTGCAATTATCAGATATTTTTTTCTATGCTGTTGCTTAACGAGTAATTTCCTTAATGTTCATAATTTTAAATGAAGCGCTGTTTACAAGGAACTTCATATTTTCTTGAAGTAGACATATCCAAATGAAAGTAAATACCATCGCTGTAATCAGTTCATATATTTCATAGTAATATTGGATTAATTATTGTATTGTACTCGCATGTACAGTACTGTATGGTTGAGTTCCTCAAGGACTCATGTTAGTGAGTATGGGAGTATCAAACGAGGTACCTATGATGGACCATGCCTTGCATCATGAAATATACAAATGTTATATTATCTGTAGATTGGTTCCTTCCCATTTTTCTGTTATTCTTGCTCCTCCCCAATGCTATTAGTATATTCGAGCGATACGAGTGTGTCATTCCTATTTCACTGTTTCTTTTCTTAGGTAGTGGGAGTCTTCCTTCTCTCCGAGATATTTTCTTCGTCTAGTACGCTAAAGTCAAACCCCATCTAGTCAAATCGGGATGAATTAGGATAAAAATAACCCAGATCTGTCGGAATGAACTTATAAGGAATGGTGTAGCATTTTGTGTTCTGTATTCTGTATTCTGAGGGAAAGAAGGATTTGTACTCGTATAATGCTGATAGATTGCATCTAAATGGCTCTGGTGTTACTTGTCTAGAAAGAGCCTTGTTCACCGTGCATGCTGAAGCGCAAATTCAGGAAAACATAAGCAATTAGTGTGGAAGCAAGTGAGTTTGTGTGATGGAACCAATGAGTCAAGTTAGGGTGAGAATTGCCAAGTGCGCAATTTATTCTCTCAAGCAAAAATATTGAATAGGCCTCCAACCACCTTCACATCCTAAATAGTCAATTCAGGAAGTGAATGTGAGTGGATGGGGGCCCTAAAGCTATGCTGCACTTTCTATATACTTGCCAGAAATATCAACAGCAACCAGTTTTTTTGAAATTAGAGCAAACTTGACGATAGTTATAGGCATTAGTGAGATTTTATAACAGCAAATGATGTACTTATAGGAGTAGCAATTGAAGGGTTTAGTATTTTTAGGGAAGATACAGAAGATAGGATTGGATAAGATTGAACAACAATTTAACGAATGGCAATTCAACGAATAGGAAATGTATCAAATAAAAAATTCATAAATTTATCGCAAAGGCAATTGATCGAAAAAAACATTCAGCGATAATTTTTCTATCAATTCTGTGATAATTCAATGAACTATAATTTTCTTGCGAAGTATTGTTTAAAAGTATTCGGTAACAATATGCAATGTTTCTGAAGATACAGACAACATATGTAATTAGTCAGTGAAACGTAATTCTTATTTTGTTGTTATTCAGGACAAATTTTCTCTAAACATAATTACTGCTTCATTGTGTTCATAGTGATTTATCTCTAAACAACAAACTTCGTTGTACCCAGTTTTTTCACAGCAACAATGGTCACATTGAAACTAAAATTGACAATTTTTAATATCCAGATCTTAAATATAAAATTTCATCCAGCCAGAGCGGAGTTACTAATTTCATTTCGAAACTTCATTACGAAAATGTTATAATAAAAGTGATCCTGTTGAAACTGAAATTAAATCGTTTCGACAACTTCTTTTATAGACGTCTTCGAATTCTCCCAAATCAAAGAGTTATTGTAATATATAATTTCGATATATTGTTCCCTTGTAATTATGAATATATTTGAACTAAAAAATAGGACGGCTAACAAATTTTTGTAAACATTTCAAATACGAAATATGAGTAAAATTCATCCATATAACAGTGTGCGTGTGTGTGCGCGCGCGAGAGAGTAGTAGTAGTAGTAGTAATACGAATAATACTACTACTATTACTACTAAATGGAATCTCGATAGTTCAGTGAGTATAAACGAAGGTCTTTAGTTGCAATTCTTGGATTCGAATCCCGTCAGTGTCATGAATAATTATTACCAGTACGCTTCACCTGAAGGTGAGTAAGCAGACCTCCTACAGAGATAGTAGGATTTCCCTGGGAAACAGGCAGAGCAATCCCAGGAACATATATTTAGAGATAGGAAACAATTATCGGACAACTAAGACAATAGGAAACCATGTTATTCTATGATTATTCCCTAATAATGTAACATTGCTACCCCACCAACCATTAGGTTGATGAAAGAGGATTATGAAAGGGAATAATAAAAACCATTATTATTATTATTACTACAAACAATAATAATGCATCTACTATTAATAATAATAATTAGTAGTAATAGTGTGTTTAATTAGTAACGTAAGAATTGCATGAGATAAAGTAAGTTCATATAAAGATTTTTTACATAATCTTATCGAGATTGTGTTAAACATAAAATAGACGAAACGCATATCCTGACTGAAAAGAATTTCTCTCAGATAGAAAGACAAGGAAGAAAACTTACCCCACACATCTATATAAAAGGAATATCATGGTAAGCTTCAACCGCATCAGGAGTTAATCCGATAAAAACTGCAGTTATTTTAATAAATACACTTCACTTCACGTCTTATAATTCATTTTTCGATGAACTGCTCATTCGATGACTTGTAGATTCAAAGAATTGCGATTTTTAATGAATTGTTGATTTTAAATGAATTTCTTTTCGACATATTGCTGTTTCGATTATTTACCGATTGGTGAATGACATTTTAGAGGAACTGCCTTTGGATTAATTGCTTTTAGATTATCTTTATTTGATGAACTGTCTTTAGATTTATGGTATAATCGATGTTTTTTTTTATGTTGAGCCCATACACGAGAGGTTGGTTGATCAACCTATAATAGTACATTAGTACCGTATATGATTCCAACTGATTCCAAAATCAGTTGCAGGGATGAAGGAATAGGAAATGAAAGTTGTTCTGTTTGTTACAACGTGCACTATGAAGGGATGTTGAGCAACTGCTGTGCATGTTCCAACGAGCTTACGACTAAGGAGGGGAATTATTAATGTTATATCAGATGAGTATTTCCATGGAAATATTTATAGAATACGCATATTTCAGAAACCAAATATCTGTGAGAAAGTGGGGGATTGTGTTGGTAAGAGATGGGTCATTAATACCCATCTCTTATTAATTGCTCTCCTCTGTATTGTGTCAAGCATTTTGAGGGAGCTTTTACGGGCCCCACCCCATATGTGGGAGCAGTACTCAATAGCTAGGCGGATTTGTGATTTGTATGTTAACAGCTGTTCAGGATGAAGTAACGTCTTGAGCGAAAGAGAAATCCTAGTTTTGCTTTAAGCATGTGATGCAATGGTTGTGATGTGTTTATGACAGGAGAGGTTTGATGTGAGGGTAATTCCAGGAAGAGAGATCTCCAACTGCCTGGAAATTTGGGTAAAGTCAACACGAATACTGAAAAAAAAGGTTCTTTTGATGGGAAATAGGACAGAACTGGGTTTTATTAGCAGTGAAATTGATGAAGTTATCCAAACCACATTGTAGTATGGCTTGGAGATGGAATTGAGGGTGATGGAGGTTGATATTCTGTAGGCTGAGGTGAGTTGTGAAGGTTTATGAAATGAAAGAGGAGTGTAGTGTGCCGTCGTCTGCAAAACTGTATATTGGGTTGGAGGTCAACCGAAGTAGGTCATTGATATATAGTGGGAAAATGGTTTATGAGATGACAGAACCTTGTGAAACCCCAGCATTAGTTGAATGATGAGAGGATAATAAACCATCCACAATCACACACACACAGCAAGTGTCCAAACAGAAAGCTGACAGTCCAACAGCAGACATCATCAGAGACCAAATGCTTTTAGTTTGCTCAGTAAGCCTTTGATTCTGACCCGGTCAAAAGCTTTGGAGATATCAAGTGCAACCACTTGAAATTCGTCAACCTTCTCTGTGGCATTGTCCAGAGATGGGTGATATATCTGAGCAGATCTCCTGTTGATCGGCAGCGAAGGAATCTAGTGGCGGTCGTTTATTAACTGGGTTCCTTCAAGGTAGATTAATTGTTATTTTGATAAATTGTTTTCAGTTAATTTTCTGGATACCAAGTGAAAAGGCACAGCAGTTGTGTAAAATAAAAATGTTACTCTAGGGGATGGTTCTTTAAAGGTATCAGTGTTGTGTAGAAGATTTCTAACGACGAGTATCAAACCATAATTTATTCGGCTGAAAACCATTTTTAAATTTCATACACATCTTCTCAAATGAGAGAAAAGAAAGTTAGTCTATTACATTTGCAACGTCACTACAACGTTATTGTTCCATTCGGTGGATTTTTCTCCCATCAACACTTTTTTCCGAGATGCTTACTTACCATTCTACCCATGCTCAGATAAATATCGGTGATCGGCACAAAAAATCTGATGGTAGAGTTAACTTGGTGAAATGCCCTGATGTCATTCACTGTTTTATGTGGGATAATGTTTTGAGAAAGACAAATCTATAATATGTGATGTACTAAAACGATGTAAAGAATGTTCGATGATTTTCGATAGAATGACTATTCATACATGCAAGGTGTGGTGTTCAGACTTTGGACGTTTACGTACAGAAAAAGTTGTTTCAACATCTGCAGAAGATCAGGGATCAAAAAGAATGAAAAAATACAGAAAATTGTATTATGATTTTGAAAGTACAATATGAGGTGAATATAAACCCATTCTGTTATAGTACAATTTCAAGAAAAGTGTGAAGGTGATTTTTTAGAAAAAGTCTTTCTTTTTGAGATATGTTTATCTTGATTGTTATAATCGGGCACTGTGATCGCTTTGTTTATTCGAAAACACTAGCTATATAATTGTCAATGAAGGATCCTATGAGATATGACTCAAAGTTTACCATTTCATAAACGGTGCATAATTTTTGAGCAATTGTCGAAATATTTTATTTATTTCTTAGTATGCGCACTTCAGATTGACAATATGATATGATGTCATATTCGAGATCAAAGATGTTCTGTTCTGCATTTGTGAATCATTGCTGAAATTCCCTGAAATTCAACTTAATTTTTAGAATTGCTCTTTTTTAATCCATGCTCTCATCGCAAACGTACTAGTAAGGAAAATATCCTTTCCTTGCATTGCTTACCAGAAGAAACGTTTTTTGAAAGATTTTGCAGAACGGTTTCTATGAAATTCATACTGTTAATAACTGTAACCTCAACAGATACAACCAGACATAATCATGCGTGAATGCAAAATTCTTAGTACGACAATTCCAGGCCTACACAGTTGATTAATAGACAGTATGAATTTGCTGAAATCCATTCTGCAAAACCTTCCAAAATCCTTTCTTCTGCTAAGCAATGCAAGGAAAGAATATTTTTCTTACGGGTACGTTCGCAATGACAGCATCTATTACATAGCAGCAATTCCCGAAATGAAGTTCTAATGCAAGGAATTTCTGCAATGGTACACAAATGCTAAACAGAACATCTTTGGTCGCGAATACGACATCATATCATATTTTCAATCTGAAGTGCGCATATCAAGAAAAAAAATTGTAAAACATTTCGACAATTGCTCCTAAAAATTATGCACCGTTTACGAAACGGTACTACCATAATCAAATCAAAGGCTTCAACCTAAGAAGGAATGATAGCAAACTTATTCCATTTGACTTGATGAAAACCATGCTACCGGCCTGATGGGACTGACTGTGCAGATATCTCTTGGTATGTGTGGGCTTTCTATATATATGGTAAATATATATTTATATATTTACCAGATATATATTTATATATATCTGGTAAACTAAAATTATCGATATATAGAAAGCCCACACATACCAACAGATATCTGCACAGTCAGTCCCATCATTTCCCTCCTCATAAGCTTGGAATAATTTCCACCTTGGGACATAGAGCCCGTTCTCTTCTTGATGATCCAAATGAACTGCTTACAGAAATAAACAATCTAAAAACCTCTTTCGAAGTTAACGGATATTCCAAGAAAATCATTAACAAATTCCTTCTTAATCCTCCTAGACATCACTCAGAAGAAACAAATAGATTCAAAAGCAATATATCTATTCCTTACATAAGTACTGTTTCACATAAATTAGCAAAAGTTCTAAAAAAATACAATATCAGAACCTTGTTCACTCCACTTCCAAAGATCCGTTCCTTAATTAGCCACCCAAAACCTTGTCATCATCAACTCAAATACCCTGGCGTATATAAAATATTATGTGACTGCGATATTCCTTATTTCGGGCAGACAAATCTGTCGAAATGCGTATGGAAGAACACATGAGAGACATTACTTACAAGAGACAGCGAGCGAGTGCATTATCAAGTCATATCCCTTTCTCTGCTAATCCTAATGATGATAACCAAAGTCACAATGTCTGCTGGGAAAAATCTACTAACATCTTCCGTTGCAGTGACGAAATAGAGAGAAAAATTGTGGAATCTAGAGAAATCGTCTTCAATCCTGTTCGTCTAAATAACACTTAAGCTACAACCTCCCAGATAGTCATTCAGCTGTAATCATGTACTGGCGTTCACGTGATGAAGCAAACACGCACTCTCCCAACAATGCAACAAATGGAAGAACAGCTTCAAATACAACTACAACGTTTTCATGCTAATTATGTATAAAGACTGTCTATGTTGTTCATAGTCTTTTAACCCTCAATGTTTAGTGTTTTTTCTTTTATAATGTCACCTGAAGACGGCTGTTACAGGCCGAAACTAGTAGTGTGTTTATATTAAAACCTTTTTAATATATATATATATATATATATATATATATATATATATATATATATATATATATATATTCATATTTATATATACTGACTATAACCGGACTAGAATAACAATTAACAACACGGACTGTAGCTACAGTTCAAAGCTAACTGATTTTGTAATAGTCGTTTTATAGTGATACGATGTTTCTTATAGTGTTGACTTGCTTTCTATGTTCCCACGCCTGAAGAAGTCGGACAATCCGATGAAACATGTTGCGTTTTGAATAAATTTAATTGTTATTCTAGTCTCGGTTATAGTCAGTATATATAAATATGAACATATCCCAGTACCGAGTTAATACTACAAATTGCTATATATATATATATATATCTGCTAACAGACAACAGACACCACAGTTCTTACAAACTTTCCACGAATCGTGTATATTTCATTCCATGGATTTTCACAGTTTGGCTAACAAACACAAGAGATTGTTAATCAAAACGATTCGGCTGCTTCTTTGCATGAATGAATTAGAAATCACGGATTAGGAATTAAAATAGATAGGTCCATACCACTTACACTTTCAAATATATATTAGAGGGTAAATTCTAATGAATATGACTAACTATGAGTGATCCTGAGGATTGATTTCACACGAGAGTCATATATTACAACAGATAAAATAGGCAAGGCAACTTTTTCTTGCAAGGTAAAATCGCTTCACTAATCATAGTCCATGGAATCACTGCTGCAAGTTTAAGTTTGGTCTTAATTTATGCTAATGTACAGGCATGATCTTCACTGTGGTAGTTTTATGGTTCTGATATAAATAGAATCCTAAACGTTAATTTTGACCAGGTAATTTTATCTCGGATATTGCACAGTTTACTGCGAATGATCAGGAAAACCTGTCCCTGCTGCTGTAACTGCGCGGTTTGTGGATATGAACGTCACCACTTGACTGCCTCTACAGACCTGACCTCAACCCTATTGATCTGTTTGATGAACCGAAACGTTGGCTGTGGTCAATGGAAATCCCCCCCCCATCACAACAGTCCATGACCTCATTAATTTTCCAAAGGAATAATATTCCAAGATTTCCACTGATCGCTATCGTCCGCTTGTGGAAATTATGTCCGGTAATAGTGCAACACTCATCACAGAGAAAGGAGTTTCTACATCTAATTAAAGTGGGTGACACGGTTTTTTGTTATTCACACAATGGAGTTCGTGGACTTCTTTCCAAGATGTGTACATGTAACATCCTGTGCGAGTTACGAGACTATCATATGAGTTGGCCTACTATTGTTATTGTAACTGATGTGGATTGAAATCTGATTGAGATCTTTTCAGTCAAGAATTGCAGAACATCTGAAATCGTTTAATTATCAAAAGACAGCATTACGATACTTTTTTGTTTTGCCATCTTCCCACATTAGTTCAGCAGTTCAATTGACATAAAAATTCAATTGAATAAGTAATAAGTAATAAATGAGTTCACAAAATTATACCCTTGTTATATACGCTTACATACGCGCGCGCACGCACGCACGCACGCACGCACGCACACACACACACACACACACACACACACACACACACACACACACACACACACACACACACACACACACACACACACACACACACAGAAATTTTTTCCATTATGTTTTCCTCATATCAGTTTTACTCACATTTCATCTGCATTAAAATTCGCAGTTTTAATTTTTATTAATGTAGAAAAATTAAATCACGTATGACTTTTCGTATTTTGATGTTGATATCCAAATGATCAGTTAATATTAGTAAATTGCACAAATACCAGAAAAATGAGTAAAGAAAAGATAACCAGTTCATAATGGATATGCATATAAAATAGATGAATTACTACAAAGAAAAAAAAATAATGTGTGTCAAGAAAACCTAAAGGAATTCTTCAAAGAAATGGGATGGAAAGTAGAAGAAACAATGGAAAATAATGCAACAGTAATTATACAGTAACTAACAGTGAAAACCTTTATGAAAAAATATGGAAATAAGCCAAGAATTTTGAGTATAGATTGATGAACCAAGAATGGAATTGAGGGTAAAAAACGGCTGCATACGTACAATGGCTGACTTCAAGAAAACTCGAATGTGAAATAGAATATAACATTTTCAGAGCAACAGTAAGCAGATAGACAATGATATTTCACATAACACAGGGGTTGGGATGATTATATTAGTAAAGTAGAAAAATAATTATATAAACCACAAAAGGAAATCTGTGAAATAATGAAATTATTCTAGAAGGAAACAAAAGAAACAAGAAGATATCGATGAAAGAGAGAGAGAGAGAGAGAGAGAGAGAGAGAGAGAGAGAGAGAGAGAGAGAGAGAGAGAGAGAGAGAGAGAGAGAATGTCGAATAACGCTCGATAGATTATTGATATAATCTGTTGTAGAAAATAAAAGATCAGCATTAATTAATTGGAGAACACAAAATGTAACTGATAAATACTCTTCAAAATAACATTACATGAAAATAATTAAAAGAAATGAAAGATCGAAAATCACCTGTAGAAAATTAAATCCCTATAGCTCTTATGAAATGCAAGAAATAAATTTATCAAAGATTTCTTTCATTAATAAAGAAAATATTGGAAAATACTGAATGAAACAGAGCAAATATGAGGATCGTTTTCTTAAAACGTGAATAACATAAAACCGGTGTACAGCTAGTAGGAAGAAATATTTCATCGTAGCACATGTGGTATTGCAATACGACGTGAACTCAGTGACTTCGAGAAAGGTATTATCGTGGGCTGCCATATTGGCGGCATGTCCATACGTGCCATTACTACTCAACTGGAGCAACCAAAATCAACGGTTGGCGATCTGATCAACAAATACAGACGTTCTGAAATCACTAGTGCAGGAAAACAAATAGTGCGTTCCCCTAATATGTCTCACAAGTAGAGGAAGGTGTTAAAAGGGGGTGGCACACCACACACAGGCTACAGTCGGCACATACCCTACGTGAAGAATTCAGTAGCGCCAGTGAACCATGGTGAGCACTATTCTCTACGAAAATAACTTCATTTACTTCAGTTATTTTCGTACAAAGAATAAGGCGATTCATCTGACCTGGTGCAAAGAGCGTGTGAAGTAAACAATTGAGCTGTGAAAACTGTACACTGTATATGTTTCCAGTCTGATTGCAGAGTGAGAGTGTGGTGGTAGCCTGGTGAACGCTTATTATCACAGTGTGTTTTATCCACAATAAATTAGCTGGTGGAGACGTAATGGTGTGATGCCGTGCATTCAGTTGGTTTGGAGTGGGACGTGGTCATTGTTGGTGATTTCATGAAGGCAGCTCAGTACCTTGATATTCTGGATACGTTCTGGGTATTTTCTGGGTACCCTGTTAAAGACTTTGGGAATTCTTAGAGTTAAGTAGAGTTGGTGGCAGCGTTTAGACCTTTTCTGAATAAATAAATTATATGCTGGTTTCCTTCCAACACACAATATTTTTTTCCCTCATATACATAACTCATCCGAATATTTTGATTTGAATACATTTAAGATCTTAAACTTCATTACTGTTCAAATTAACGTTATCTTTTTTTATAAAATGTTTGGCTATGGGTATTTTTTAATTTACAGTCAAGAGAAACACCAAACGGCATTAAAAAAATAATCATTAAAATAAATTGAGAGTTAAATGGATTACAACAACTTTTGTATATACTCGAAATTCTAATGAAAATTTAAATTACTTATAATCTTTCCAGAATTGGGCATCTTGGAACTAGCGAGGTTTTCAAAAAACAATAGATATTCCATATTGTTGATTTTTAACTATATATTCACAGCACAAAAAACAAACAGAAGCTCTGAAAATGCAGTTCAATCTTTTTTCCTTATAGTTACTCTATGTTTCTTTAATTTCTTTAGCATTTTGTCTCATATTATGTTATCCCACTGTTCTGTCCAAAATGACATCATAGGGTTGAAGTCTACGCGCATTTTGTTGAGGCTACGTGTAACTTCCTGTAGTAATATCTGCCAGTAATTGGTAACTTCTCATCTCTCGAGGCAGAATTTTTGATATGGCTCTCTCATTCTCTCTCTCTCTATATATATAATTTTTTCAAATTGATTGGTTACTTTTCTCTATTTTACTTTTAAAATTCAGTTACCTACATATTCTAACAGAATAACTGAGCAAATAAATAAATAAATAAATTATGTTTGTGACATTTATCTTATCTTAAAAATGTGTCTCGTTACCTGTCGCTATTTTGCTGTACCTAGGTGACAAATCGTGTGTTTGGGTTGCACCTCTTCATTAGCGTTTTCTAATATTTCAAATGAATATTAGCTCTATAGTAAACTTTGTAATTAGTTTAATTTCCATGTTAGCAAGTTCCAACGTGTTGTCTTTTCATTACTCTCATATCTTCCCTTTTGATGTTTTGCGCAGTCCTTTTGTGTTCTTATGACACCAACATTCTATTAGAGATTATCACTTTGGGGTTTTCGAGTATGTGAACGAAATATTTACAGATCACTTAAACAATGTCAATAGGTAGCATTAGACAATTTTCTAAAGTAATTAATTACAGGATATCAGTTTCTGCACTTTTCTTTCCTACTCTGCTGGCAACATCTGCAGTTATAGTAAAAAAAATTGTCACTTTTCAGGCCAAATCTTCTACACTAAAATTCTGGCTATTAATTTAATACCTGATTCCTTTTGCTTCCAAGAGTTGACACAGTTTCTTGAAATATTTGAGGACTTGCATGAACAAATAAAACTTTTAATTCACTGAGTGGATTTTCAAAAAAAAAAGTCTCTCTCTCTCTCTCTCTCTCTCTATGTATATATATATATATATATATATATATATATATATATATATATATATATATATATATATATATATATATATATATATATATACTGAAAATAAATAAAGTGAAAAATACAATATATTTTTTGTTCCTTAATCTTCTTATTGTTAAATTTTCATTGTTGTTCAAAGGTTCTTCCCATGGTTGCAGAATTGCCATCATGTGGTTTTCGACAATGTGACTCTCATCTGAAAGTTTATTCATTTTTGACCGTTGGGAATTTGTTACTGTAGTAAAATTAATGGTTGCATATTTATTTTTTCTAAACCAATACATAGACTTCTGAGAATTATTAAAAGCACAGAATCTTTCTTTATGTTTCCAAAAACACATAAAAGTACATGGTATGTTTTCACTTTTTGGGCATCCAATTTTTTCATTTAAATCTACACAGGTTTGCCTATTAAATCCGTTAATGTTTTTGAATTTTCTCTTCGTTTGGCAAGTAATATTTGATATTTGCATATTGATTCTATTATCCAATTTCTTAGTTTGTCCAGAGATAGTGAACCAATTTCCCACTTCAGCTAATGATTATATTTTATTAACCAAGAATTTTGTTTTTAAACTCCTTCAGGTAATTCATTCCAACTGATGTAATTTTGTCAATGCATCTTAAAATAAATCCATCAGAAATACAAATTTCTTTAGTAAATAAATTGAAGTCTTATTCAAAAGAAATTGTACATTAATTATACCAATGATTACTGAAAATTTGTATCTTTCACCAATTTCAATTCTTCTTCTTACATTACTTCGTTTGGCACCACAAATAAATAGTTATTCATAATTATTATTATTATTTCACTGATTATTAGCTCTGATCCTATATTTTATGTTAACTTTCTGTTACAAAATTCTAAAAAATTTGAACTTTTTACAAAGGAAGGAACTTTCAAAGAATTTTATGGCTCACCCATTATTTTTACTTTACTGCACACAAAACACCACAACACAGTACACATTAGCTGTTGTGGATGAACGATTACCTTAAGTCCAAATTCACTCGACTCGAATGTTTTTCCTTATAGTACTGTTTACCCTACCCTATCCCGATCGTTCCTTCAAAATGAAACTTTCGTGCAGATGACTCAAAGACAAGTTTTTACATGTTGCTGGATATACTGTTGATGTGTTGTTATCTTAATTTGTGTGGGAAAAGGTAAAATTTGTATATGTGTTATCTGGAGAGTACAAACATTTTTTCTATACCAAACTTAAAGAGTTTAAGTCACATCTAGGGTTAAATTATCTGCTGTCTCTCTGTAAAACCACCAAATTCTAACAGGTCGGATTTTCCAGTATGTGAACGAAATGTTTACAGATAACTCAAACAATGTCGATAGGTAGCATTAGACAATTTTCTAAGTAATTGATTGCAGAATTTCAGGTTACCCATGTTCCTGGCATTAATTTCAGAGTAGTGATTTTTTTACAATAAGTAAACAGAATTGCATTAAGGTATAAAGTTATGGATTTAAATATCAAATTCTAAACTTTATAAGTTCAGAATAACTGAGTATAAATTTCACTGAGGAAAACACAGCAATAACACACACATCTTTGTTCATTTAAGTTTTACAAATGCATATTTTATTTTGCTGAAATATTATTATTTACAAAGAAAAAGATACTTGTAATTACCTAAAAATATTTCACAATATTTAGTTTACACTCTGAATATTTTCCAAAGATTTCAATAAAGAAAATGTTCATTACTCACTATTTCTTGGTTACATTACATCAAAATAGTTGGTCACACAATAGAGGTTTTAGACAGATACCATACTAAGTACAGCTCCATACATTTGATATTGTGTCAGTCTGGAAATGACACCATGCCTCCCTAAACATTCTGTGTATTCTTTTCTCACCAGATATACACAAGCAGGTTTTGTAAAATGTTCATAAATATCCCGAAATAAAGAATGTTTATCAAACTGAATAAAATCTTGAAGGTCTAATTTTACTATTCATGTATTTAGATGATTAGCGATTATTTTCCCCATGATAAGAATTGGTGGTAATTCAATTTCCAAGAATAGTAAATGATAATCAATGTCATGCATTTTTGGTGAAAATCTCTCAGCTTCTTCAAAATTAATAGAGAAAATTTTATATCCACCAGCTCCTGAATTATCGAGACAAAACTTCTCAGATAGCTCTAACAGGAAGGAAACCTGTTATTATTTTAGAAGATTAGTTCAAACATTAGTTCCCCATCTTGGCATTTCGGGATATAACACTCACCAATGTCCATTTCATAATCAAGTCTTCTTTGCAAGTAGCCGAGGATATCCGACCACTTCCTGCATAACTTTTCCCAAGTGGTCCTGGATAAATACATCACAATATATGTATCTTCTAAAATAATAAGAGGTTTCCTTCCTTTTAGAGCTATCTGAGAAGTTTTGTCTCATGCTATTTTCCTCAAGAAAGAAAATTTCAATGACTTTTGTGGCTCACCCATTATTTTACTTTCCTTTATTGGACACAAAACACCACAACACAATACAATAGCTGCACTGGATGAACGAATTGCCATAACTGAAAATGCACTCAACTCAATAGTTTTTCCTGAGTCATCTGACCCTTACCCTCACTGTTCTTTCTACAAAGAAACCTTTTCAAAGATGACTCAGAGACATGATTCCGCATGCTATTGGATATGAGGTTGATGTGAGATTATCATTCTCTGATATGATTGAGAAAACCTTATTTCTGTGGCTCAAAGGGTATTCTATATTATTTTTCCTTATTATGTTAAGTGTTTTATCCTCATACAGCATTTTTTATGTTAGAGCATGTGATTAGTACTCTCACTCAGATGTCTGAAATTGATGGTATAAAAAAATAGCATTAGGTGGTGGAGGGGAAACGGATTTAGTGAAAGGATGAGCATGGTCTTCCCTGCAATGCTCCTCCACCCATCCCCTACCCCCACATCACTCCCCTCTCCTCCAGGAGATGTCTGCTCAGCCTAGTGGAGATGAGCGAGCTCCTCATTTGCAGATATCTTTTAGTGATGTCACCTTCAACTGATACTGATAACTGCAGAGCGAAAAAAACCCCTTTTTTAATCCATCACATTACCATACCCTTAAAAAAAGCTTGGGGCAGAAAATAAGGTACATTTTTATTTTCTTCTCAAATATTTGTACATGATAAAAGTGTAAAAACATGTGACTTGCAGTCGAAACCTTTTTTCAAAACTTGACAACATATGCTATTCCATTAAGAGAACGAAAGAAAAAGGACAGATGTGATAGCTAATAATGTAATTGTGTCTTTAGAAATGAATTAATTACAAATGATTTTTTTCTGGTGAAAAATCTTGTATCACAAAATAACCAGACACTTTTTTTTTTTGAAAATCTACTCAGTGAATTAAAAGTCTTATTTGTTCATGCAAGCCCTCAAGATAAAGGACACCACAGGAGTAATGCTACAAGAAAAGGACAAAATCAGAGGAAGATGGGGAGAATATTTTCGTAATCTACTAAATCAGGAGAATCCAAGAGAGAGGTGTGAGGATGGAGAGGCAAACGAGGGATCGATGCAGGATATAAGCAGAGAGTAGGTGTATTGGGCACTGTGAAAAACGAAGAATGGAAAGGCTATGGGGGCGAACCAGATACCTGGAGAAGTGTGGAGAAGCTTGGGGCAGTGAGGGCATAGACATGTTATGGGATCGGATGAGGAAAATAGCCCAATAGGTAAATAGGAAAAGATACCAAAGAAATGGAGGAAAGTATTGTTGTCCCAATATACAAGAGAAAAGGAGATGTTCAAGATTGTGGCAACTATAGAGGGATCAAGCTGATGTCACACACACGTTGAAGATATGGGAAAGAGTAATTGAAGGAAGGATATGACAGGAAACAAAAATTAGTGAGGAGCAGTTTGGATTTATGCCAGGAAGAGGGACAACGGATGCAATATTTGCGCTAAGGCGATTGATGGAAAAATATAGGGAGATGCAAGCGGAGCTACATATGGTGTTTATAGACTTGGAAAAGGCATACAACAGAGTGGCCAGACAGGAGGTATGGAGGTGTATTAGGGAAAAGGGGTGTCGGAAAAGTATGTAAGGTTGGTGAAGGAGATATATGATGGAGCAAAAACCCAGGTTAGGTCTATTGTTGGCATGACAGAGGGGTTCCCCATTATCGTAGGGCTCTATCAGGGATCAGCTCTGAGCCCCTACCTCTTTGATCTGGTCATGGATGTACTAGTGGAGGACGTCAAGAAGGAGGCACTATGGAGCATGATGTTTTCCAATGATATTGTTCTCTGCGATTCATCCCGAGAGAAGCTTGAAAATACCCTGGAAGAGTGGAGAAAGGTATTGTAGGAGAGAGGCATGAAAATTAACTGGGTAAAGACCAAATATATGTTAAAGAGGAGTGACGAGAATATGATCATACGACTTAAGGGTGAAAAGTTAACTTCAGGGAAGGAACTCAAGTACCTCGGGTCGGACCTGGATGAGGAAATACAGCACCGAATAATATGCAGCTGGATGAACTTGAGGAAGATGAGCGGGGTCCTGTGCGACAAGAGAGTGAGTTGTAAGATGAAAGGAAAGCTGTATAAGATGGTGGTGAGGCCGGCGATGCTCCATGGTGCAGAGACGTGAACTATAACAAAGGCACAGGAGAGGGAGATGGAGGTGGTGGAGCTGCGGATGTTGAGTTGGATGAGTGGTGTGACAAAGATGGACAGGATGAGGAATGACTATATCAGAAGGACCGTCAAGGTGGGGCGGATCGGTAAGAAGGTACAAGAAAGCAGGCTGAGGTGGTTTGGACATGTATAGAGAAGGATTTAGGAGTATGTTGGTAAATGAGGGTAGCATATGGAAGTGGAGGGAAGGAGGAAAAGAGGTAGGCCCAAACTCAGATGGAGGGATAAGGTGGCAGAGGATCATAGGGAGAAAGGATGGAGTTGGGAAGATGCCCTGGACTGGAGAATCTGGAAGAAGAGGATTAAAGATGGAAACCAACCCTGTTTAACATGGTATAAGGCTTAGCGAAAGAAGAAGAAGATTTGTCCATGCAAGCCCTCAAATATTTCAAGAAACTGGGTCAACTCATGGAAGCAAAAGGAATCGGGTTTCAAATTAATAACCAGTATTTTTAATGGAGAAGATTTTTACTTGAAAAGTGCCAATATTGTTACTATATCTGTAGATATCTTCACCAGACTAGAAAAAAAAGTGCGGAAACTGATATTCTGTAATTAATTAATTTAGAAAATTTTCTAATGCTACCTGTTGACATTGTTTGAGTTATCTGTAAATATTTCCTTGGCATACTCGAAAACACCGAAGTGATAATCCCTAATAGAATGTTGGTGTCATAAGAACACAGAAGGACCGTGCGAATCATCAAAAAGGAAGATTTATATATATATATAAATCTTCCTTTATATTTATATATATATATATATATATATATGTGAGATGCGATGTAGTTGTTCCAACATTGCGTTCACTTCTTAAACACATGTGAAAGTCCGTTTTTTGAGAATTCTTTCAAAACCGCATCCGCAGCTTTTGCACATGCTTTGTTGCTTTCGAAATGGCGGCCTATTAGTGGCTTCTTGAGCTGAGGAAACAGCCAGAAATTGCACGGTGCGAGATCAGGACTGTATGGAGGGTGTGGTAGGATATCTGTGTTGTTCTTCTGCAAAACGTCCACTACACAACCTGCAATATGTGGTCATGCATTATCGTGGTGCAATAAGAAGCCATTCTTCAGCAATGGACGCTTCCTTTTGACGTGCTGTACCATTGTCCGTAAAACATCCGCATAGTATGAGCCGTTTACAGTATTCCCGGGTTCTACAACGTGTTGGTAAACAATGCCTTGGTAGTCAAAAAACATTATGGTCATAACTGTAAAAAAAGCAATAACTGTAAAGCCGATTTTACAGTTATTGCTTTCTTGGGGGGTAGGCGAAGACGGATGCTTCCATTCACTGTTTTGTTGTGTCATACTGATACAACCAAGCTTCATCTGCTCTAATGATGCGTTTTAAGAAGTTGTCGCCTTCATGTTCCAGTCTTTCTTTCCATTTTGTGCACACATCCACTCGACGCTGCATTTGCTCCGGTGTCAGGAGTTTGGGAATCCATCGGGCGCAAACACGTTTCAGTCTCAAATATTCAGCCATGATTGATTGAACACTTCCCACAGAAATATTCAGGACAATATGCAGCTGGCGTACTGTAATTCCGCGATCATCCTTGATGATAATCGCTGCTGTGTTGATCATTGTCTCTGTGATGGACGTTGAAGGACTTCCCTCACGTTCAAGATCTTGCACATTTTGCCTTCCTTCCTAAAATGTTTTATGCCAGCGAAAAACACTTGCCCTCGACATTGTTTCATCGTGGAAATCTTCGCGTATCATGTTAAAAGTGTCCGATGGCGATTTTTGCAAACGCACACAAAATTTAATCGCATAACGCTGCTCCAAGGACGCTTCCATTTCGACGACTGGTCGCAACTCTTAGGCGCGGCGAAACAAGCTTGCGTTTAGTCACGTGACACTCTGCCATATCAGCCCGTATACGCCATCTATGAACCTCTTTTGTTAATATAGACAGCAACTTTTCTTTATTCCACAGAAATTAATATTGTGATGAGTGGTTTCGCGACAGTAAAATTAGTCTTATTACTTATTGAACAGCCCTCATATATATATATATATATATATATATATATATATATATATATATAGAGAGAGAGAGAGAGAGAGAGAGAGAGAGAGAGAGAGAGAGGGAGAGCCATATCAAACACTCCGCCTTGAGAGATGCGAAGTTACCAGTCGCTGGTGGATATTACTACAGGAAGTAATACGTAGCCTCAACAAAATGTGCATAGACTTCAACCCTATGATGTCATTTTGGACAGAAACGTGGGAAAATATACTATGAGACAAAATGTGCATAGACTTCAACCCTATGATGTCATTTTGGACAGAAACGTGGGAAAATATACTATGAGACAAAATGTGCATAGACTTCAACCCTATGATGTCATTTTGGACAGAAACGTGGGAAAATATACTATGAGACAAAATGTGAAAGAAATTAACAAAACATAAAGTATCTATAAAGAAAAAAGACTCAACACATTTTCAGAGCGTGTGTTTGTGTTTTGTGCTGTGAATATATAGTTAAAATTCAACAATTTGGAATATCTATTGTTTTCAGAAAACCTCGCTAGTTCCAAGCACCCCATTCTGGAAAGACTATAAGTAATTTAAATTATCAGAATTTCTAGACTACATACAAAAGTTGTTGTAATCCATTTAACTCTTTGTTTATTTTAATTCTTTTTTTTAAATGCCATTTTGTTTTTCTCTTGAGAGTAAACTAAAAAATACCAATTCCCAAACATTTTTTTAAAAAAAAGATAATGTTAATTAGAAAAATAATAAGGTTTAAGATCTTAAATATAGACAAATCAAAATATTCAGATGAGTTATGTATATGAGAAAAAAAGTGTGTGTTTGAGGAACACCAGCATATAATTAAATTATTAAGAAAAGGTCTAAACGATGCTGCCATCGCGACTCTACGCTAAGAATTACCATATTCTTCAGCAGGAAAAAATACCCCAAAATATATTGGAAAATTAGTACAACCATCTATAGACAACCAAAGACAAAACTTGACGACAATAACGAATGTGTGTCACCCTTGGAAAATTCCAAGATATCTTATCTCAAAAACATTGCCCACAATTCTATAGGCATACCAAAACACCATGTAATGTCACAGAGACGTATGTTCCCCAGAAATTTCCAAATGCATAACGTCACGATTCCTTATCTCTAAACACCATCCACAATTCCTTTTGCGAATCAAACACACCACGTGTTTTTCTTGACAGAAGTGGGGCCCCCAGCGAAATTCCAAACATTCCAAACTCTATCTTATCAATATCCATCACCTATAAGGCCATATGCAAACTATTTACTTATCTATAACTCATAACAACACACATTCATGACAGTGACGTCGCTTCCCCCATTCACCCTACCCCTATTTTGTTCATAGTGTCTCACCCATCACAACATGAATCGTTATTCACTAATATGTATTCGTTTTCTATTCAAAACAATAATGTCATTTTTTTACAACTACCAAATGATGTCACTTATCTTCATCTGATAATAACATCCATCCACGACATGGACATTCGCTTCTCCCAATTCACCCTACCCCTATTTAGTTCATAGTGTCCCACCAATCACAACGCGATTCCTTATTTTGAAACATCACTCACAATTCTATACGCGAACAAAACAAACAACGTGACGTCACACACACAGATGTTCCCCAGAAAAATTCCAAACATTCCAAACCCACGACGTCACACACAAAATGACGGCTTCATCTGAACAACCAATCACGGCACGATTCCTTTTTCTTATCTTGATCTTGATCTTGTCACTATTTACCTCCATAACACTCCAGATATTCTATCTCATCAACAAACTTTCCCCATCTGTCTTAGTAAGATGAATATTTTCTATATATTCATATGAACTCACCTGTCTGATATGCAAATCCACACACGCACATGCACATAACACAGATTTTGAATATTTTTCATATGATATTTTTGATAGACACCAATTCGGCCATCCCAGTTATTAGCGAAGTGTTTAGAAGATCAACAGTGTAATCATTCAGAGACATTAATGGCAGTGCATCATCTGAAAAATGACTAACATTATAAGCTTAAATAACCTGCTTATTGGACAGTGCATTTTAAAATGAAATTTCTCCATAAAAAGCAGTGGTTTTTTTATTGGAGGTGTGTTCAAGGCATTAAATGCAAGTAACTGATTTAAAGATAAATTCAATGTACCATTTTCTCAATGGAGTCAGTGTTTTAATTTTATTAATGGGAAAATCTAAAGGAATAATACACAAGAAATATTTATATGAGTGTTTAACGTTAAGCAAAATGTACCACTTTACACGTAATACAATAAGATTAGAAACATAACCAAGGGAAGAAAGATTACACCGCATAATGAGTAAAATTTAAATTGTATGAATAAGTATTAATTATAAAGAAATTTCCATTTTATCCAAGACATCAGAATTACGGTTTAACTCCTGGTTGTTAATATTAAAAGATTATGGCCTGATATAAGATAAGTATTTCAGCCTCAGACTATTTATAATAGCCCACTATACTTGGAATATGACTTTTACGTCAGTTCCATTCAGAATAGAGAATTGAAAAACTTGAACAATATTGTGAAGGGTATGCGCATGAGTTTAAAGAGAAGGAACTCCTGATATTTTTTGAATAGGAACGGTTTTAGCCATTGGAAGAATTTCGTGAGTGAAACTATTCCAAAGAATAGAACGAGATGGAATCGATACTGTGTGAGGAAGAGAGGGATCGATAAGTGCGCACACAATGGGCATTAACTCACGTATTAGTATAGGCTTAACGAAAAGTGAGAATGAAACTGTAACAAAAATACGCAACCTTATATAAGTAATTACATTTCCCAACTACATAATAGACAATATATTAATATTTTTTGATATTTATGATGACAACTTCCGTCATAAATATTAAAAATTTCAAATCTATTTCATAAGTCAACCCCATAATTTTTCTTTATTACTATTATTATCATCGAATAATAATTATAAAGAATGATGAAAAATAAAAAGATTGCTGATGCCTGATCACGGATAAATCAGAATTATGAAGATAATCAAGACGAATTATTGAAATGAAAAGAATGAAAAATGATGCACAATAAGTAAATTGATTTACACGCAATCAACATATTATTTAATGACAGAATGACATTTAAGACAATGATACTCGTATTTCCACAAAATGTATAACTAATTTGAGCTTAATGTTTAGGCGGGATGACCCAAGCACAAATGAATGCCTCATAGAGTTCTTAAGAACATTACAGAACTGTTTTATTTTTATGTAAACTGCACCGGTCACAATTGGCGGTGCATTCTACTCCTCAATTTGGGAGTTTCTTGGATATATTGTTGAAGTCGGCTTTTGAAAGTAGTCCACGTATGTGGTTGCTGATTATAAAACCCCAAATAGGTATTATTGATCATCTAATGACATCGTGCGGATCTGGGTAATTGAATGAAAACAGGGGGACATTAATTAATAAATAACAAATTCCTTTTACGTACTTTTATTAAAAGCAATAGGATTTAAATATAATATTTCTCTGCTGGTAGAGAAATCTATTGTTCATCATTTTTATTCCTTGCAATTTTAAAGTTTGATTCTCTCCCTTATGGACGCTCTCAAAGTCATTAGACGTTCTCCTATATAGATCATATCGGTAATGTTTTAAATGCATTTCTCAAAATTCATGAACACCAATTTAATTTATAATAAATTTAGTTTAATCCTTGATCCAAGTGTTTGCAAACAAAGTTTGCGCCTGAAAATATCTTCAGGACTGAGGTAAGGTAGTACAACACGGGGCAACTCGTACTATCTTACCCCAGTCCTGAAGATATTTTCAGGCGCAAACTTTGTTTGCTCACACTTGGATAAAGGATTAAACTATATTTAGTATAGTCAAACCAATTGAAAAATAAACTTTCACAAATTTAGTTTGTTTTATGCACCCGACAGTAGCATAAAAGCGTTTATATTTGAAGGCACGTGTGTTAACAGAATGTGATTTTCAGCAACTGTGGTAACTAACCTCTAAGAACCATTTCCGTTTTGCTATAGGTTAGACTATGTATCCTCTCTGATAATTAGGCAAGGCGATTGAAAGCGATGCAGAATTATATGTCAATAAATAACTCAACTATTCGACATCAACCAACAACGGTTTAGTGTTTATTTTAAATTTCGAACCCCGCCAAAAACAAATTTTCAAATTTATAGTGCATTTACTGGCATGGATATGCGAAGGTCCTTATGAGCGAAAAAATTGATCTTGGAAACAAACATGGAATGTTTTTTCTTAGAATCAGATTAAAAGTACTAACCTCGGTTTTTCCATTTACACACTGCTTAACTCCTTTCGTCTTAAAGGTGAAATTCGTACATATGTTCGCTCAAACATACCGCGACAAAGGGTATCGAACTGATAATTCCTAACTTTGACCTCCTTTTGGCTGAAGCTCTCTGTATCCCATTGTGTCACATTGGTTTATGGTCTTTACCGCTTTTCTAATACGACAAAGCATTCTGAAATATTCTGTTTCCTTTCTTGTGACAATTTTTCTTCGTTACGACATTCTTAACAGTGAAGTCACATTGGAGAATTTAAAGCCCTCAACAATATTTGGCTCTTCTCTTTCAACTACACGCATCAAGCAAGTATAGAATCCGAAACTGCTATTACCAATGATCATAGAATAGAAACACTGTTTTACATTCCTACCAGAATAGTATCATCCGCAACCCCTCTGTACACATCCTGGAACTCTTAATTAATAGTGAACCATGTCTGACTCTCCTCTGGTGACTGTGCGATGGCTGGCTTGCCTGCAAAATCTCCATCTTCGTACATTGAATTCTGTTCAGAAAAGAGCAATTAGATTCGGTGATGACCTCTCTGAATAATACGTCACTCACTTTTACATAGGTGTGCAGTTTCTACCTCTTTCATCTTCTATAAATCTCTGTATAGACATGGTTCATCAGAAATCTCTCAATAATTCCCACATTATCTGTCGATTCCGTTCAAAGAAGTAGCTAATCAACAATATTTCTCAGTTCAGCTCCAAACTCACAGATCATATTTCTTTCCTCTTCGTTCATCCTTTCACATGAAACAATCCTCTCCCAACTAATGTGATCCCCGAGAAACGTAATTCATAGCTGTTCAGACTAAATGTGGATAAAGTTCTTCACGATCATTCACAGCAGCAATAGTGTACTACAATATGCGTTTACAACATGCCTCTTGAATATGCGTTTTTTTGTTTGTTTTTAGGAAATAAAAATTCATTGCCTTTCCTCCTTCATTAAAGTGATGGCTATGCTCATCTGCTTGAATATTTATTTATGAAAACTGATTGAATTCAGTCTACTGGCCCAAACACAAAATAATCTTTCTCAGATATTTCGGTGTCCATAATTCCATATCCTTAATTCCATATCCTTTCTATACAACAGTGATGATGTAACAAAAGACGTTCACCAGTATTCCGGAAATTTACGAATCCTGTAATCCTCTCCATTCTCCTAGCACGATCTTTTTTTAGCCAGCTTTCCCTTTAATATACCGTTGCTATTAGTTTCCTTCTTGGCAACCTCTAACATCACCTTGTCCACTTCTCCTTTTTGAATTTCTCCCAACCACTATCAGTCTTGTCCCATGTTGTACTACAGCGATTTACATTCGGAACGCTTTAGGAAATATTATGCCTCTCATGCATGGACTGATTACTGCTTCCTCTCTACTGATCCAAACAAATACTCTTAATTAACAAATAACAGAAATGATAGGTGTCGAAGTGAGAACCTTCATTCTCCATTCTTCTCTCAAGAATGAAGAATGAAAGTTGCCTCCACTTCAAACGACAATCGCGCCTTCATACCAAGGAAACAAAGGCGCGATTGTCGTTTGAAGTTGCCTCCACTTCAAACGACAATCGCGCCTTTGTTTCCTTGGTATGTCTTGGAGAATAATGTCCATCCTAAATTATCCTGATGGTTCGATGAAAATACCATTTAATTCATCAGTCTTTCCTCTCCTCTTTCATTGACGACTAAGGCAAAATTCTTCGTATTATAAAATGAGATTCCCCTCGTATGCTTCGTCTGATCTTTCATCAGAAGAAAATCAGAAATCAGCATATAATTAGCTTAATACCGAAAAAAATTTTTTCCCCAGATAATATCGATTCATTTGTTCTAAAAACATCTCGCTCTCGAAATCTATAGAACCCACTTCCGGCCAACGTCACTGTTATAAGAGTGCCTGCCAGTTAATCAGATATAATAGTGTGGATTCACCGGTTTCCACAAGTCATCTCCCAACTAATGTGGACACAGGTAAACGAAATGATTGGTAACTCACGTGGATGCTTTTGACATTTGATTGCATGTTTAGAGAACATGCAAAGAATACGTCTTGCCAAGACACATTCCTACTGATTTTATGATGTTCTTCGCGATTAGAATGTCAGCCGTCTCCCCAATAGTAGACTGCTATCGTCGTGGATGGTTTCCGTTCATCAGATTAATTTCTCAATTCTGGGGTGTTCCTGGGCTCTGTACTTTTATCCAAACTGTGTATTTTAAAATGAATGGAATTCTGCAACTAAACAGAAATCCTATCCACACTTTTCCTAATGGCCACACCTTTGATAATGGCAGTACACTTTGTTATCACCCACCTTCAATCCCGAAAGCTTGTAGTGCTCAAATGATTCTTACTTTAAGTTCTTCCTCAACGAATATCCTGAAAACTATCTCATCACTATTCGCAAGTGGAGAAATAATAATCCAGTGAACTGCTTTCGTATTAAAATAATCCTGTCTATTTCTAGGATGAAAGTCCTGCTGAATTATCTCAAATATCACTTTTATCTTTTTAGGGTTACTTTCGTATCTAGCCTTTTTAATATCATATCCATATTTACCCTCCGTATCCTTTAAAACCCATATTTTAGTTCAAAAGTTATCTTATCACCTTCACACATTTTAATATGCTACAGTTTTCACATCTAACGATCGTATAATGATGTTTTCTCATCTAGGATCGTGCTCAGAAACTCCCTCCCTCCTCTAAGGGTTCTCTCTACGAGAACGACATTTTCCATCCTTCAAACTTCCAAATCGCAATCATTCATTCCATTTATTTCTTTTCTTTATAACAGCAGCCTTCTGAATAATTCCGCACTGAATAAAAACCCATCCATATCGTAACGTTTGAAATTTCTTAAGACAGAAGGAGTGTTACAATTGATAAAATGAATGTAACATAGTAGTGAGGCAGTACAAGTACATTGTTGACAGCAGTATAAGTAATAATTGAGGAGACAAAAGGTGTAACACTAAGATCGTATACAAGCACTGTGCAAGTGATAATATAAAGAGTGACTGGTTAAAGAAATATAAAAAATAAAAGAAAAACGAGAACGAAAATAAACAAAAAGAAAATGCAATGTTTAACTAAAAATTCCACAGCCTTCTGTTTACTATAAAAAACAAATGTAAGTGATTGTCCCTATAAAAGCAAACGATAATATTTAGTTTCTTTTCACGTGAGAGCACGCATAACATACAGCATATTCTAGAAACTGGGATTTAATCTTCTGGCAATCGTGTATGATACACTTTTACAATAAATCACAATATTATTTAGTTTTAAAGCGTTGTCTGGACATCTTTTTCTGTGCATATAAAATCTGAAGATACGCATTTTTATTTTCGTACGTAGTTTATTGTGCTTGCTTGTCAATAGCACTGAAAATAATTATTAAAAAGTGCTTTGTTATTCTTTAAAAGTGCAAAGCCTTTCAAGCCACAGGGCACACTATAACCTACATTATATAAAAATTACTCTTTTAATTCTTATAAATAGTATTTATAAGAATTTTCAACTATAGTGACATCGTATCTGCATTGGAAAATTATTAACAAAAGTGGGGTGTGCAACTAAATCAATAAGGGCTGTACCTCAAATTATTCTATTTTATATTCATATCAAAGAAAGCAGATTTTTATAGTAAATCTCCACCCCTACAAGTGATATAGTACTACAGTGCAGAATGCCCTCATGAATCATATAGGTTTCGCAAAAATGTTGCTCTGACATTTTTTAAATAATATATCCAAAAAAATGCAGAACTCAACAAATATAACGATTGTTTTGGATAATTCTACATTTAGTTTCATGGCATTTTATATTAATTTGGAATACAGGATTATCAATTAAGCTGCAGTATATATATGTATATATATTTAATTTTAGCAGTGTTAAGTTTGGGTTATATTACTAAACCTCCTATTCCCGTTCGACATCCGATTATCGAAATCCTGTGTGGTCGCTTAGTATATATTGATGCCACACGGCATCAGTGAAAGATATCACTTGGTCAAATCGGTTCACTCAAACGTCATAAAATATCACAAGTTTAGCACTAAAATTTACGAGACTCCATAGTTTATTTTATTTTATTTACTTATTTATTTATTTCGTTACATTGCTATGTAATTTTCTATTTGAGTTGCTATTACTGGTATATTGTTTTCTGCTAGTTTTGAACCATTTATCAATGATACACACAATACTACGCTTGATAATTTTCCGTTTTGAAATTCTGGTTTAGAACCAATCACATATTTTGTCAAAAGTAACAACAGACACACACACACACACATATACATATGTGTCTAATACTAGTAACTTGAGTCCATTTCTTTACTTATTATTGTAAGTGATACAATGAGTAATGTAAATAAGAAGACAATAGATTCTGTTATCCACAACTAGTTGATTAAGGCCGCATTATATGCGACATGCAGTCAGCTCATTTTCAATATCTAATTGATGCGCAAGTCTTCGAGTAACAAGACAGCCATGGCTACGAGAATACCATTCTTCAGTATCTGCTGTTATAAAAAGAGTTAACAACTAATGCTTCTAAACTGTGCAATGAAATCTACTATTTCTCTGATACATCAGCAGTACACGAAGTATTTTATACTGTTATAAATCTTTGACATCAAACTGAATGTAAAACGCACCATATATTAATTATTATAAGAGGGCAAAAGAGGACAACTTTCCTACCAAGAATTTATGGATATTTTTTATGGTAGACCTTCCATGATATACAAAATGTGATCTGACATATCTAGTATTGACTTATATTTGATGGAAATTCAAATACTTAGGCAATGTTGCAAAAAGTGTCGAACATTTTTCTAATGAGAATCCCACCTACGAATGGCTATTTACCTAAAGGCCATTAAATATGGTCCACTGAAGTAACAGTTGCAATAATCACGAACTATTTTAATAGAAGTTACGCTGAACTGATTAGCGTGCAAGGCCTGGTTGCTTATATGGTAAGAGGTAATTGTCCAAATAGAGAAATGCTATAACAATGTTACCTCTTCAAAAACGTTTTCACGCGAATTCAATCGACTTTCGTTTAACATTTTGAATACGCCACACTTAATCAAAATAACTCCGTTTCTTCTTTTGTATTTAGGATTATAATTTTTAATTAGAGGTTGTAAAATAAGTAGTTCATTATATATCATAATTTGATTCAAGTTCCAGATACACTGGTATAGTTTGTATTCGTATCTTAATTGTATAAAGACTGGATATGATAAGGTGATTAAGCTAAGTTTCCAGTTAAAGAGTATCAGTCACACTGAAATCAGAGCTTGGAGAACATACACACACTCATTCTTATCATATGGCTGAGACAGCATACGTGTCCCACTGCACTCACACTTACATGGTCTGTCAACACAAATCTTTTCTACTAATTACAGATATATGCCCTTAGAGACCTGCGATGTCGAAATACCGAAATATGCCACATCGCCAGGGACTGGGTAATAAGCATTTTCCATGTCAAAGTACACTGAAACCAGATGTCTTATTTTCAGCAGTGGGTTACTTATATGTTTCTAAACTGACTAAATGGTCTAACATTGAACGATATCTATGAAAGACACACCGTATGCGTCAGAGTACATCATCGCTTTCTTTGAAAGCAACAATTATCGGAGAAGTCTGGCGTTAACTGGTATGACAAGAGATACTTGTTAATTAACTATTAAACATTTTCTTCAATATCTTACAAAGACATATGGTGAGCGCAGTAGATCGATAATTGTTTACTTATTTTGGATCCTTTCCTGGTTTTCGCTGTCTCTGCAAGGATCCATAGAAATTATTGAAGATGATTTATCATCTCAGAATGGTTGCTATCAGGACCTACAGCATTAGGATCAGATAATAAAAAGAGTCCATTTTAATTTCTTCTTAATGAATGGGTGACTGTACCGCTCTGGCTATTTTTGGAATTGCAGTTGCTGCCCGAACAATGCAATCTGGTACATTCCACTTGTACATGCTGACAGAAACAGAATAGATTCTGTTTCTAACCAGAAGGACGTCTAAACATCTAAGGTCCTTTCCTTGTTCTATAGCTATTTTTTTATTCAATATGTAACTGATGTTTTCCATTTTCCTGTTTTCGGCATTATCACTAGTTTGTTGCAAGGCTTCGTTCCCAATTTATTACAGTAATTACCTAGTGCAGCATAATCATGCAGAATAATCCTACAGAATCCTGTAGGATTATGCTGCATGAATTTAAGAGTACGACTTAACAGGACAATTCAAAGTGCTGATATTAACATTTCCGATTTGCTAATCAGATGTTATCATGGAATTTCTTTCTTATTGTAATCCACACAGTGATACTGAATAACATACGGTTTTAACTGCCACAACCAACTGAAAAGTATACGCTTTCTATTGCTGTAATGTCCACACAGAATCGTAGTAGAATTTATCTCTCTGAATAACTAACGCTACTAAAGCCACTGTATTTCTTTCATTCCTCTGTAATTGGTCAGCTATTGTAAAATTTCGATGCTGCACAAATTTTATTTCTTCTAATGCATCGACTTTTTACAGAAGGATCACGTCCTAAAACCCTTGTACGAATATTTCTATTTCATTATGTTAAACTATTGTGTAAAGAGAATGATAAGCCCAAAGGGAATTAACTTGTTAATTCCCTTTGGGGTTATCTTTATCTTTATCTTTATCTTTGGGCTTATAAAGGGAATTATCTTACATGTTATACTTTTTTTTGAATTTCATATTGAAAAGAATAACATGTAAGAAAGTTTTAAAGCGACTAAACGCTGAGCAGCTCTCAGATGTGAATTGTTGACTAAAATACACAAAGATTATTGAAGAAAAAATGAAAGAGTTTGAGAACAGGAATCAAACCTTGGAGATTCGGTGGCAAACTCTGAAGGAAACATTGATTGATTCTGCCAGAGAGGCATGTGGTGAGGTTGTGTGCAAGGATAAAAAATTCAGAACTCCCTGGTGGACAAAGGAAGTTAAAGAGGCAGTGAAGGAAAAGAAGAAAGCATATCAAAAGTTCCTGTCAAATAAGTCAGCTTGTTCTCTTAGAGAATACAGAGACAAATGCAAGAATGCTAAACACTGTGTAAAACTAGCTAAACAAAAGTCATGGGAGGACTTTGGCAAGAATATAGAAAATAAATATCAAGAAGGTGGCAAAATATTCTGGAGGTTGTTGAAGAAGCTTAGGAATGGAGGAAAGAGTGCTGTAATAGGACTTAGAGATGATAAAGGTGACATGAAAGGGGGAGAAAAAGATATCCTTGAAGTATGGAGTAATTACTTCGAAAAAGTTCTAAATGAAACTCGCAATGGTAAAAAAAACACTCAACAGGCATACAGTCAGGAATACGTATCCATGTTTGAAGTAGAAAAAGCCATCAAAGGCTTGAAATGTGGAAAGGCAGCAGGACTAGATGATATTCGACCAGAAATGCTGAAGTATGGTGGTATAAAAGTCTTACAGTGGCTACACTGCATAGTTCAGAAAGCCTGGACAGAGGGACGAATTCCCGATGATTGGAGTAGAGCTCTCATAGTACCCATATATAAAAAGGAAAATAAAACTGAATGTGAGAATTACAGAGGTATTTCCCTACTGAGTGTTCATGGCAAGATCTATGCAAGTATAATTGAGAAACGGTTGAGAAGAATTGTGGAAGAAAAGCGTGGTGAAGAACAAACTGGATTCAGGCCGAATAGAGGCTGTCAGGATCAGATCTTCACTTTACGACAAATAGTCGAGAAAGCATGGGAATATAACAGAGATCTGTATTTAAGTTTTGTCGATTTGGAAAAGGCATATAACAAGGTGCCAAGAGAGAAGCTATTCAATACGCTACAGTTATATGGTGTCAATGGGGCATTATATCAAGCAATACGTAGTCTTTATTTGAGTTGTAAGTTAGCAGTTAGAATTGAAGGAAGTACAGGAAGATGTTTTAATGTTAAATCTGGTGTGAGACAAGGATGTGCATTATCCCCTCTGTTATTCATTATCTATATGGATCACATTATGGAAGAAAGTGGCATTAAACATGATATCAAAATTGGAGATGTTAATGTCAGCTCTTTGCTTTATGCGGACGATGTTATACTTCTAAATAAATCCGCTACAAGTCTGCAAGATTCTCTGAATAAATTGAATAGCTGTTGTAATAGATATGGTATGAAGGTCAGCAATAAAAGACAAAGACAATTAAAATAGGCAGAATCATTGAAAATGTCAACTGTGTTGTGAATGGAGAACCTGTGGAACAAGTGAAACATTTCAGCTACTTAGGCACGATTTTTACTGAAGATGGTAAATTAAATATAGAAAGAGAGAACCAAATCAGCAAAGCTGGTATGGTAGGAAGTCAACTGAATAAATTCATACGGAATAAGAGAGAAATTAGTCGGAACACTAAATTAGCTGTATACAAGATAGTGTTCAAACCAATTTTAACTTATGAATCTGAGAGCTGGGTTAGAAGTAAAACACTTGACCAAAGACTAGAGACCGCAGATATGAGAGTCCTGAGAAAGATTATAGGTGTGAATAGATGGCATCAATGGCAATATCATATTAAAAACGAGGATATTAGGAAAGAACTTGACATTGTCAACATTCAGGAATGCGTTAGCAGAGCTAATCTCAGATGGTATGGTCACTTAAACAGAATTGGCGAAGAAAGATTAGCAAAACAAGTGTTCTCTGCCAGGTTGGCTGGAAAACGACCCAGAGGAATACCAAGATAAAGGTGGATTGATACGGTACACAGTGCCTTAGACGATAGAAATATAAGATCTGATAATGTTGAAGCCTTGACAAGTAACAGACTGATTTGGAGGAAAATTGTAGATAGGAAGTAATGATGTAAATTTTTTCATGTAGTACTATCATATCCTGTACACCCCTTGAGGGTAACATGGCAGGAATTTGATGATGATGATGATGAATTAACTCGCTCCTTGCTTAATCAAGGAGCGAGTTAATGAATTGTTGAAGCCAGAGGCAACGCCTTGAAATCGGTAGATTCTTTGATTGTTGTTTAGAAGTTCAATCTCAGGTTACCTTCAAGGTCAGTACAGAAAGGGGCGGCGTGAATCAATAGAAAGTTCAGAAGGTCACAAAATCGGATTAAAGACGTGAAATGGGAAAATAAGGAAGTCGGCGAAAGTTCGAGAATCATGAGTCACGAAATATTGTCTGGGGTTCTCGTAACTGTATGCACGATTTGCGCGGGAACAAAGGGGGATTCCAAAATCTTAACCCAAGGTTCTAGGGTAGAGGTGGATATAAGGCATGGATCTTGGGAGACAGAGCCTTTCCTCCATCTTCGGCAATTTTACAACGTCAGTTCGAGATCAGTAGGGGTCGTTAGCCAGAAGGAGAAAGACGGAGGTCAGTCCATCGAGAGCCGCTCCAGTTCACAGTCGAGGATATCCGGAGGCGATCAAATAAGGAGAAATCTAGCCGAGTCGGTCCTAATGCTCTGCAGCTCTATCGAGTCCACGCATTCCCCGACCGCCGTGGTTCTTCACCGGGCAGTTCAAGAGGCCGGAAAATCTTTCCTCGTATCCCGCTAACTGAGGCGACGTCTCATCGACGCTTTGTGACTCCGAAGGAAGAATTTCAACACACGAAGCGGAGAGGGAAACTTGAAACACCGAGATGAGCAGAAAAGGAAGGTACACACAAGGCAGGAAGAAACCCATGTGAGTCTGTCTATTCGTTTAATTTTTGTGATGTAAGAGAAAACCCTAATGAACTGATAAGATAGATAGAATAAGGCAATAATAACTTATGTGTGAATAATGCTAGTGGATGTGTGTAACTGTATACGGATGTGCAACTGAGCACAGTTAATTTCCCGAAAGGCAAATTAGGCTAAATGACCGGATTCATAATTATATGTGTTCATGATAACTCTATGTTAATGTGTTTACCTGTTGTTTAGGTCATAATATTGATTGAGCTCGGAGTTAAGAATTCTGCTGATGTGATTATTAATATTAAATTAAGTGGTTATGAGAGATTACCTTAAAAGTTATACAAGGCGCATAATTGAAACTGGAATATGGTAATTGTATGTCCATAATATCTGTATGTAAATGCAATTACTGGTTGTTTGTGACGTAATTTTGATTGTTGAGAATTAAGTAAGCGTTTATAAAAGGATAACTTAAGGATTACATTTAATTGTATGACTGAAACTCAGATCTTAGAGGGCGACCTCCCCTGATTTTATGAATTGTGAACAATTATTCAATTAGTCATTAAATATGCTTGTTTATTGTTATACAAAGATGTCGTCTGATTTATCTTTTGCAATGCACTGATCCAAAAAACTTAAGTCGATCCTATAAGCGGAAACCAAAAGATCAGAAGTCAGTTAAGATAGAGAACGCATTTAAAGCCATGACTGCAAACCTAGGCCAAAATGGGATGTACAACTGATTATTTGGGATCTACTGAGGGTCTTTTGCCATTGGGAGAACTTAAGTGGCACAGTCATAAATAAATAACAAATTTATAGAGATCTCCGGGATAAGGAAGAAATACTGAAGATAGAACTCAGGGATTAGGGTAAATAGACTAGCAAGATAAAGATAAGACCAAATGAAAGAATTTTACGAAATTAAATCACAAGTGAGTAGAGTAAAAGCATTTGCAATAGTGCAATCGAAATAACGTATACACCACGAAATAAATGATTAGAGAAAACACCAATTTACACTATGATATATTCCGGCTAAATTCCCACATTTTAGTTTTTAAATGGCTTTTCCCCTTAAGTATTGACAAGATCTTCGTTGTTTTCTCCAGATAATTACTGAGATGTTTTTCAAGGTAACGACTCCAAATATCTCGAAAAACTTTAGATTTTATATCACTTTTTATCACATATTAATTCTGCATCAATGTTTACATATGTTCAGATTTTTCGCTATTTCCCTTTCAAATTCTTATCTATATATTCCCATGCATTTTATTTCGCGGCTTTTACACAATGTGTTGCTTTGTTTGCGTAATTGGTGATGTACTTTCTGGAACTTCAATAATCATTCTTTTGTATGACTTTATGCCTTTATCTTCTGATTCCATCATGGACTTCTGGTTTTTTTATTATTACTGAAGAATTCCTTACATATTTGGCTGAATCAAGTAATATATCCAGAGTGTGCGACTGAAGGTTTGAGTCAAGAGATCACCTCTGAAAACTGCTCGAATATGGTTTGATTCGTTTTCAATTTTTTTTCCCCCATATTTTTGTTTTCACTATCGTTAATTGTTTCATCCAAAGGCAGTAACGTTTTGAGTGATAATGAAATAAATAATTAATAATAACAGTTGATATATTAAGAGAGTGGTACAAGAGTACTACTCTGTTAATATATCCCTGATAATGGTTATTATAGCCGAACATTTCATCTCGTTCACAAATATCGCGTTTCTTTCTTCTTTCCCTTCCTATATTCTTCCTATATATATATATATATATATATATATATATATATATATATATATATATATATATATATATATATATATATATATATATATATATAAGAGGATTTAATTCTAGATAGCAAATATTTTTATAGCACTTATGTATTATTACAATCATATTTTAT